>NC_133538.1:1170157-1505990 GCF_048544455.1 Silene latifolia
TACGGCATAGTAACCATGACTATCATACGTTTACATATCTCATCCAACCATTGATTCATACCCCCTATGTTTGCTAACAATACGACAATGACTAATCCTCATACAGACTTCATTACTGACCAAAGCTATTAACACCTGATGCCTCATAACCATACCATCTACTCTACTTCTATTCCTTCACCACCAGAGCATTGACATCAGGTTTGCCAAAATCATAGCAACCACCTTCATCTTACATGCAGACCGAGCTCTCCCATGTAACCACCACTCAATACATTGTTGATCAGGTAACTCCACCTTGCACCAGTTTGCAACCTGGGACCTACACATGTTACTGTAAACACATTTGAAAAAGAGGTGTTCATGGTCCTCTTCCTCAAGTCCACACAAATAACATAGATTGCACTGCACTATCAACATCCTCTGAAACCTATCTTGGTTAAGAGCCTTTGTTGAGCAATGAGCCATACCAGGGACTTATGTCTATGTATCATCAAGTTCATGTTCACCTAAGGAAACCATGAAACAGTTGCCACATTAGGTCTAAGCCATGCATACCCCTGCTTTCCAGTGTACTCCTTTCCCACTTGGGTAACAAACATTAAAGGTTTTTAAAGGGATTTGCCTTGGCATATTTTACGACATGTCTAGCAGCTATTAATAGTAGGTTCATAATCCTCCCAAACACTGCCTCTTATGTAAACTGCATGTACCCATTTCACCCACAAATGGTCATCTTTATTTTCAATCCATGTAACACCCCAAGAGATGATTGAGAGTGACTTGTCCCACATCGAGAAATTATGGAGCTTGTGATATGTTTATAAGAGGTTCTACCCACCACTATAGTAACAAGGCCTTGTACTTTTACGCTTAAGTGAAAACAAATAATAGGCATAAAGGTGCACACCCATCTTATTGGGATTGTGTTACGACAGTGGTGGGTCGGGTTATTATAAATGGTATCAGAGCAACCTTGCAACCGTGTGGTGGGCATGTGGTCAGGAGTACCCGGGTCACCCACCTAGCGGGGGAGGATTCTTGGCTTGGCTGCGGTCAGCCTCCGGGCACAACGGGGACGTTGTGTTATTTAAGTGGGGCAGTTTGTAATACCCTAAGAGATGATTGAGAGTAAGTTGTCCCACATCGGGAAAATATGGACCTTTTGATATGTTTATAAGAGGTTCTACCCACCACTATATTAACAAGGCCTTGTGATTTTGGGCTTAAGTGAGGACAAATAATAGGCCCAAAGGTGCACACCCATCTTATTGGGATTGTGTTACGATAGTGGTGAATCGGGTTGTTATAATCCACCACACATATTTCCCTACTTATGCAACATTCCATTCATACAATTTTTTAATCCTAAGGCCACCCTGTTGAGCTGGTTTACAAATGCTTTCCCATGCGATTAGAGCTGGCCCCTCTTGCTTTTCTGCTCCATGCCAGAGAAATCCCCTGCAGACTGCCTCTATTTTCCTCAGAACTGTCTTTGGCAAAATGAAAATCCTAGCCATATATGTATGTAAAGTATTGAGGACTGCTTTTATAAGCACCAACCTACCAGCTTCTTGGCCCCAATACTCCTTATTCTATCAACCACCTTCTCCACTAAGCAAATGCAGTTAAGCACTTAGAGCCTCTTAGGAGAAACATTTACTCCAAGATACCTAAAAGGTATTGCCCCCTCTTCATTCTTGTGACATTATCCACCTCCCAAACAAAATATTCATCCATCATATTACAGTAAAAATTAGACTTATCCTTGTTCAGCAACAACCCAGAAGACTTAGAGAAGTAATCAAAAGCATTAGTCATCAGCTCAATGCTTTTTCATGTCCCCTTGCAGAACATTATCAGGTCGTCAGCAGAGCATAGATGAGACGAACTTATGCTCTTACATAGTGGATGAAATCTGAACTGCTCATGCTATTGTACTACCATCAGAATCCTACTAAGATATTCAATGCAAAGGGTGAAGAGAAGGGGAGACAGAGGGTCCCCTTGTCTAAACACTCTTCTCCCTTGGAAGAATAAAAAAGTCTCTCCATTTAATGCAATAGAGTAGGAAGGTGTGGATACACACTGCATAATGAGAGCAATTGATTGTGCAGGGAATCTAAGAGCAGTCAACATTTCATGGAAAAAGACCCACTCCACTGAATCATATGCCTTCTGAAGATCCAATTTCATAAGCATCATAGGTGAGCAGATTTTCCTCTTATATAATCTTATTATATCCTATGTCCCTCCATTTTTTAAAAGCACTCTGTGAAGGATTGATTATCTCAGGTAAGATATCTATAAGCCTATTACATACCACCTTAAATAGATATTTATAGATGGTATTACAACAAGATATAGGTCCAATTTGCATAACATTATCAGGGATTTCTACCTTGGCAATTAAGGTAATAATGGTATTATTACATTATTTCAAAAGCTTCCCTTTAGTGTAAACATCCCTGATGGCACCGCACACATCACCCCTTACTATATAACAAGCATCCTTGAAAAATTGGCTACTGTACCCATCATGTCCGGGGGCGTTGTTCCCAGGAATATCAAACACGGCAGCTTTTATTTCAAGGTCAGAAATAGGAGCTAGGAGTCTATCTATATGCTCCACAGTAAGACACTTTCCCCTTCTAACAATCCTTTTGTTAACATGGGCCACCTCTTTAGATTCACCTAGTAAAGTTTTATAAAACTCCTCAAATGCAAATTTGATATCATCACTTGAATCACATACTTGTTGATGCATATCCTTCACCCGATAAACCCGGTTTTGACTTCTCCTCCTTCTAATAGTGGAGTGAAAATAAGTAGTATTCCAATCTCCCTCATTCACCCAAGCCATTTTAGCTTTCTGCCTCAAGTACATGTTCATTGCTTTCAATAACTCCCCATGTTTTGTTGTACAGGCTCTTTCAGCCTGACACAGCTCCTCATTTAGGGGATCCTTCATCATCTTAATTTGAAACCCTTGTAGATCCAGTTCAGCAACATTAGTGAAATTTCAATATCACTGAACTGTTCTCTATTCAGTTTTTTAAGCTCACATTTTAGAGACTTCAATTTAGAAACCACCCTAAACATAGGTGCGCCTCTAACATCATAGGTCCATTGCTTACTTACCAGTTCCTCAAAATTTTTTGCAAGAGCCCACATATTATAATACTTGAAAGCAGTAGGTCTCCTGGTCATTTGAACCTCAAAATTTATCAAACAAGGGCAGTGATAAAAAAGGCCCTCTGGAAGAAAATTTGCTACACTGTCAGGATACTCATTTAGCCAAGCACCATTGATAAAAGCTCTATCAATTCTATTATAAACTTTCCCACCATGCTTATATTTATTGTTCCATGTGTAAAAAGAACCAGTTCCTTTGAGATCATACAGGTTACAATCTTGTGTGACCCTAACCCTAGGCATGATATCAGCTCTTGTTATATCAGCTCCCCCTATTCTTTCATTGACATCCATAACAGTATTGAAATCTCCACATGCTAGACAAGGTCCTATTAGATTCTATGATAACTCCTAATACTGCTCCATAACCTTTCTCTTTCCTAAACTTTATTAAACCCATAAACCAGAAACCACAACTAGCCATTGTCAACTTGTAGCTTGTTTCATTCTCCTTTTTTAACAATCTTGTTCCTTGTCTTTTGAATGGACTGGCTCAGTACTTCCATAAAAGACAAACCCCCTAGAGTAAAGCCTCTTCTCTCCCCAGAATCCTATCTCATCATTCTAGTAAGGCCTCTTATAGGCATTGACTACTCCAGTGCAGGTAGCTTAGAAACTATCACAGGTGTGACAATCACAATTTTAGTATTGCTTGGCTGTTTTCTGAACTGTTTTCTAGTTAACTTTAGGCTGTTGCTGATTGCCCTTGTTCTGAACAGGACCCTGTGCAGGCTTCTATTTCTGAATAGGATTAACAGCCTTAGGCTTCCATATTTTTCTTGACCACAGGTCTGGCTTCTCCCTTCCTGCACTTATCAGTATCATGCCTTATCCCCTTGCACGAATTAGAAGAGAGAGGGAGTCAATCATAGACCACCTTTACAGTATGTATCTTATCATTGTCATCAGTGAAGACTACCTTAGATGGAAAATGCTAGCCCACATTAACCTCTACCATGGTTCTAGCATAGCCCAGGAAATTTCTATGATGAATAGCATCATCACATTTAACATATTTCCCCACAATACTACTGATCTTCCTTAAATAATCTCCCCCCTAAAATTTGATATCTAAACCATATATTTTAATCCAAATAGGAACACACTGAACGTCATGTTTTATCAATTCCATATCAGGTTTCCACTCTTTTACAATTACTGGTTTGTTATCAAAAGTGAGGTGCGCATTATTCAACACAGAGTTCCACTGTTCTTTATTTTTGAATCTTACTATGAAAATTCTATTCCGCGTGAAAGCAATCTTATCTACCCCATATCCTTGCCATACTCGTTTAATAAAATCATTAAGCACAGTGCTAGGAGGATTAGAACCTAAAATGTAACAAATGACAGAGGTAGACCAGAAATCAATCTCACCAGCAACATCCTCCTTTGTAAGACGAAGCATGGGCTGAATTGAGACTGTCTCTTCCATCACCTTTTGATTCTCCGGTTCAGGTTGATCATCAAGCTCTCCAACCTCAATAATTGAATCTAAGTCATATTCAAAATCTTCAGAATAAAAGCAAAGGTGTCTTGGGGTTTTCCCCTTATTAGAACGAAAATCTATGTTTTTTGGTGTTTTTGTGATGAATTTGTCGACGATATTATAGGATTATTATTGTTCTTCCTATTTCGAGCCATGTTACTTCGGAAATAAGCTAAACTCAGAATTAGAGAGAATTATCTCTCACTAGATTATCTCTCATCCTCAAGTTCTTTACATTTGTTTTTGGTGCATGTAGTATCACATTTTCCCCCCTAAAAACAAACTTCGTCCCGAAGTTTCCTAGCAAATACTTTATTTAAACACTATAAGTATCTTCAATGCCCATAAAATATTATTCCTCCAAATCCATCTAATAACTAGTTACCCTTCTCTTCATTCCCCTACACCGTACTAGCTGTTCCAGTTGTCTTCCCACCATTGCTCTGGTTGCCTCCATTGCCTTGATTATTGTTATGGATCATCTGGTTACTCCATTGTCCTGGATTCCTATTGCTCCCAATACTTGGTACTGGGGTTTGATAGTTTCCTTGGTTTCCAACTCCATAGACTTTATTTCCTTTGCCGTACCTAACTGTTGATCCACATTCTCTTGCGCTGTGTCCGTACTTGCCATAAGCATAACATACTTGCTTCACCGGATCACCACCTCCACGGCCAGATCCTATGCTCTCACCAAACCGGATCTACTTGGGGTGTAGGACCAAAATTGGTTGTTATTTGGCCTCTTATTTCCTCCTTTGCTCGCCGCTTAAGCCTATCTCTTCTCCCCCTTCTCCTTCTTCTTTTCCTTCTCCTTCTTCTCTTCCTTTAATATTTCTAAGATCCTTTCAGCTTTCCCAGCTCGTTGATAAACTACATCTACAGTGCTTGGCTCCCCTAAAAGCCTTTTCTTAATACTCGTGGTTAATCCCTTCTCAAATCTCAAAACTAAAATCTCTTCATTGAAGTTCAAATCTAACACATACTCAACTAACTCCATGAATCTGTTGTGGTAGTCTCTATTGTAATTTCCTCTGTTATTTTAAATGTATCAAACTCTCGTTTCATCTTGCTTCGGATATGCTCTGGTATAAACACAACCCTCATAGTCTCCTTGAAACCCTTCCAAGTGATAAAAGGTTCATCACTCTCGTTCCATGCTTCTGTCATCACCTTCTTATTATGACTTCGCCATAATTCTGCCTTCCCTTTTAGGTAGTGGGCAGTCTGGTCCACTTGTATCTCCGCAGAGCAGTTCAACAGTTCCTAGAGATTATCAAACTCCCTGCACCAATCATCAAGCAAGGAAGGTTCACCTAAACCATCATACTTCATCGGATTGTGATTATCAATAGCCGTACTCATCTTAGCAGGATACATCACGGAAGTTTTCGACTTCAAAGCAGTTGTCAACGCCTCATTCATTTGTATCAGCATGTCGATCTCTTCTTGGGACATAGTCGTAGGTACAGTTTTCTTTGGTGGCATGTTTGGGTTCTATTAGGAATGAACGAATAAAACATCAGCAATTGCTTAATTATAATATGTGGATAATAAGGCTTGAATTAATATCCCTGCCCACAGAGAAAATTTTGGGATTGACCGAACTGGTGATGTTTGGCCAAGCCCCACAGTCATTATGTCCCACGGCCTACTACTACTCCTCTTAAATTTTCTCATGCTACTAACTAGTCATAATTAAATGTAATTGTTACACAACTAAAATCATAATTAAACATGGTTTAGGATAACACATTCCGCATATCTCTAAACATGAATTATACTAATCACATAGTTCTCAGACAATTTCATCCAAAAGAAATAATATTATTGCTTAGTTTATACGTCTCTTGATCCTGAAATATTCATACAACAATGTACTATTCATGTAAAATAGGGAGCTAATACCTCAACCACAACCATACGTCCATACACACCATTCACAGTTTCTATCTCACCTCAAACTCACTTACCCTTAACCAATCCTGAAATTAACGTTAAACTTTCAAATTTCAAACAAACAGAGACCCTTAAGGCAAACACACACGCTAACTAGCACACTCTTAACCTGTCCCGATGTGACCGGTTTAAAACTGAGAAGGCCAGATCAAGGACGTCTCCCTAACTTAAGAAGGGGCACGTTAACAGTTTCTACCCGGGATTCATTTTATTTGACACATCCTAAGTTCATTAAATTCATTGGTTTAGACCTTAGGATCATTCTCTCTGATACCACTTTGTAACACCCCCATTTATTCAGGAGCCTTTAACAAGGCCTCCCAAGTAAATAGGAGTGCCACCATCTCAGTTGCCTGAGGTAGTGAATATAAAAGACAAAAAATACAAAAGGTACTTTAAATAAGTATAATTAACTGTCTTATTACAACTAACCAAACTAAATAAATACTTTACTACAACCCAACGGAAAGAATAAATATTAAAGTTAAGTTATAACTAAGTGATAAAAGCGATAAAATAGACTCCAGGTGATAAGCCATCTCGCGTCCCAACCCAAGCATCCAGCTACCAGCATCTAACCTGTAAGTTAAGCTCCTCCCTATTTAACCTGGAAATATTAAATGGTTCATTATAGGACACCATCAATTAAGGCAGGCACCATTTTATTTTGACAAGATACACAAAACACCTGTCAACCAATGGTTGAGTAAAAAACTAAACAATGAATAAGAATAATGAAACCTGCAATAAACAATGTTATGAAACAAAAAATAATCGAACCAGCACACAGTACACCATCCACCATATCACGACACTCAGCCACTCTGGAACACACAGTCTACTCCAAGACACACAGTCTAGGCAGACAGTCCGGACACATAGTCCCGCCTCATGTCCACGACCGTTCTACATTCACGTGCCTGGTCCAACTAAACTCATCTCCCAACTCCATCAATAAGAGAATCCAGCAAGACAATAATGAATTCACAGTATACAAGATACTCACAATAAGAAATATAACTTTAAGACTAAGAAACTCAGTAGGACAAATCAATTAAGCCGTTTTATGATAATAGATTATGCCAACGATATCATGCTACATCCAATCCACTTAATTCAATATGCCAAACAAGTAATAAGACAATAAGAATAACATTCGATTGAGTAGTTTCCTACCTGTAGCAAATATGAGCACAAACAAGCTAATTAGTGTCAATCTTCTATAAAGTTGGATCCTACAATTAGTATAACATATACTATTAATTAACTATCAACAAGTTAACTATTTCATTACTACTACTACTACTACTACTACTACTACTACTACTACTACTACTACTACTATTAGTATTATTATTATTATTATTACTACTACTACTACTACTACTACTACTACTACTACTACTACTACTACTACTACTACTACTACTACTACTACTACTACTACTATTATTATTATTATTATTATTATATTCTAACTAATTTAAAGCTAACCATCTTAATGGATATACTAACAAACAAAATTACTCTACTCGACATAATCTGAGTACTCATGTCCTACACTCATGCAGAGCATCTCCTATATCAATCATGCACATTCCACATTAATTAATATTTCAATACACATACATACATGCATGCCCCTACCCACCCTATATTACGAGCAGACCATATTAACAACACAACTCCACACTCACTCGCTGTAAGTGACACCATCTAGCACCACGGTCACCATCGCATAGCGTCAACCGCTCAGCTTACCCCCAAGGAACATCTCGGTCGTCACCGCAACGACGTAAGGCTTACCCAGAACCGCTGCACTTACTCCACCCACCATGAACCTTCCCCAAACGACTCAAAAAGACCCCAAAACAGTGGCATAAACACCCCACATTTAACTCGCTATTTTGACAAACGAAAACCAATATTAAATACCTAGTGATAACCTTAATGAGTCCGAAATATTTCACCACTAATGAACTTATATTAGGGGCACGCTACACCGCTAAACCAGAACCGACACCAACCTGAAACAGAGTATTGGGTCTGCTACTGTTTAACGCCCAACCCGACTTTAAACACCCTAAAACTGTCCTCTATGACACTTCTTACGACCCTAATTCATCCTAATTACCGACCATGAATCTCCTCCCAAACCCGACATCAAAGGCGTTAATAATCATAGTCAATGCTATACTAAAAGACGAATTGATTACCTTAATTAGTTTAGGGGATGATGACGATGGAAAAATTGAACCGACAAAGGGCAGTTTATGATGATGATGATAATGGCACTTGAAACCCGTCGTGAGTACCAAAAATAAAATTTATATTTCCTATTAAGACTAACAAAAGCTAGTGGTAACAGGGTCGAACCACAGAGAGGCAGATGTAATTATTAGATGTCTAATTTCAGTCTAAGGTAACAGTGCATGGGGGTTGAGTTGATTTGGTCTATAGCTAAAGTCAAATAAAGACAGTAACCTAAATAAACGGATAAAATCAAGAAATAAAAAGGGTGCAAGGATGATCGGTTCACTATGGTTTCTGGCAAAGAAACTAGGTAGGTCGGAAACAATCACGTGAGACGGGAAAATAAGAGGTCCTTTCGGTCCACTCTCACAGGTAGCATCTTTCGATCTCGCTACAAGTCCCTAATACCACTAATACTGACTTTCGTCCTGAAAAGTGACTAAAGGTCTAAATCAATCTATCTTTCGATCTAATTAATCTAGTCGTCTTAATTTAGTAGGCTATTTCCCTTCCCTATCTTTCGATCTTTATCGAGTCGGTCAAATCCTAGGTATTCAACTGGTCGCGTGCACTCGATTCGTCAAACACAACAATTAAAACAATTAAAACGAAACTATCTCAGCGTGGCCAGTCGATCGACTAGGGAACCCAGTCGATCGACCGACAAGCGATTTCAGGCCGTGTTAATTCTAATGCCGCCTAACTACAGTTCCCCTACATCCTAGCACAATTAATTTAGCCACTCATACTAGGAATGATAACAACAATGGAATTAACGAAATTAACTACTGAATCCATGCTTAAATTGACGGAATAAAAGGCTAGCATAAAACGATAATTATGGCTTCGGGAAACTAACTAACAATTCTATGCTATGAACGATAAAGTAATGAAACTAAAAAATAAGCAGAGGAAAATACCGTGAAGATGAATGGTAACGGAAAGATTAAAAGAACGAACGAAAACAATATTCCGAACCCTAATTATTTGATATGCTAAAACTGATAAAGAACTGAAGGAAAACTAGATAATTTTCTCCATTCATATCTCTGTAAACTAGGTGACGTTATATAGCAAACTCACGTAACTTTATTCCTAAACCTAACATAGCTTTGGGCTTCAAGTTTCTCGATCTATTGATTCACGTCTGAAGTAGCGGTTTGGTCGATCGACCACTATGACCGGTCAATCGACTAGTCTGCGATGCACAGTAGTTCCTGGAAATCGTGGGTTGGTGGATCGACTAAGGGAGCCAGTCGATCGACCGCTTTAGCTGATTCTTGACTTCTAACTTCTCGTGGATTTGTCTTTCGGGCCTTGAAATGCGCACCAAGCTCGTTCCTTAAGTAAATACTTCATGTCAAATGTAGTGCAAGATACTCGGGGACGGATTTAGCTCAATATCTACTCATTTCCGCATAAATCTTCAATATTATATAAAAATACGAAAGTAGACGAAATGGGGCAAATAGTAGCCTTAAACTACATAAATGAGCTCTGAAATGCGTGTAAAATAGGGTGTAAAACATCATATAAAAGACACGCATCAAACTTCCCCAAACCAAACCCTTGCTTGTCCCCAAGCAAGAACTAGACTCAATCTAAAGGAACGAGTTCAATCTCAGAGCGAAATGGAATTGAATAGCCTAAACCGATTTAATGCACAACCAACAATCAATTAGAGAGGTGAATCATGCAAACGAGTTATAGAGTCGTTAAAACTGCTGAACCGTTGACTATAGAGACTTATCAAATTGGACTCGCACGGGTCGCTCAAATCACTCAATAAATACAGGTGAATATAAGTATAAGATAGAAAGAATTCATTTTGTTGGTGACACTCACCTAACTACGACCTATAAGAACATGCCTGCAATATAATATGAAAGCAATCTCTACAACCGTACATTTGCATTCCAACCGAACAAATGACCATGACACATGCCAAGGTATATATGGGATATGTGAGGTAATGGGCAGGAAAGGCAAAACATTTATGGGAATGTGGGGGTACAGGTGATCAAGCTAGTACCGTAACAAAACCATATGACAATATCCACTTCTTGCTCAAACTTCAACAACAAACGTGTGCTATAACAAGCACAAAACTCACAATCTCCGTAATAAATCAACTCCCCCTAATATATAAATGAAACATGGGAGCAAAAATCGCCATTTGATAAAGACTTGAATCGTGCGAAATGATTTTTTCTCTTTCTCTTCTCGGGTCCCAGTCGATCGACTGCCTATACAGTACAACACTTTTTTTTTCTTTCTTTTCTTTTTTGAATCATTTTTCTCTTTTTTTTTTTTTTTCTTTTCTATTTTTTTCTTTCCTTCCTTTCATCTTCCCAACAACATCTCAAACATGAGCATATGCTACCAAAAACGAAGTAACAATCTCAAAAACTAAACCACTAGCTTGACAAAGGCAGGCTAAGTGTAGGATGTAGTAATGGGAAAAAAAGGCTGTTTTTGGCAGTGTGGAGCTTATGGGTAAAAATGAGACAAGGAGACCTCTTCCACATGTGTCAACTAACCACGAACCAAATGCATACAGGTATTAAGCAGATTAAGTTCATATTTGTGCATAATAATGTAACATGTCTCATAAGGAGTACTACTCACATTCCTAGATGAACTGGTCACAGATGACACCAGTTATAGGCTCTAAAACTCAGAAATATAAGTAGTTTGCCAAAAATCAAAGTCAAGTCTAAGGTCCAGCAAATAAGTTAACGAAAACTCGTAGATATGCATTTATGATTCTACTAATAACATGTCAATCAGCAAGGCTTAGGCAAAAACAAATGCAAATGCAATGTCATCACTGAAATACTACCGTTCCAACTCGACCTACATGCTAAAATAAACGTGCATATTTTGAAATAGCTGAAATTTTTCAATTTTTTTTTGAATTTTTATATATGAGAAACGAAACAAACAAATGCAAACTGAAATAAACAAATGCAAACTGAAATGTAAACGTGAATGCAAGCAAATGATATGCGACGCAAAAGCCTTCCCCAAACCAAATCGCACAATGTCCCCATAGTGCAAAATCATGTAATGAAAGAAAAGAGAAACGGGAATTTGCGAGAAAATTAAGTAAACAAGACATGAAGTAAGGACTTGGAAATCACAAGACTTTAAGCGCAGCAAAAGGAAACCTCCCCCAACCAGCGTGAGCTAGGAGGTTTCAGTAGCTAGCAGTGCTACCAAAAACTACCTGAAAAGACAAAAGAACCACGCATAAGTCCGAAAAAACAATTTTTGAAGCGGTACAATGTGCATAAGATGAAGAAATTGAAGAAAACAGAATTATGCCGGAAAATAAAGAGAAGGAAAGACTCCCTCAATTCCGCAAAATGACCAAACACAGCAGGGGAAAGGTCGTTAATAGGTACAACAGCAGGCAACGGTCGATCGACCATCTCACCCAGTCGATCGACCAGGCGAACAGGAACAAAAGCTCCTGGAACTGTGCAGCTCAGTCGATCGACCATAAGGGTCAGTCGATCGACTGGAAATACTGCTGTAACTATCTGATTTCTCAATTAGCTCGAGAACATGAGCTAATAAGGTCTAAAAACCTGCAAATGCACAATAATACGCGCTCAAAATTGCGCAAAACCCAAAGTAACCATCCTAAGTGTTTAAAATCCTAAGCAAACGAAATAAATTGCGAAGTCTCGCGCACACAAAAGCAATACATAAAAAGGTTCAAAAGCAAATAAAATGTAAATATTTTGAAGAAGTCTCAATCAACTAATAGTTGATCAAGAACGGCCATGGAATGGCCCACTTGACTGGCTTCTGGGTACAAGAGGTAGCCTCAACAGTGCTCATCTTCTCAGCGACACTCTTCTCAGCCTCATCATCCGACAAGCAACGGATCAACATGTCGGACATCTTCCCACTCAATGACCTCCTCTGACTCGTCGGAATCCAGATCAGACTCCGTTGTTTGACTGGCTCATCTTCGGGCTCCTCATCAGTGCCATAGCTAAGGCAGCCTAGACCACCTTTTTGAACAATTGGCTCCTTCATAGCTGGAGCAACATGTGGCTCTTCCTTCCCCAAACCAGCTCCTGCAATATCTAAAACAGTAGAATCTTCCTCCACTTTGCTCCCAATCTGGGGCGGAGGTGTCACAACAGGAGAAGGAATAGAGACAGGCATATCAGGAAGTATAAAATAAGATTTCTTTTCAGAAACCGTATTGCAAGTGACAGGCCACATTGGGTCTTTCTTCCTAGCCGTGTGGGCAAAGACAATGGAATGATTGCCTACCTTAAAGGTAAAAGTTCCCGAACTAACATCAATAACTGCACCAGCAGTGTGCAGGAATGGTCTACCCAAAATGATAGGGATGTGGGCATCTTCGGGCATATCTAACACCACGAAGTCAACAGGGAAGAAAAACTTCCCTATTTGCACGGGGATGTGCTCTAAGACTCTTATTGGCTGGACCGCAGAGCGATCAGCCATCTGTACTGTCATGTTGGTCACCGCAAACCTAGTCAATTTGAGCTTCCTAGCAAGACTTAAGGGCATTACACTAATATTGGCTCCTAGGTCACATAAGGCTTTCTCTATAGGAAAGATGCCAATATTACATGGGACAGAAAAACTACCCGGGTCTTCTAGCTTAAGGGGTGCAGTATGGGTCAAATAGGAGCATGTCTCCTCAGTTAGTGCGACAGTATGCACAGTTTCAAGTGACTTCTTTTTAGACAAGAGTTGTTTCATGAATTTTGTGTAAGCAGGCACTTGATTGACTAATTCGAGGAAAGGAACTTGCACATTTAAACTACGAATAACTTTTTCAAACTTATTAAATGATACTTGTTCCTTTGTCGGCACCAATCTCTCCGGATAGGGGGCTGAAAGTATCAACTTAGCCCTCTCCTCTAGATCTCTAATGCCAGAATCGGTGGACTTTGGCTGGAAGTCCACAACCTTCTCCTTGTAGTAGCTCGACCCCTCTTCAGACCGTCTCAAATGGGAACCATTAATTGACAAAGGGTCGTACTTCGGAACCGGAACGGACCCATCAGCATTCGGGTCTGTCCTCAATATTTTCGGGCCAGTAGAACCCCGAAACAAGTGATCCCTCAGGTTGTCGGGCATTGGAGGACGAAAAGAATCACCTTCAGCAGCAATCTCAGTCGATCGACCAGGTTGGTCAGTCGATCGACTGACTTCAACAGGACCAGAAGCTACTGTTTGTCGCACTTCAGACGATCGACCGGGTATGTCAGTCGATCGACTGACATACCTGCTGATCATCTTTTTCTTGCTTTTGTTCGTTCCAGCTTTCTTCTGACTCGGTTCCGCCTCATCTTTTTCAGAGGCATCCTCTATCATAGCAGGCCCTTCAAGGGTAGATCCACTCCTCAAAGTGATAGCATTAAGGTCTCTTTTTGCTCCGTCTGAGTCGGTAAGTGTCCCGGAGCTCGAGTTGTGCTCTTCCTAGCTAATTGGGCAATTTGGCTCTCCAACATCTTCATCCCGGCCTCTCTAGCCTGGGATTCCTTCAGCAACAAATTCTTTAACTCATTGAAATCAGAACCTTGGGTTTATTGCTGCTGCTGTGGGACATACAGAGGCTTTTGGAACTGTTGTTGCTTATGAGGGGGTACATAGTTCTGCTGTTGCTGCTGCTGTGGAGGTTGAGTCGGATTCAAAACATTTTGGCTACTCCACCTCAAGTTGGGGTGGACATTCGGCTCATAGTAAGTATTTGTCGGCCTATAATGTTGAAAGGCAGCACATGACTCAAAGGGACAAGGGCAATTGTCTGAAACATGTCCCTCAGCTCCACATCTTTTACAGACAAAAGGACCGTCTGAAACAGCGTTTACATGGTAAATCCCTCCTTTGGAAGCTCCTCCCAACTCGTACTTTTCAAATCTCGCCGTGAGAGCTTCTAATGCAGCTACAGAAGGAGATTCAGCAGCTCTCCTTTGATTTCCCCGGGAATTCCCATACTCAGCTTTGTGGGTGGCCAAGTCATCAATGATCTTCCACCCCTTAGTCTCCCTTGTATTCTCCTGGAATCTGCCATTAGCTGTCGCATCCAGGATAGCCCTTTGATCATCATAGAGCCCATTGTAGAACTAATTGCATAGGCTCCACTTCTCAAACCCATGGTGCGGAATGGTTCGCACCAGCTTCTTGAAACGGACCCATGCCTCATGAAAGTTCTCATCCGGCCCCTGTTTAAAGCTCGTGATTTGAGCTCTAATAGCATTCGTCTTTGAGGCAGAAAAGTACTTCTTGTAGAATGCCAAGGCCAAAGAATTCCAGTCGGTGATCCCATTAGCAGCTCGGTCCAGATCTCTGTACCACTCCCTTGCAGCATCGCGGAGTGAGAATATAAACATAGTCTCCTTTATCTGGTCCTGGGTCACACCGGTCGGCGGGGGTATAGAGCAGCAATAATCAATAAATATCTCCATATGCTTGGCTGCATCTTCATTTACTGCTCCCCCGAATTGGTTCCTCTCAACCAAGTTGATATCAGCTCCAGGTAATTCAAACCCCTTGTATAGATTTGCAGCTGTCGGCTCAGAGTGACTCGCTATACTCGCTTCTTCAGCCATGACTGGAAATTCTGGAGATGTGACTGTCTCAGCTGAAGATGTGGAAATGGGTGATGAAGGTGGATCCTCCTCGTATAGGTCGTTCTCGTAGTAACTAGACAGAGTACTCAGCTCTTCCTCTGTCGGCAATATCCTTGATGATCGTCTCAACTCACGCAAGGTCTTCTCAATCTCAGGATTGAAAGGTACTAATTCACCACCTTGTGATCTGCGCATAAGAGGAAACTACAAAAAGAATATGAGAATAGTTTAAGGAACGAATGTCCCTAAACTAAGAAACACACTAAAATAGAACAACTAAAAATTAGAACAATTGCCTCCCCGGCAACGGCGCCAAAATTTGATACCCGTCGTTGTGAGTACCAAAAATAAAATTAATATTTCCTATTAAGACTAACAAAAGCTAGTGGTAACAGGGTCGAACCACAGAGAGGCAGATGTAATTATTAGATGTGTAATTTCAGTCTAAGGTAACAGTGCATGGGGGTTGAGTTGATTTGGTCTATAGCTAAAGGCAAATAAAGACAGTAACCTAGATAAACGGATAAAATCAAGAAATAAAAAGGGTGCAAGGATGATCGGTTCACTATAGTTTCGGCGGCAGCAAACTAGGTAGGTCGGAAACAATCACGTGAGACGGGAAAATAAGAGGTCCTTTCGGTCCACTCTCACAGGTAGCATATTTCGATCTCGCTACAGGTCCCTAATACCATTAATACTGACTTTCGTCTTGAAAAGTGACTAAAGGTCTAAATCAATCTATCTTTCGATTTA
Organism: Silene latifolia; assembly: GCF_048544455.1. Taxonomy (NCBI): domain Eukaryota; kingdom Viridiplantae; phylum Streptophyta; class Magnoliopsida; order Caryophyllales; family Caryophyllaceae; genus Silene; species Silene latifolia. Next base: position 1,186,436 of record NC_133538.1, read on the forward strand.
ATTAATCTAGTCGTCTTAATTAAGTAGGCTATTTCCCTTCCCTATCTTTCGATCTTTATCAGGTCGGTCAAATCCTAGGTATTCAACTGGTCGCGTGCACTCGATTCGTCAAACACAACAATTAAAACAATTAAAACGAAACAATCTCAGCGTGGCCAGTCGATCGACCAGGGAACCCAGTCGATCGACCGGCAAGCGATTTTAGGCCATGTTAATTCTAATGCCGCCTAACTACAGTTCCCCTACATCCTAGCACAATTAATTTAGCTACTCATACTAGGAATGATAACAACAATGGAATTAACGAAATTAACTACTGAATCCATGCTTAAATTGACAGAATAAAAGGCTAGCATAAAACGATAATTATGGCTTCGGGAAACTAACTAACAATTCTATGCTATGAACGATAAAGTAATGAAACTAAAAAATAAGCAGAGGAAAATACCGTGAAGATGAATGGTAACGGAAAGATTAAAAGAACGAACGAAAGCAATATCCCGAACCCTAATTATTTGATATGCTAAAACTGATAAAGAACTGAAGGAAAACTAGATAATTTTCTCCATCCATATCTCTGTAAACTAGGTTACGTTATATAGCAAACTCACGTAACTTTATTCCTAAACCTAACATAGCTTTGGGCTTCAAGTTTTTCGATCTATTGATTCACGTCAGAAGTAGCGGTTTGGTCGATCGACCACTATGACCGGTCGATCGACTAGTCTACGATGCACAGTAGTTCCTGAAAATCGTGGGTTGGTCGATCGACTAAGGGAGCCAGTCGATCGACCGCTTTAGCTGATTCTTGACTTCTAACTTCTCGTGGATTTGTCTTTCGGGCCTTGAAATGCGCACCAAGCTCGTTCCTTAAGTAAATACTTCATGTCAAATGCTGTGCAAGATACTCGGGGACGGATTTAGCTCAATATCTACTCATTTCCGCATAAATCTGCAATATTACATAAAAATACGAAAGTAGACGAAATGGGGCAAATAGTAGCTTTAAACTACATAAATGAGCTCTGAAATGCGTGTAAAATAGGGTGTAAAACATCATATAAAAGACACGCATCAGCACTATTGTCTCGGTTGTTAGTCTGCTACGGCGTCTCCTCCTTGCGTTTTGCGTGTGTTTTCATTAACAAATATGGGTAAGGGTTTGGTTTGTCGAGTTGTTATATACTGAGGGTTTTGGGTTTTCTCCTTTTTTTTTCTTGGTGTGTTGTGTGTGTTATACCGAGTTAGGAAAACACCGGTAAGGGAGGAATATATATAATTTGATAGGCTATCGCACACCTAGCAAAGATACCCTAAACTTGGCTAAAAAATTAATGCACTAAAGTAGGTGTCGAACACAAGGAGACGGAAATTGCGTAATGAATTGCTATATATGAGTAGAATTTTATCTAGGTCGATTCGATTGTTTGGTTGGTTTGATTAATAAACTTGTGAATGGTTTAGGGGATTTGGGTTACACATGCAAATATATAGATGCTCATGCTAAACTAGAAATAGATAATATTGTCAATGGTTTAGGTGTTATGACAACCACCTCTCGGCCTTATTGTCAACCATAGGACAGGTCCTAACGAGCTTCGCTATGGCTAGGTCAGTCTACTATAACATGCTTAGTCTAATTCATTTTCGTGCCTCCCGACTTATAAAAGTGAATTAACAAATTAATCTAAGATAGTGATCAATTACCAAAGATTAGCAAATAAAACAAGCATGTGATAGAAACTTATCAAACATTATTATATCATCCTAATTTAACATTTACAAATATTATTCATGCATGGCTTCCCTAATCCCTAGACAAAATGAACTACTCACTCATGTTGGAAATTAAACTAATAACATATGAATTAATAAACATGATGATAATAGAAATATAACTAAATGAAATTATAAGAATTATAAATATGCTAGATAATGATAACATATGAATTAGTGAAATTGCTAATGATAAGAAATGTAAATGAGATTACTAGAATTATGATGATAATAACTTGATAAAGAAATGTAACAAAGTAATATGAAATTGCTAATAATTAAAATGTAAACTACGAAATAACGATAGTGAAGAACGAATCAACGAAATAAACAAGAAATAAAATTACTGTAACAAGAGAATTTGGAACTTGAATCAAGAAGAACTCAAATAACAAACCCAAATAACTTGAATGGAAAGATTATATTATTAAGAACAAATGCTTAATGTAAATTGTTTATAACAAAGAAAACGCTTAGAGAAATGTAAACTAATCTAAAAACTAGAGTATTGCGTGCTTAAGAGTGTATGAAAGATGATAAAAGATATCCCCTAATGACGGATTAAGCACCCTTTATATAGGAGTAAAGGGTGAAACGTAAATCTCATAGGGGAAGGTCACCCCAATCGGGGACACCCCACTCCGATCGGGGACACAGCATCCTCCATTTAACGCTATTAATCCATGATTAACTAGCATATGGTATCCAAAGTTGCATATTAATGCTCTAAATTCCTCGAGTTAGAGCATCATTTGGCAGCCTATGCTTGCTAGTTGACTTGGCCTTTTGAACTTTGTTTTGGGTTCATTTCATTTCTTTTTTTGTATCAAACTATGTTCATTTCGTCCATGCTCGGGATTCCTCTACTAGGTTTTTCCCAAAACGTCCATCCATTTGCATGATCTTCTTTCTTTTAGCCTCGTGAATTTTAGTGCTTGCACATTTGACGGGAAAAAGCTACTAATGCTTCATTTCCTACAAAATACAATGAAAACGAGCAAAGACGCCTAGAACACGGAATTAGATCACAAATACACTAATAAAAGTGTAATATTCAAATAAAACCGAGCTAAAATAGGGGGTAAAATCGTATATAAATTAGACACATCAAGGAGATGCACCGGTACACTCAAGAATGTCTACTAATTTCTGGAACAACTACGTGTACCCATCTTCTGACTTAGAGGAAATCAATACACAAGCAATTAGGAAAGACGAACCGATGGGTGTGACACCAACGACCTCAATGAGGGCCATCTTAGTAATGTTCGTCATGTATGTCAAATCCATGCGTACAACGTGTGGATAAGCACGGAATAATTTCACAGCCTCTGGATAACACAAGAAAACGTGAGTGACCTCGTGCGTCTCGGGATTTGTCTCATACCAATGTACACAGTACGCATCTACCCCTATAGCCAACTTTTGTTGTGCGGGGTGTTGGAGCTTGTGTCCTCCACAAATTAATGTGATAACATTATTAAATCTCTTATAGGTTCACAAAGGGTATACTTCGTATTTTATCAGTTGATTAACGATTACCTAATAACAGTTGGCTTGCTAGAAAGTTTGACATTATTATCATACAGATGGCGGTGATCAACTGGTCCCTAAAAGTCACACCTAAAGGATGTGTTTGAGAGATGTGGTTATGGAAATGTAATCACATTGATGCCTTATATGACTAAACAGTTAGTCAATGTGTTGATGAGACAATTATTTAATGCCGATTAAATAATATTAGTTGAGACGAATTAACTGTCAATTCGTAAATTGAATATAATAAGTTATATTTAATTAATGTATATAATGTGAGCTTGGACGAATTAATATGTTAATTCGTAATTAAATGTAATCGGTTATATTTAATCAGCAAATGATAATTATACGATATTGTCATAATAAATTATTATTGACCCGTTTTAATAAATCAACCGCAAGCTGTTGTGTGTAGACTTGTTAATGCGGAATAATATAAATGACAATTTATATTTAATACATTTTTATACATTTTGCATACTACCAAAATAAGAAGATTTAATCTCCTTATTTTGGGTAAGTAGAAAAACCGAAAAAGAGAAATTAATCTTTCTAATTTCAGTTAATATGGGCCGAAAATTTAAAAAGAAAAATATCTACCCTAATCACTTGTGTTACACGGTTTAAAGGAGATCAAGGGGAGAATTTTTCTAACCTATTCTTGCCTCTCATCTCAACACAAAAAAAAAAACCGAAAACCCTAATTAATTTTACAGAAAATTTGGGGATCGATTCTAGCAAGAAGCAAGGGCATATCTCATATCGTCTAGGGTGCAACTGATAGGTGAATATCATTGCGATATTGTTCTTAGGCCGATTTTGCTAGGACCGAAGGTTGTTTCTTCATTCTCTACTTTTGTTTATGTAATTTTATTTTATGACATGTATTCACCATGATAAAGTCGTTATAATCCTTAAAGTTAAAGGGATGCATACAGATAAATCCAACAAATGGTATCAGAGCATAGGCCACGAATTTTATTTTGATGATTTTCATAAAATTGGATGTAAAAATTTTTAGGGTTTCGAAAAATAAAAATAAAAGGGCACGGCTGAATTTTTTTTTTTTTTATGCCGAATTGTTTTTTTTTTGCAGCCGGTTTTGTTCTTCTTTTGTTATTTTGATTTATTCATATTATTGTTTTAATCGGTTAAAATGATAATATAATGAATTTGTAGATGTGTTGATTTAATAAAATTTAAATTGATATGTAAATGGAATTGCTTAGTTTCATTGATGATAAATTATTTTTTGCTATATTTTTTTTGCTATAAATGGTTCTAAATTGTTGTTTAGAATCATGTTTCATGAATTTACATGTTTAAATTATAAGATGAATATGCCAATCTTGTTAATAGCAACAATAAACAATTTTGTTCATCAATATCATGTGTTTGCAATTAGGGCATAATGCCGAATTGATAAAAAATATTTTGGGGCTGTTTTAATTTTTTTTCCAGCCGAGACACAAAAAAAAATTAGGGTTTCTGTTTTTCCAGCCGAGTAAAGTAAAAAAAAAAAAAAATTTTTGTTTCCGTTACTGTCCATGTTCAACAGAATTTAAAAAAAAAAAAATTTTGTTTTTTTTCTTTCGGTTTTTGCTGAAAAACCGAGAAAAGGTTTTCTTTTTATTGGGCTGTTTCGGTTTTTTTGCCAAGTATAATTTTAAAGAAAAATTTTTTTTGTTGTTTTTGGCCAATAATTATAATTATACATTTTAATGTATGATTAATTATAGTGAAAAGGTTCACATATAAAGATACCTAATTATTTTAAAGCAGTTTAAAATATTGATGGATTAAATTCATATTACAAGTTTAATATGAATTAAGATTGGAATTAATGTGATTAATTGAGGAATTGTCACTTAATTTGATCAATTAAATAGGTGGTTTGGATAAAATTAATCTACATAATTAAAGAATTATGTCTTGTATGCTTAATTTTTTTTAGTTGATGCATTTTATTTTAGTTGAATGAATCGTTGAATGGTTTTATTTACGTATTTTGGCAATAGGTTGTAATTTGTAATACCTAGTGTGGCCTTAGTCAAATTATGTTTTCGTAATGATGGAAACATAATTTTTAATGTAATTTGAGATCCCGTATCTCCGTTTGGTTTTCTTTATTTATTACGGTTTTGAAATTAGAATGTAAATAGTTTTATTATGTAATTTTAAATTGTAATTTTTGAGAAGACTAAAGATGGAGATTGGAGCTCACTCCCGCTACATGGATCAAGATGGAACATCAAGACAAGGTTCTCGGGTCCAAGGACGGATTCTAAAGTTGTACTTATATTCATTTTGATAGGATAGGCCACACTAGGACTTTATTTTGTTTTACGTTTTACCGTTCTTATTGCTTTTCATTCACATGCTAATTAATGCATCATATTCCGCCTAAAACCAAACCACCTACTAAAATGCATGAAAATTGACACATATAGGTGGTATGTTAGTTTTCATAGACATACAGATGTCACGTGTTTTTAAGCGATCACCTTAGTTTATTCATTCACGCATGCTAGATATTAGTTCACTTAAAATGAATTAAAATAAAGTTGATGGGATCTTCCTCTAAAACGGAAATTGAGATTAGTCTTTATAAGGTCAAACAACTATGAATCCCTTCTTCGTCGGTAGGCATAATATGACCCCTTCTACGTTGGTTAAGTAGTTTGTGTTGACTTAGTTTATCTCAACATTATAGTCCGAAGAGTTTCTCGTGATTATGATGGACTAAAGATAGAATTTACAGAAATTTATCGACCGAGAATTCTAACAGTAGAATTAGCCAAAAGGTTGGCTTATCAATTTACAAATAATTGAGTCTTGGGATCATTTATATAATTCTTGAGGAAGGTCAATTGTATAAATGCATGAGTCTTCGCGTTATAACAGTATTGCATTAGACTTAAATTAAAATCGATGCACATGCTTGTTATTTATTCTTCTTTTCGCAGTGTAGAACACGTTTTTATTACTGTTACAACAAATGGCTGGAAATAACGAAATCCCTGATGCGTGTCAATTATATGATGTTTTACACCCTATTTTACACGCATTTCAGAGCTCATTTATGTGGTTTAAGGCTACTATTTGCCCCATTTCGTCTACTTTCGTATTTTTATGTAATATTGCAGATTTATGCGGAAATGAGTAGATATTGAGCTAAATCTGTCCCCGAGTATCTTGCATTGCATTTGACATGAAGTATTTACTCAAGGAACGAGCTTGGTGCGCATTTCGAGGCCCGAAAGACAAATCCACGAGAATTAGAAGTCAAGTATCAGCTAAAGCAGTCGATCGACTGCCCCCCTTAGTCGATCAACCAACGCACGACTTCCAGGAACTACTGTTCAGTATAGAGCGGTCGATCGACCGCTGCCTATGGTCGATCGACCAAGCCGCTACTATGACGTGAATCAATAGAACGAGGAATAGAAAGCCCAATGTGTTCCAGGTTTAGAGAGAAGAGTTGCGTACTTTTCCTTTATAACGTAACCTAGTTTACAGATACAATCATCCAAAATTTTATACAATCAGTTTCATTCAGTTTTCATTAGCTTTGTTAATTCATTAAGGTTCTTAATATTGTTGGGTATTCAATACCATTCGGTTTTCGGATCTTTCTTCTGCAATTTCATTCGGTATTCCTCTGCCTATTTTCAGTTTCATTACTTTATCGTTCATAGTATAGAATTGTTACTTAGTTTCCCGAAGCCATAATTATCGTTTTATGCTACCCTTATATTCCGTTAATTTAAGCATGAATTCAGTAGTTAATTTCGTTAATTTCATTGTTGTTATCATTCCTAGTATGAGTAGCTAAATTAATTGTGCTAGGATGTAGGGGAACTGTAGGTTAGGCGGCATTAGAATTAACATGGCCTGAAATCGCATGCCGGTCGATCGACTAGGTTCCCTGGTCGATCGACTGGCCACGTTGATATTGTTTCGTTTTAATTGTTTTAATTGTTGTGTTTGACGAATCGAGTGCACGCGACTAGTTGAATACCTAGGATTTGACCGACCCAATAAAGATCGAAAGATAGGGGAGGGAGATAGCCTGCCTAATTAAGACGACTAGATTAATTAGATCGAAAGATAGATTAATTTAGACCTTTAGTCACTCTTCAGGACGAAAGTCAGTATTAGTGGTATTAGGGACCTGTAGCGAGATCGAAAGATGCTACCTGTGAGAGTGGACCGAAAGGACCTCTTATTTTCCCGTCTCACGTGATTGTTTTAGACTTACCTAGTTTGCTGCCGCCGAAACTATAGTGAACCGACCATCCTTGCACCCTTTTAATCGTTGATTTTATCTACTGTTTAGATTATTTTACTTTTAATGTTTTAGCTATAGACCAAATCAACTCAATCCCCACATACTGTTACCTTAGACTGAAATTAGACATCTAATAATTACATCTGCCTCTATGTGGTTCGACCCTGTTACCACTTGCTTTTGTTAGTTTTAATAGGTTTTATAAATATTATTTTTGGTACTCATAACGACGGGTATCAAATTTTAGCGCCGTTGCCGGGGAGGCAATTGTTCTAATTTTTAGTTGTTTTATTTTAGTCTGTTTCTTAGTTTAAGGGACATTCGTTCCTTAAACTATTCTCATATTCTTTTTGTAGTTTCTTCTTATGCGCAGGTCACAGGGTGGTGAATTAGTACCTTTCAATCCTGAGATTGAGAAGACCTTGCGTGAGTTGAGACGATCATATAGAGTACTGCCGACAGAGGAAGAGCTGAGTACTCTGTCTAGTTACTACGAGAACGAGCTATACGAGGAGGATCCACCTTCATCACCCATTTTCACTTGTTCAGCTGAGACAGTCACATCTCCAGAATTTCCAGTCATGGCTGAAGAAGCGTGTATAGCAAGTCACTCTGAGCCGACAGCTGCAAATCTATACAAGGGGTTCGAATTACCGGGAGCTGATAGAAAATTCGAACCGAAGCCTACTTATATCAACTTGGTTTAGAGGAACCAATTCGGGGGAGCTGCAAATGAAGATGCAACCAAGCATATGGAGATATTTATTGATTATTGCTGCTCTATACCCCCGCCGACCGGTGTGACCCAGGACCAGATAAAGGAGGCTATGTTTATATTCTCACTCCGCGATGCTCCAAGGGAGTGGTTCAGAGATCTGGACCGAGCTGCCAATGGGATCACCGACTGGAATTCTTTGGCCTTGGCATTATACAAGAAGTACTTTTCTGCCTCGAAGACGAATGCTATTAGAGCTCAAATCACGAGCTTTAAACAGGGGCTGGATGAGAACTTTCATGAGGCATGGGTCTGTTTCAAGAAGCTGGTGCGAACCATTCCGCATCATGGGTTTGAGAAGTGGAGCCTATGCAATCAGTTCTACAATGGGCTCTATGACGATCAAAGGGCTATCCTGGATGCGACAGCTAATGGCAGATTCCAGGAGAATACGGGGGAGACTAAGGGGTGGAAGATCATTGATGATTTGGCCACCCACAAAGCTGAGTATGGGAATTCCCGGGGAAATCAAAGGAGAGCTGCTGAATCTTCTTCTGTAGCTGCATTAGAAGCTCTCACGGCCAGATGTGACAAGTACGAATTGGGAGGAGCTTCCAAAGGAGGGATTTACCATGTAAATGCTGTTTCAGACGGTCCTTTCGTCTGTAAAAGATGTGGAGCTGAGGGACATGTTTCAGACAATTGTCCTAGTCCCTTTGAGTCTTGTGCTGCCTTTCAACATTATAGGCAAACAAATACTTACTATGAGCCGAATGTCCACCCCAACTTGAGGTGGAGTAGCCAAAATGTCTTGAATCCGACTCAACCTCCACAGCAGCAGCAGCAGCAGCAGAACTATGTGCCCCCTCATAGACAACAACAGTACCAAAAGCCTCCGTATGTCCCACAGCAGTAGCAACAAGCCAAAGGTTCTGATTTCAATGAGTTTTATAATTTGTTGCTGAAGGAATCCCAGGCTAGAGAGGCCGGGATGAAGATGTTGGAGAGCCAAATTGCCCAATTGGCTAGCAAGAATACAACTCGAGCTCCGGGACATCTACCGACTCAAACTGATCAAAAGGAGACCCTTAATGCCATTACCTTGAGGAGTGGGTCTACCCTTGATGGGCCCATTATGGTTGAGAACGTCACTGAAAAGGATGAGGCGGAAACAAGCAAGAAGAAGGCAGTGGCGAATAAAAACAAGAAAAGGACGAACAATAGGTGTCAGTCGATCGACTGACATACCCGGTCGATCGACTGACATACCCGGTCGATCGACTGAAGTACGACAGACAGTAGCTTCTGGTCCTGTTGAAGTCAGTCGATCGACTGACCAACCTGGTCGATCGACTGAGATTGCTGCTGAAGGTGATTCTTTTCGTCCTCCAATGCCCGATAACTTGAGGGACCACTTGTTTCGGGGTACTACTGCCCCAAAAATATTGAGGACAGACCCGACTGCTGATGTGTCCTTTCCGGTTCCAAAGTACGACCCTTTGTCGATTAATGGTTCACATTTGAGACGGTCTGAAGAAGGGTCAAGCTACAACAAGGAGAAGGTTGTGGACTTCCAGCCTAAGTCCACCGACGCCGGCATGAGAGATTTAGAGGAGAGGGCTAAGTTGCTACTTTCAGCCCCTTATCCAGAGAGATTAGTGCTGACAAAAGAACAGGTATCATTTAATAAGTTTGAAAAGGTTATTCGTAGTTTAAATGTGCAAGTTCCTTTCCTCGAATTGGTCAATCAAGTGCCTGCTTACACAAAATTCATGAAACAACTCTTATCTAAAAAGATGTCACTTGAAACTGTGCACACTGTCGCACTCACTGAGGAGTCATGCTCTTATTTGACCCATACTGCACCCCTTAAGCTAAAAGACCCGGGTAGTTTTTCTGTCCCATGTAATATTGGCACCTTTCCTATTGAGAAAGCCTTATGTGACCCTAGGAGCCAGTATTAGTGTAATGCCCTTGAATCTTGCTAGGAAGCTCAAATTGACTAGGTTCGCAGTGACCAACATGACAGTACAGATGGCTGATCGCTCTGCGGTCCAGGCAATAGGAGTCTTAGAGGACATTCTCGTGTAAATAGGGAAGTTCTTCTTCCCTGTTGACTTCGTAGTACTCGATATGCCCGAAGATGCCCACATTCCTATTATTCTAGGTAGACCATTTCTGCACACTGCTGGTGCAGTTATTGATGTTGGTTCGGGTACTTTGACCTTTAAGGTATAGGCAAGCACTCCATTGTCTTTTCCCAGACGGCTAGGAAGAAAGACCCTATGTGGCCCGTCACTTGCAATACGGTTTATGAAAAGAAATCTTATTTTATACTTCCTAATATGCCTGTCTCTATTCCTACTCCTGTTGTGACACCTCCGCCCCAGATCGGGAGCAAAGTGGAGGAAGATTCTTCTGTTTTAGACATTGCAGGAGCTGGTTTGGGGAAGGAAGAGCCACATGTTGCTCCAGTTGTGAAGGAGCCGATCATTCAAAGAGGCGGTCTAGGATGCCTTAGCTATGGGACGGATGAGGAGCCCGAAGATGAGCCAGTCAAATCGACGGAGTCCGATCTGGATTTCGACGAGTCCGAAGAGGTCATTGAATGGGAAGATGTCCGACATGTTGATCCATTGAGTTCTGCGGACGTTGCAGCTGAGAAGATGAGCACTGTTGAGGCTACCTCTTGTAGCCAGAAGCCAGTCAAGTGGGCCATTCCATGGCCGTTCTTGATCAACTATTAGTTTATTGAGACTTTTTCACAAACTATACATTTTATTTGCTTTCGTTGAACCTTTTTATTTATTGCTTTTGTGTGCGCGAGACTTCATATTTTAACTTTGCATAGGATTTTAAACACTTTAGATGCTTACTTTGGGTTTTGCGCAATTTTGGGCGCGTATTATTGTGCATTTGCAGGTTTTTAGACCTTGTTAGCTCAATTTATTGAGCTAATTCGAAGAAATCAGAAAGTTATAGCAGTTATTCCAGTCGATCGACTGACCCTTATGGTCGATCGATCGAAGTACCGCACATTCAGGAGCTTCATTTCGACACATTGGTCGATCGACTGGGTAATGTGGTCAATCGACCGAGGACGCTGCTGTACCTGTATACGATCACTTCCCTGTTGTGTTTGGTCGATTTGTGGAATTAAGGGAGTTTTCTACTCCACTTTATTTTCCGTCGTAAATCTGATTTCTTCCATTTTCTTAATTTTGCACATAATTACCGCTTCAACATTGCTTTCTCGATTTTATGCATGGTATTGTTGTCTTTTCAGGTACTTATTGGTAGCACTTCTAGCTACAGAAACCTCCTAGCTCACGCTGGTTTGGGGAGGTTTCCTTTTGCTGCGCTTAAAGTCTTGTGAGTTTCTAAGCCTTACTTCATGTCCTTTATAGTTTTTCTCGCAATTCCCGTTTTCCTTTTCTTCATTACATGATTTTGCACAATGGGGACATTGTGCGATTTGGTTTGGGGAAGGGTTTTGCGTTGCATTTCATATATTCTTGCATTCACGTTTACATTTCAGTTTGCATTGTTGTTTAATTCCTTTATATACACAAAAATTCAAAAAAAAAAAATTGAAAAATTTCAAAAAAATCAAATAAAATTTCAAAAAATGCACGTTTATTTTAGCATATAGCTTGAGTCGGAACGGTAGTATTTTGATGATGACATTGCATTTGCATCTGTTTTTGCCTAAGCCTTGCTAATTAACATGTTTTTAGTAGAATCATTTGCATAGTTTACGAGTTTTCGTTAACTTATTTGCTGGACCTTAGACTTGACTTTGATTTTTGGCAAACTACATCATATTTTCTGAGGATTAGAGCCTATAACTGGTGACATCCATGACCAGTTTATCTAGGATTGTGAGTAGTTACTCCTTATAAGACATGTTACATCAATATGCATAAATATGAACTTAATCTGCTTAATACCTGTATGCATTCGGGTTGTGGTTAGTTGACACATGTGGTAGAGGTTTTCCTTTATTCATTTTACCCATAAGTTCCACACTGCCAAAACCAGCCTTTTTGTCCCATTACTACATCCTACACTTAGCTTGCCTTGGTCAAGCTAGTAGTTTACGTTTTGGGATTGTTACTTCGTTTTTGGTGGCATATGCTCATTTTGAGATGAAGTTGGGAAGTTGGAAAAAAAGGAAAGAAAGAAGGAAAAATAATAAGAATGAAAGGAAAAGAAGAAAAAAAGAAAAAAAAAGTGCTGTACTGTTATGCAGTCGATCGACTGCTCTACTTGGTCGATCGACTGGGGCCGAGAAGAAGAAAAAGAAAAATTAATTCGCATGATTCAAGTCTTTATTCAAATGGCGATTTTTGCTCTCATGTTTCATTTGTACCTTATGGGGAGTTGATTATTTCGGAGATTGTGAGTTTTGTGCTTGCTATAGCACCGTGTGGATTGAAGTTTGAGCAAGGAGTGGATATTGTCATATGGTTTTGTTACGGTACTAGCTTGATCACCTGTACCCCCACATTCCCATAAATGTTTTGCCTTTCCTGCCCATTACCTCACATATCCCATATATACCTCGGCATGTGTCATGGTCATTTGTTCGGTTGGAATGCATATGTACAGTTGTAGAGATTGCTTTCATATTATATTGCAGGCATGTTCTTATAGGTTTTAGTTAGATGAGTGTCACTAACAAAATGAATTCTTTCTATCTTTCACATATATTCACCTGAATTTAATGAGTGATTTGAGAGACCCGTGAGAGTCCAATTGATGAGTCTCCATAGTTGACGGTTCAGCAGTTTTTAACGACTCCATAACTCGTCTGCATGATTCACGTTACTGATTGATTGTTAATTTTGCATTAAATTGGTTTAGGCTATTCAATTGCATTTCGCTCTGAGATTGAACTCGTTCCTATAGATCGGGTCTAGTTCTTGCTTGGGGACAAGCAAGGGTTTGGTTTGGGGAAGTTTGATGCGTGTCAATTATATGATGTTTTTCACCCTATTTTACACGCATTTCAGAGCTCATTTATGTGGTTTAGGCTTCTTTTTGCCCCATTTCGTCTACTTTCGTATTTTTATGTAATATTGCAGATTTATGCTGAAATGAGTAGATATTGACCTAAATCCGTCCCCAAGTATCTTGCATTGCATTTGACATGAAGTATTTACTCAAGGAACGAGCTTGGTGCGCATTTTGAGGCCCGAAAGACAAATCCACGAGAATTAGAAGTCAAGTATCAGCTAAAGCAGTCGATCGACTGTCCCCCTTAGTCGATCGACCAACGCACGACTTCCAGGAACTACTGTTCAGTATAGAGCGGTCGATCGACCGCTGCTTATGGTCGATCGACCAAGCCGCTACTATGACGTGAATCAATAGAACGAGGAATAGAAAGCCCAATGTGTTCTAGGTTTAGGGAGAAGAGTTGCGTACTTTTCCTTTATAACGTAACCTAGTTTACAGATACAATCATCCAGAATTTTATACAATCAGTTTCATTCAGTTTTCATTAGCTTGGTTAATTCATTAGGGTTCTTAATATTGTTGGGTATTCAATACCATTCGGTTTTTGGATCTTTCTTCTGCAATTTCATTCGGTATTCCTCCACCTATTTTCAGTTTCATTACTTTATCGTTCATAGTATAGAATTGTTACTTAGTTTCCCGAAACCATAATTATCGTTTTATGCTACCCTTTTATTCCGTAAATTTAAGCATGAATTCAGTAGTTAATTTCGTTAATTTCATTGTTGTTATCATTCCTAGTATGAGTAACTAAATTAATTGTGCTAGGATGTAGGGGAATTGTAGGTTAGGCGGCATTAGAATTAACATGGCCTGAAATCGCATGCCGGTCGATCGACTGGCCACGTTGAGATTGTTTCATTTTAATTGTTTTAATTGTTGTGTTTGACGAATCGAGTGCACGCGACTAGTTGAATACCTAGGATTTGACCAACCCAATAAAGATCGAAAGATAGGGGAGGGAGATAGCCTGCCTAATTAAGACGACTAGATTAATTAGATCGAAAGATAGATTAATTTAGACCTTTAGTCACTCTTCAGGACGAAAGATAGTATTAGTGGTATTAGGGACCTGTAGCGAGATCGAAAGATGCTACCTGTGAGAGTGGACCGAAAGGACCTCTTATTTTCCCGTCTCACGTGATTGTTTTAGACTTACCTAGTTTGCTGCCGCCGAAACTATAGTGAACCGACCATCCTTGCACCCTTTTAATCCTTGATTTTATCTAATGTTTAGTTTATTTTACTTTTAATGTTTTAGCTATAGACCAAATCAACTCAATCCCCACATACTGTTACCTTAGACTGAAATTAGACATCTAATAATTACATCTGCCTCTCTGTGGTTCGACCCTGTTACCACTAGATTTTGTTAGTTTTAATAGGTTTTATAAATATTATTTTTGGTACTCACAACGACGGGTATCAATCCCACTGCCAAGTGCCACACTTGGACGCGAGTCCTGGCTGAAAGTTTTTATGGACAACATGAATCAGTACACGCGACTGATGAATGATGGGTCCAACTGTGCAGACTGGGAGGCAGCACTACGGAATGCTGCCATTGCTGACGGTAAGCTCAAGTACTTAACTGAGCCAATACCGGTTAACCCAGGCCCCAATGCGGAAGTTAACGAGTCACTTGCTTATAGTGATTTCGTTATGGAAGCGGGTGCGATAAAGAACGTACTCATCTTTGCAATGGAAACCAATTTGCAGATACGCTTCATTGCCCAAGGTGCGAACAAGATTTTCACCACGCTCACTAACGAGTTCTCAAAAGCACCGAGAATCGTTACTTATGAGCATACCTGTCGCTTCTTTGATGCGAAACTCCAAAAGGGCCAACCGGTTAGCCCACACATTCTTAACATGATTGAGAATGTCGAGAAATTGGAGGCACTTGATTGTAAAATAAGTGAGAGCATAGTCATTGACCGTATGCTTCATTCTCTTCACGATGGTTTTGCCCTTTTCAGGGCGAACTACTACATGAATGACTTAAAGAAAAGTCTCATGAGCTACACTCACTTCTCGTACAGACCGAGAAGGATATGAAATTGAGTGGGAGCATGAAGCAGGATCTTCTCACGATTTCCAACAAGGGTAAAGGTAAGGGCAAAGCTCCCGGCGACCTAACTGTAAGTAAGCCAAAATTCAAGAAGCCAGGAAACGGTAAGAGTGGGCCTGGTGAGACTAGTGGCTCACAGGGCAAGGCAAAGAGCAAGGGCGGTGACATTGAGTGCCACCATTGTCACAAGACTGGACATTGGAGGAGGAACTGTCCCTTGTACCGTGAGGACATTAAAGCAGGCCGCGTCATTCCTGTTGGTATGTCATCTTATATTCATATGATTGAGATTAACCACGCAAGTTTCGGAACTTGGGTACTTGATACTGGTTGTGGTTCTCATCTGTGTAATCATTTACCGGGCCTAAGAAACATCACACCTCTCGGAAAGGGTGATGTGGACCTGCGAGTCGGGAATGGAGCTAGAGTTGCTGCTGTCTCGAAGGGAACATATGTAATCCAACTCCCTAGTGATTTTGAGTTATTTTTAAATAACTGTTACTATGTACCCAATTAGTCTAAGAACATAATTTCAGTTTCCGTACTTGATAAAGACGGATTTTCATTTTTAATAAAGGATAATAGCTGTATTTTCTCTTTCAATGAAATGATTTATGGAAAAGCGGTTTCCATGAATGGAATTTACATCTTAGATCAAACCACTGAAGTATTACACGTGAATAATAAGAAATTAAAGGTTGGTGACAAAGATCAAACCTATCTATGGCATTGTCGAATGGGACACATAAATGAGAAACGCGTAAAGAAACTCGTCGATAATGGGACTATTCCCGCATTCGAATTTTCTACATATGGCACGTGTGAAGCATGTCTCATTGGCAAAATGACTCGAATTTCCTTCAAAGGTGTTGGAATGCGCGCTAGTGACCTATTAGGACTCATACATACTGATGTTTGTGGACCTATGCCAATTACCGCTAGAGATGGCTATAGATATTTTATCACTTTCACGGACGATTTGAATAGATACGGATATGTCTACTTAATGAAGCATAAAAGTGAGTCCTTTGAGAAATTCAAGGAATACCAGAACAGGGTTGAGAACCAACTGGGTAGAAAGGTTAAAGCACTCCGTTCAGATCAGGGTGGCGAATATCTTTCAAATGAGTTTGATCAACACCTTAAAGACTGTGGAATCGTTTTGCAGTTAACTCCACCTGGAACACCTCAATTAAATGGTGTGTCCAAATGGAGAAATCGAACCTTACTTGATATGGTTCGATCCATGATGAGTCACACGGTAGTACCTGATTCATTATGGGGTTTTGCTCTTTTTTCAGCTGCTCTTATACTTCACCGAAGTCCGATTAAAGCTGTCGACAAGACTCCATATGAAATGTGGAAGGGAATGGTCCCTAACTTGTCCTTTATTCGGGTTTGGGGCTGCGAGGCTTATGTCAAGTGGAGACACAAGGATAAGCTCGGCCCGCGATCGGTCAAGACATACTTTATAGGTTATCCAAAAGGAACGTTTGGTTATTACTTCTATTCGCCTGCCGAACATCAAGTTTTTGTTGCGGTTAGTGCGACATTCTTAGAGAAAGAATTTCTCGAGAACAAGACAAGTAATAGAACCTTCGAGCTGTCGAAGATTCCAGAACCAACAACCGAGGAACAGATGGAGGAAGTTGTTCCTCCATCTGATGATACGGTTAATATTCCTGAGGAACCTAGGAGGTCGGGTAGACTCTCTTATCCTCCGGACAGATACATTGGTATGGTCGAGGAGAATGACGTTTTACTCCTAGAGAGTAATGAACCCGCTACCTATAAAAGTGCTATGGCCTGTTCCGACTCAAAGCTATGGCTCGAAGCCATGCAATCCGAGATGGACTCCATGTATGAAAATGACGTATGGGATCTTGTTGATTTACCTAATAAGGTAAAACCTCTACAGTGCAAATGGCTTTACAAAATAAAGCGTTCTGTAGACGCGCAACCAGATACCTATAAGGCACGACTAGTGGCAAAAGGTTTCACTCAAGTGCACGGATTGCATTATGATGAGATTTTTGCACCTGGAGTCCTGCTACGTTTCATTCGGATAATCTTAGCGATTGCCGCATTTCATGACTATGAAATTTGGCAAATGGATATGAAAACCGCCTTCTTAAACGGTTATTTGGAGGAAGAGTTGTACATGGTACAACTCAAAGGTTTCATAGATCCTGAACATCCTAAGAAAGTATGCAAGCTTAAGCGCTCCATTTATGGACTTAAGCAAGCTTCTAGGAGTTGGAATCATCGTTTTGACCATGTGATAAAAGAGTATGGTTTCACTCGATCGGTCGAGGAACCATGCTTATATATCAAGTCGAGTGGGAGCAAGATTGTATTCTTGATATTATATGTCGATGACATACTCTTGATTGGGAATGACATTCCTCTCCTATCTTCGGTTAAAGAATGGTTGAAGAACCATTTCCAGATGAAAGATCTGGGTGAGGCACAACGCATTTTGGGAATCCGTATCTACCGAGATAGATCACGACGGACGTTATCACTTAGTCAGGAGTCTTATTTGGATAAAATTCT
This sequence comes from Silene latifolia, assembly GCF_048544455.1. Classification (NCBI taxonomy): domain Eukaryota; kingdom Viridiplantae; phylum Streptophyta; class Magnoliopsida; order Caryophyllales; family Caryophyllaceae; genus Silene; species Silene latifolia. The sequence goes on from NC_133538.1 coordinate 1,204,406, forward strand.
TGAGAAGTTCAGCATGACCAACTCCAAAAAGGGGAACCTTCCAATGATGTCTAGGATGCAGTTGAGCAAGTCTCAGTCACCCACGACGCCTGAAGGGATTGAGCGCATGAGTCGTGTTCCTTATGCATCTGCAATAGGATCAATCATGTATGCCATGATATGTACACGTCCAGACGTGGCATATGCATTGAGTATGACGAGTCGGTACCAAAAGAATCCAGGTGAAACATACTGGATAGTTGTTAAAAATATCCTCAAGTACCTACGGAGGACTAAGGATAGGGTATTGAGTTATGGAGGCGATACTAAGCTATGCGCAATCGGTTACGCAGATGCTAGCTTCCAAACGGATCGAGATGATTCAAAATCTCAGTCCGGGTTCGTCTTCACTCTTAATGGTGCTGCGGTCAGCTGGAAGAGTTCGAAACAGAGTGTTGTAGCAGATTCTACCACTGAATCCGAGTAGTATGCCGCTTCGGAAGCAGCTAAGGAAGCGATATGGATGCGTCAATTCATACAAGGACTTACGATAGTTCCTAGTTCGAATGACCCGATCACCATCTATTGTGACAATAGAGGTGACATCTTCCAGGCTAAGGAGCCAAAGTCTAGCAACAAATCTAGACATGTACATCAGAAAGCTCACCTGATCCGTGATTACATGGAGCAAGAAGAGATAGTGATTGACAAGATAGCTTCGGATGATAACATCGCGGACCCTCTCACTAAACCGTTGAATTTTGATAAGCATGAAGGGCACGTTATTTCCATGGGAATTAAACGTGTTCCTGAGTTGTAGTAGTTGATTATGGATTTGATACATTATCTTTTTTTATATATTATTTATAACTTCATCGTTTTTATAATATTTTGTTTTTCATGTGGATTGTACTAACAGCATTGAACGCCACAAAGTGAACTGAATTACATTTTATTTTGTTTGGTCCGTAATCACCTTAATGAGCTGATAAATCTGGCTATTATATTTTGCAGTCGATTGATGGTGGGTTCAACGAGCCATAAGTCACACGGTTGACTGATCGATCACAGATGCGAGATAATAACGATACCTCGTAAGACAAATTTTTGTGACAACGTAATGGGGTCCTAAATGTTTAAAAATATTCGGTGCCAGGTCGTGGATAGGACATCCATTGTGTTCCTAGAGTCGATTCTTTTGACTATCGACTGTCTCTTGAGATTAAGGCAGTTTTTGGGTGACTTTGGTTTCATTCTCACGGTCTACCGTAACTGGAGGCTAAGTAGATTTTTTCTAGGTCATTTCATACTGTGCTTACATCTGCAGGATTCGAATTGAGGAAAATATCCAACCTTTATCAGGTATAGTTATTTCTCAGGGCCACTCGAGGAGTTGTAACTGAAATGCATGGCCATGCTCGAATGATGATTCGTTTATCAGTTAAGTTACTCTTTAGTCGGGGAAACCACTCTTGATATAGATAACTTGTAAAATAGGACCTTTGTGAATACGGATTTTGCAAATTGTTTTACATTGAGTGGAAGAAATTTTAGGATATGAGAATCGGTTATCGCACATACACTTGTGAGGACAAGTGGGAGTTTGTTGGAGCTTGTGTCCTCCACAAATTAGTGTGATAACATTATTAAATATCTTATAGGTTCACAAGGGTATACTTCGTATTTTATCAGTTGATTAACGATTACCTAATAACGGTTGGCTTGCTAGAAAGTTTGATGTTATTATCATACACATGGCGGTGATCAACTGGTCCCTAAAAGTCACACCTAAAGGATGTGTTTGAGAGATGTGGTTATGGAAATGTAATCACATTGATGCCTTATATGACTAAACAGTTAGTCAATGTGTTGATGAGACAATTATTTAATGCCGATTAAATAATATTAGTTGAGACGAATTAACTGTCAATTCGTAAATTGAATATAATAAGTTATATTTAATTAATGTATATAATGTGAGCTTGGACGAATTAATATGTTAATTCGTAATTAAATGTAATCGCTTATATTTAATCAGCAAATGATAATTATACGATATTGTCATAATAAATTATTATTGACCCGTATTAATAAATCAACCGCAAGCTGTTGTGTGTAGACTTGTTAATGCGGAATAATATAAATGACAATTTATATTTATACATTTTTATACATTTTGCATACTACCAAAACAAGAAGATTTAATCTCCTTATTTTGGGTAAGTAGAAAAACCGAAAAAGAGAAATTAATCTCTCTAATTTCGGTTAATATGGGCCAAAAATTTAAAAAGAAAAATATATACCCTAATCACTTGTGTTACACGGTTTAAAGGAGACCAAGAGGAGAATTTTTCTAACCTAATTTTCTAACCTATTCTTGCCTCTCATCTCAACACAAAAAAAAAAAAACCCTAATTAATTTTACAGAAAATTTGGGGATCGATTCTAGCAAGAAGCAAGGGCATATCTCATATCGTCTTGGGTGCAACTGATAGGTGAATATCAATGCGATATTGTTCTTAGGCCGATTTTGCTAGGACCGAAGGTTGTTTCTTCATTCTCAACTTTTGTTTATGTAATTTTATTTTATGACATGTATTCATCATGATAAAGTCGTTATAATCCTTAAAGTTAAAGGGATGCATACAGATAAATCCAACACGGGGTTCCTTTGCCCTCTCATTTCTATCCAAATCCTAATCTTACTTGTTTCGCTGTAGACTTGAGTGCTTGAGGGTTGAGTTTTATCGAGGATTTTTTTTTGTGAAGACCGCTTTTTATATCTTTCTGAAAGACTGATCCACAATATTGTTGTTTCACATAGGCTTTCTCTTCTTCGTCAAAACCCACATAGTGCTGATGCTCGTCTTTGCGCTTTGTTAGTTTATGGTTGTGATATCCAAAACCCTTGACGGTCACAATATTCCAAAGTACCAATCGTTTCTTATCTTCATAATTGTAATTCTCCACATCTCTAATAAGGAATTGGCCACATTTCTTCGTTTTCGACTTCATTTTAGGCTTGTTGGGATCATATACACTCTTACTTTGCCCGTTCCTAGAACAACGAAAGTACCAACCCAACAAATCCTATTGACTTCTATTTTTCGCCCCATTAGTTGGTTTCACCAAAAGAAAAACCATTATCCAAAGTAATCTTCTTAGCCCAATCAAAAGCTTTATCTCGATCCGCAAAGCATACATGCGTAACAAATAAAGGTTTATAATAAACCCCGTCACCACCTTACTCCTCAAACGAATTCTGTTAACGTGCAAATTAAACAATGATTAGGATCTCTTACTAAGAGAATACCATTACAATACGAAAAACGTCTAAAAATGTCAAACCATGGAGCAGACAATGAAAGATAAAGTCCAACCATGGACTAGACAATGAGTTTCAACGTCCACTCTATGGGTAAACAATGAAACCCAACGTCCAGCCATGGTGCGACAATGTAATCCAACATTCAGCCATGGTGGGATACTGAACATCATTGTCCACTCCCATGGTGAATGTTAAACTTCAATGCCCCACGCTTGTTGGATGTTGAAACTCAACGTCTAGATCATGGTTGGACGTTGAGTTTCGAAGTCTGATCTATTAGATTCAAAATTTCAGCAATGTCATGCGTAAAATCTATTCGATTGATTTACCATAAAAGTGATAAATTTAACCTATGGTTGGATGTTGGACTTTCAAATTTGAGCAATGTCATAAGAATTTTAATGTAAAGCCTATTAGATTTAACACAAATTCTTATTTGTGACGGAGGGTATCCGTCACAAACAAGAGACGGGTACCATATTATCTCACAAAAAACCCATAGGGGGTGAGAGAAGGAGCACATGGGGTGGGTGCCCACCTTGTCCCCTCTACCCATTTCCACTCACAAAATACCCGTCGCAAGATCCGACCCGTCACAAGCAAGACTTATTGTAGATTTAATGTAAAAGTAAAAGATTCAGTGTAATAAGTTATTAGTTAGTTCATAGTCAACTTACCTTCGATTCGGTATTCCTATTAATTTTGATCATAAATTTGTTGTATTTTAGTTTTAAGATTTGTTAGTTTACGTTGAATTTGGGAGATTTTGAGAGGAGAAAAAATAAACTAAAAATTTGACAAGGACAGTTTGGTCATTTTATCATAAAGCGTCGACGATTCTTTGTAAAACGTCGACGATATTTCGCGCACCCCATAAAAATATACCAAAAATGGAATAGATAACTATTCACTAATACACCAAAAAATGAAAATAGATAACTTCTCACCGGGACAGAGGGAGTATAGTGTTATACGGAGTACTAAATAGATAATTTAAAGACACAATGAACACAATATGTTAGCTTTGCCGAAGAAAAATGTACCCGACATTTTTTCTATTGTTATATTGTGCTCCTCTTTAACTAATTCCGACAAAGGGGTCAGTCGGATTAGTAGGGACTACGTTAGCTCAGATTCGGTTAATTTGGGAATGTCTAGACCTATCATATGTGTCGAGAGGACGGGTTACAGGTTTAGCCATTTCGCGTTCGGGTAAAATACAGATAAGGTCAATTTCAGGTTTGTAAAACATAGGTTATTACGGGTCCGGTTTATACGGGCTTTGGATTGGGTCTCGAGTCTGAAAGGGGTCAGATTAACACCATTTTACAATTATTTATTTTCTTTAATTTTAGTTATAAACATTTATTTATTCTTAGTTTTTATAATTTTCAAGTTTAATACAAGATATTAGTAAGAACAAATTTTTTTTTTGTTTAATATATTCAATAGCATAACACTAAACGAAATATTAGATTGATCCATTGTTACGCGTACGTGACAAGCAGTGACTATATTTATGTGGTAATCATTTGGGTAATTAACCATGTGGTCAAATTATGCTTTAAAAGAAATAGAAATATATTTTAATACTAACATTTTAAAAGTTAGATTATTTTATCACATTATATTAGTTTCTATGACTTCAAATACAATTTTTTAAAAATAAATTTACCTATTTTCGCGTCGGGTCACGGATTGAGTGGGTCTTGATCTAGGATGTGAGGTTTATTATTTGGTCGAGTCGTCTTCGGGTTCGGGTTGAAAAGAGTCGGTCATTTCGGGTGGGTTTTGGTCGATTTTTCGAGTCAGGTCATCTTTTGGCTGGTCTAGGTGTGTCACATTATTGGATTAGTTTAGACTAGGCCGGGTCATTTCGGGTTTTGTTAGGTTGGTCGGTGATACGTGCATAATATATAGTCTTTTTAGCCTATTTCAGCACGTATTTCTACGCATTTTTATACTGTTTTTATGGTATTTTGCCCCGAATGGGCTACTTTGGTTCGTTTTGTCCATTTTGTAGAAATGAACGCGAAAGTAGTGGAATCGTACTCTTTTTCGTCCTTTTTGCATGCATTTAGAGGAGACGGGATTTTCCAGAGTGAGATACTACGTTTGAAAGCGTCAAGGCACGCATTACGAGGCAGTCGGTGACGGACTTGAGCTGAAATGAAGACAAAGAACTCGATCGAGCAGTTTTACCACTCGATCGAGAGGTTTCTACGTTCCAGGATGGTCGATCGAGTAGAATTCTACTCGATCCTTAAGCTGCAGAAAGACGAGTTACTCGATCGAGTAACTTTCTACTCGATCGAGTAGATTATGCTGAAGGTCTGTTCGATCGAGTGGTTTTAATCCACTCGATCGAGTGGTTTCGCTGTTATGGAGTTTTATTAGCCCGTGTTATGTTTTATTCCGCAAAGACTTACTTTTCTATTTAAGCACACTTTACTAGGTCATTAGGAGCCATCTTTTATCTATCTTTTTTATCTTAAGCAGTCTACACTGTAAACTTTATTACGTTGCTTTTCCCTTCACTGTAACCTTGCCCTCAGATCTATTTTCGCTCGGATTTTGTGTTCTTTACGCCGGAATTCGCACGATTTTAATCTTTTCTCTTCTCTTATTAATAATTAATCTCTTGTTTGCTTTAATTCTTCGTTTCGTTACATTTATTCTTTTGCCCTAATTTCTCTTTTATGCATTTTATTTGTTATTTCATAATGTTTACTGCTGGAAAATTATCTGCTGTTAGTTTAATTAGCGACATGAGTAGCTAAACCCCTTTCATGTTGGGATTAGGGGATCTGCGGTAGGAATGTGACGATGTAGTAAATGAAACAGATGAATGAATTGTGAGATCCTGTCACCATAGCAATTTAATTGTATTTATCGACTTAGTTGAGTGCACGCTTCTGAATTATCCTTTAATCTGTCTAAAATTAATCCTAGATCAAAAGATTGGACTAAATAGGCCTGCAATGAACAGTAGACTACCCTGACGAGAATGAATGTTAAGTTAGTGATATTTTAGGATAGAAAGTGGACCGAAAGGACCTTTCAACATCCGTCTTACGTTAATTCGTCTGAGTCATTTACAGCTGAGTCACTGGACTACCGCAGTGAACCGAAATCCTGACATGTCCCTCTCTATCTGATAGTTTTATCCTTATTTCTTGCTTTTACTGTTCTTACCTCTATTTCTCTTCCTTTCAACTTCATAGTTTAGAAAATAATTCAAACACCCCCCCCCCCCCCCCCATTTGTGACCAAATAGACGTACTTCTACAGATATCTTGCCTCCCTGTGGAGATCGACCTGACTTCCCTAGCTATATAGTTAGTTTATTTTTGACAGGTATACGACAGACGTGTCAAATTTTGGCGCCGTTGCCGGGGAGGCAATTGCCCTGTCTGTTTTTTGTCTCGTTTATTTTATCCGTCTCAGGGAATTTTTATTCCTTAAGGCAGTTCTTATTCATTTTCTTTCAGTGTTTTTTATGCCCAGGTCTGACAGGTTTGAATTAGTTTCAGCTGATTGAGAGCCAGAGAGACTATTCGGGCATAGACTCCGTCTGCAGAGAAAATCACGAAAGGAAGACTTGAGTACTTTCGAGCCGAGCTACATCACTCTCTTTTCGAAGACAAATCCGATTTCTACAAAGAAAGATGCCAAAACTTTCTAGTCATTCAGTGCCTAAAGCATCCTCTATCCCGAAAGGTTTCAATCTCCAGACTAAGGATGGGAATACATTCGACATCCGTCCTTCTTATATCAATCTGGTGGAGAGGAATATCTATAGAGGTGTGGCAGGTGAAGATCCGAGGAAGCATATGGAGACCTTTACCGATTACTGTTCTACTATCCCCGCCACTAAGGGGGTAACTCAAGACAAGATTAAGGAAGTTTTATTTCCTTTCTCTTTAGCCGATTCACCAGGAGTGGTCGATCGACTTGGACCGCATAGCTGCTGGGGTTACAGATTGGGAGTCTCTTGCTCTTGCATTTTACAAGAGATATTTCCCTCCACAACGCACCAATCTGCTGAGGGCCAAGATTTCTAGTTTCAGGTAGGCTCCCGATGAAAGTTTTTATGAGGCGTGGTCACGATTCAAGAAGTTGGTGAGGTCTATTCCTCACCATGGTTTTGACCCATGGTTTCTAGCTAATACGTTCTACAATGGGCTTTATGACGACCACAGAGTCATACTTGATGCGGCATCTAGTGGAAGATTCCATGAGAATACTGATGATGATAAGGGATGGTCCCTTATTGAAGAGATGGCGAATCACAGTGCTGAGTATGGAAACCCGAGGGAAGGGATTAGGACAGTTCATGCAGTCGATAAGTAGGTTGTGGCTCAGCTGGAAGCCATGAATGCTAGATTCGACAAGTTGGAGTTACAAGCTGCTGGGGAGCCTGAGACGGTCCATGTTCTTACTAGAGGAGAGACCGTTTCATGTGAGAGATGTGGGGGTAATGATGGCCACACTGCTGTTGTCTGTCTTGTAGAGAAGGAACAAGTCCTTGCCTTTCAGCAATATAGGCAAGGAGGAGGTTCCTATTACAATAATCAAGGGGCAGTCCATCCCAATTTGAGGTGGACTAGTCAAAATGTGCTCAATCCTACACCTCCTCCACACCAGCAACAGCCTTATGTTCCTCCACATAAGAATCAACAAGGCTTTAAAAAGCCTCCTTCCGTTACTCCTCCTACCCACGGTGCATCATCTTCCGGTGGGGTGAGTGAAATTGGTGAGCTTAAGTCTATGTTGCAAGCTTTTACAAAGCAGTTTCAGCTGAGTGATCAACAGAAAGATGCGTCCATTAAGGAATTTGAAACTCAAGTTGCCCAACTAGCCATGAACCAATCCACAAGGAAGCAGGGTTAATTACCGACTCAAAATGAGAAGAATCCACACGAGACGATAAACTTGATAAATCTGAGAAGCGGTTGTTCATATGAGGGACCGGAAGTATTGAAATCATACCTGAGGAAGGCTATAACTGATGATGAACAGTGTTCTGTCGAAGAAAGTGAGCTCACGACAAAGCAAGTGCTCGATCGACTGGTTTCAGGTGGTCGATCGAGCAGATTTGGGGATGAAAGTGCTCAATCGATTGGTTTTTCCACTCGATCGAGTGAACAAGAAAATAGTAATAGTCGATCGTGTAGTTTTTCTACTCGATCGAGTGAACAGCAAAAAGGAGTTGCTCGATCGAGTGAAACTTTCACTCGATCGAGTGATATTGATGAAGATTCTACTCGATCGAATGGGTATTTTGGTCGATCGAGTAGTTTTGATGACGGGAAGCTTATTCGAGAGCCTGCTAGTGCTCGATTAAGCGAGAAATCACCGGAAAGACCTCGTTCGAGAGATAAGAAGCGTTCAAAGGATACAGAACTTGCTCCGGAAGATACATTGGAATAGAGAAACAAGGGACTCGAGATACCTATCACGGTTCCCTTCCCGAGGCGGCTGCAGAATACTAAAGCTACTCAACAATTCAGCAAATTTGTTGAACTTCTGAAAGCTGGGAAGTCACTGTGCCGTTTATCGAGTTGCTGACAAAGGTACCCTCTTATCTTAAGTATATGAAAGAAATTTTATCGCGTAAGAGGAATATTAGTGATAGTGAGACCATAGCTTTGACTGAGGTGGGGTCAGCCCTATTTCAAAATAAGTTACCTCCTAAACAGTCAGACCCGGGTAGTTTTTCAATTCCGTGTCATATCAGTACCTATTTGATTGATAACGCGCTATGCGATTTAGGCGCTAGTGTGAGTGTCTTACCGCTGTCTCTGGCTAAGAGACTTGGTTTGACAAAGATGAGTTGCACTAACATGACAGTCCAGATGGCCGACCGTAGTATAGCACGACCACTAGATATAGTAGAAGACGTACCTGTGAGGATCGGGAGGTTCTTTATTCCCGTTGATTTCGTTGTCTTAGACATCCCCGAAGATGCACACACCCCTATTATTTTAGGGAGACCATTTTTGTCTACTACCCGTGCAGTTATAGATGTCGGGGGGAAGACTTTGACCTTTCAGGTAGGGGACGAGGAGCTGATTTTTCATCAGTCTAAGTTCCGGAGGGCTCCCATGCAAGCTCAGCCTTGCAATGCTCTCTCTTCTATCGACCCTATTATTGACACTCCAGTTGAAAATTTGGAGTATTGTGCTGCAATTGTTACCCCTCCGCCTCAGACTGAGAGCAAAAAGGAGGAAAGTTCGTCTGTTTTCCTTGCTGCAGGTACAGATGAAAGCAATGAAGGAGTTGTCAAAGGATGTTGTGCAACTGCTGTCAATCAAATTGCAAGTAAGGATGCTAAAGATGGTGATAGAGGAGCAAGGATGAGGAAAGTTCGTGCTTATGTGGATGTAAACTACTCCCCTCCTACCGTTTCAAATGATAATTCATGCTCATGGAAGTTGAAGAGGACAATCAACGTTGCTGAGATGACGTCCTCCAGTCAGGAGCACTTCAAGGGGCTACTGAATTGCATTGGAAATTGAGCGGGGAAATGCCCCGTGTAACACTTTGTAATAAATAATTTTTGAATTTTCCGTTGAATTTGTTTTAATGCTTTTAATTAGGACAATTTGTTTTAGACAGTTTTTTAGCGTAGATTTAAGACTATAGACTGTTCTTCTGCGTATTTGGTATTTTGGGATATTTTTACACGTGTTTTTATGCAGGTTTGGGGAAGTTTTACGCATTCCAGGGAAGAATAGACGAAATTCAAGAGCTTACGCGAGAAAAGAGCTCGATCGAGTACTTTTTGTACTCGATCGAGTGAAAATTTGGTCGACCGAATGCTTTTTCCAGTCGATCGAGTAAAGCAATAAAGGGGACTTCTCGATCGAGTAGAATTCTACTCGATCGACTAACTGGATCATCAAAAGTCCTCGATCGAGTAGTTTAAAACCACTCGATCGAGTGGATTTGCAAAGGGACGCAGGGAGTTGTTTCTTAAACTCTATTCCTTTGATTTCTAATTCATTTTTCCCCTAATTTTTTCGTCTAACCCCTATTTGCGAGCAAACACTCCCCCAAATCTCCATATTTTCTTGCCCAATCTCCAAATCCTCCACCTACAATCTGTTGCCTGCTTATTAATCTTTCAAAGCCCCCTAATTTCCCATTAATTTGTGCTCTTTTTCACGGTTTTTAACGCGGGTTAGGGTTTGCGGTTTTGAGATCGAAAAATCGCTTGTTTTGCTTGTTCTTTGAAGATTAATTGCATATTGTAGGTTCATTCCCATCAAGTAAGTGATTTCTACACCCTCTTTGCATTTTAATTTCGATTATTTTGAATTTCATGAGGTAAAATTGAAATTAGGGTTCGAAAATCCATTGTTGGTCGAATTTTTGACTTTAACTGTCTATATTTGCCCTAAATTGTCTTACTTGATGATATACCTGCATTCCTCGTTGTTGTTGCATGATAAATTCGAATTTTGCGCGAGATTTTCGCGATTAGGGTTGTTTTAGTCTAACTTTTCGACTGTCAGACGGGTTTATATGCTTTCATGACTTAATTGTTGTTAATTACTGCTATCAATACCTGCTATCCCATTCCCTACCGCTTCTTACACACTGTTTTTTGAATTTTTGAGGAATTGTTGGGAATTATGTGTTGTAAGTCGAAATTTTCGACTGGTAGGGGATTCACATGCTGTTTTCTGTTGGTTTTTCATGCTGTTTTCGCCACTGTTAGCCGCTGCTTATCTTATCAGTCCCCTGCCCCTTGTTACAGGATGGAGTCTAGTACTTTGCCTTCTACCAGTACCACTTCTAGCCCGTCCTTGTCTGAGACAGTGGCCCCTACTACTGCCATTGTCTCCACTTTGGTTAGTACTGCAGCCCCAGTGTTCCTAGTTTCAGCTGCAGGTACATTTTTTGCTCCAGCTAGCTCTGCTCCTAGCTCAGTTCAGGCTGCCACTTCCTCTACGGCCACCACCACTGCTAGCGCTGCTGCTAGTCTCTCTTCAGTGGTGGCCACAGCAGCCACTACTCCTACACCAGCCTCTACTTTTACATCTGTGGTGCACTCGCCAGCAGCCGCGGCTGCCTTTAGAGCAGCCCTGGTTCCTCACACCGTCACTGCACGGGCTTCTACTTTGAGTTCCACAGGCCGGGGTCGCAGACAGTCTCGTTCTACGCCAGCCCCAGCCACCTCTACTTCTGCTGCTTCTACTTCAGCTGCTGCTTCTACCTCTGGCACGGTCACAATCCGAGGGGACACTTCTCTCGACCCTCACCCAGATTATCCGCAGGTACATTCTGTTAACGTTTTACATCGTAAGAAATTTTATAACCTGTTAGGCTGTGTGTTTGTATCTTCCCGATTTCTAGAGAAATCGGCACTTGTGAGACTCGACATTTACGAGTCGGTTTGTCACTTACTACGGGGCACGGGGATGGCCGGGCTCATCAGTATGAGCGGCCACACTTTTCTGAAGCTAAGCCTCGAGTTTCTCAGCTCCTTTACCTTCTCCTCAGGGGCACACGAGGCTGACCCCAATAGTTCTTCGGTGTCCTTCCGGTTGTTTAACCGGACCTTTCCGATGACCTTAGAGGAGTTTGGTAGGAGACTTGGCCTTACCTCTACGGGCGAGACTGCCGCCCCTAGGAGGGTCTTCCGTCAGCTTTGGAGGACCCTGGCCCAGACCACTTTTCAGAAGCGAAAGCTCCAACAAGTCCACCTCCCCGCTGTCCGTTGTTTTCTTACACTGATGGGGAGCACTATCTTCGGCCGAAAGGAGAAGAAAAACATCACAAACACCGAGCTCCGCATCCTGGGCGGTTACCTGAACATCGACTGTGAGGGTCCTTTTACCCTCAACATAGCTTACTTGACCGCCCAGTACCTTCAGAGCCAGGAGAAGAAGGAGACGGGAACCATTGCCTGAGGTGGCATAGCCACCATACTTGCCCGTGACCTTTTCCCCGTTTAGCCTCGTGACATGTAGTACCTCGAGGGAGAGAGGCTACTGAGTCTGGATGCCATGCTTTCTCAGCATTGGCTGACCCAGACTACCAGACTTGGAAGATAGACGACTTCTTGTCTGTTGAATTACCTTGTGAGACTCTCCCCCGTCTAGAGCCCCTTCCTACTGTTGCTAGGGGCGCCCGTCTGCCACCACTGCCTGACCTTCTTCTTCCACTCCGACCTACTCCTTCTGCACCCGCCGCTAAGAAGCGGCGCCTTGAGATTGGAGAGGGGTCCACACCTTCAGGGAGTACCCAGCCTTCCACGGCTACTCCCATCCCGACCCCTACTCCCACTACTACTACCACTCCCACTCCCACTGACCAGACACAGACTCAGCCGGACCTACCGGCTAGTTTTGTACCACCTCCTCCCTTTGTGGCGCCCGCGGTCCTGGACCATGGGGGCACTGTTTACGGTTTGTTGCTTGAGGTTGTAGAGCGTCAGGCTCGTATGGAGAGGGATTTGGCTCTTGCCTTACACCCTCTGTACGAGTACCACTTGCGGCGACACCGACCGATCCCAGAGGGTTGGCCACACCCTTCCTTCTTCCGGTACCCAGCTGAGGGGTACCCGGAGTCTGCTGACGAGGAGGAGGACGTGGACCCGTAGGTGGCATTGGAGAGAGCTCGAGCTGAGTAGCAGAGGAGGAGAGAGGAGGAGAGAGATCCGGAGTTCAGGGTGAAGGACATCCGTGACAGTGACGGCGACGACGACGACGAGTAGCTACTGGTCTACTCACTTCCCCAGTTTTCTGGCTGGTTTGGGGAAGTTCGTATTTTGTATGTATCTCTTACTCTTTTATTTTGTCTCCTTTTATTTATTGCTTTTATTTTCTTTTGGTTGTATATTCCCTTTCCCCCTGTATATATCTGCTGGTGTATGCTGGAGGACAACGAGGGCGTTGTCCGTTTTGGTTTGGGGAGGGTATTGCATCCTTTTGAGTCTGCATTTGCATTTGTTTTTGCATTCACGTTTATTTTTCAGCATGCATTGTTGTTTATTTCATTAAAAAAAATCAAAAATCCAAAAACAAATTATTAGAAAATTTCAAAAAATTCAAAAAAATTTCACGTTTATTTTTGCATATAGGTTGAGTCGGAACGGTAGATTTCCGTGATGATAATGCACTATAACTTGTCATTTTACTTGAGCCTTGCCCTTTTATTGATAGTTATTAGCTTTGTCATACGCATAGTCTACGAGTTTCTGTTCAAATATAGCCGATTTTAGACTTGACCTGATAAATTGGCAAACTACTTGAAAATTCTGAGTTTTAGAGCCATAACTGGTGACATTCATTACCAGTTCATTAGGAATTGAGAGTAGTACTCCTTGCATAGCATGTTCATCTTTTTTGCACTTTTATGACATTCAATTTCTTGTCAAATGCACATATTCGGGTTTGTGGTTGGTGTCACATGCAGGGAGGTGCTTGCAAATTTCCCTTTCCTTATATTTTTCACCCATTTAGCTCCACATAAGCCAAAACTTGCCTTTTTGACCCATTAGCTACATCCCAAACTAAGCCTGCCTAGTCAATCTAGTTAGTATGTCTTTTGTGGTATGTTTTTCCAGCTGCATTTTGGCCCGTATTTCTTTGTTGGGAGTTGGTGGAAATATTGGAAGGAGGAAAAGAAAAGAAAAACGAATTGAAAAAGAAAAAAAAAAAAAAAAAAAAAACGTGAAAGTGAAAGAAAGAAAAAGAAAAAACTGAAAAAAAAAAAAGAAAGAGCTGGAATGTGAATCAGAAGAAGAAAGAAAGAAAGTGTGAAAAAAAAAAGTTTATTTGTTTCAGTTAGTTATTTCAGATGGTGTTTAAAAAAGGAAAGTTTGTGACCGTCTGACTCCTCCATTCTTATTCTATATTTTTGAGGAGATTGTGTTTGAGTTTAGTGAGCTTTGTGCCAAATGAAGGGCACTTGTACTTAGTTTTTCAGTCAGTTGAGATTCGGATGGGTTCATTATGGTCCTGTTACGAACTAGCTTGACGCTTTTACCTCCACATTTCCATAACATGTTTTGCCTTTCTCACCTGAACCTCACTATTCCCAAATTATTTGTAAGCCCTCGGCTGTGACGGACATTATTGGTTGGAGTGTGTGCATTAGTACTTGAATTGTCTTTCATTTTTGTTGCATGCATGCTATGTAGGTCGCAGTTAGGTGAGTGACTGTCTTTTCTTCTCTCTTTTACATATAACATTCACCCTTTGCTTCATGAGAGAAGAGTGACCACGAGAGAGTCCGATTTTGTTGGTCTTGCAAGGTCGACAGGTTGTCTATATTTCTGAACAGCTTATAACTCGTTTGCGTATTGACTGCTTACCTTTAACTGTTAGTTTTTGTTGCATTAAACTGGTTCAAGTAGACAAGTTAAGCTAGCTCTGAGTTATCACTTCCGTTCCATTAGTTGCATTTTAGTTTACTCGAGGACGAGTAAAGGTTCGGTTTGGGGAGATTTGATACGTGCATAATATATAGTCTTTTTAGCCTATTTCAACACGTATTTCTATGCATTTTTATACTGTTTTTATGGTATTTTGCCCCGAATTGGCTACTTTGGTTCGTTTTGTCCATTTTGTAGAAATGAACGTGAAAGTAGTGGAATCGTACTCTTTTTCGTCCTTTTTGCATGCATTTAGAGGAGACGGGATTTTCCAGAGTGAGATACTACGTTTGGAAGCGTCAAGGCACGCATTACGAGGCAGTCGGTGACGGACTTGAGCTGAAATGAAGACAAAGAACTCGATCGAGCAGTTTTACCACTCGATCGAGTGGTTTCTACGTTCCAGGATGGTCGATCGAGTAGAATTCTACTCGATCCTTAAGTCGAAAAGACGAGTTACTCGATCGAGTAACTTTCTACTCGATCGAGTAGATTATGCTGAAGGTCTGCTCGATCGAGTGGTTTTAATCCACTCGATCGAGTGGTTTCGCTGTTATGGGCTTTAATTAGCCCGTGTTATGTTTTATTCCGCAAAGACTGACTTACTTTTCTATTTAAGCACACTTTACTAGGTCATTAGGAGCCATCTTTTATCTATCTTTTTTACCTTAAGCAGTCTACACTATAAACTTTATTACGTTGCTTTTTCCTTTACTGTAACCTTGCTCTCGGATCTATTTTCGCTCGGATTTTGTGTTCTTTACGCCGGAATTCGCACGATTTTAATCTTTTCTCTTCTATTATTAATAATTAATCTCTTGTTTGTTTTAATTCTTCGTTTCGTTACATTTATTCTTTTGCCCTAATTTCTCTTTTATGCATTTTATTTGTTATTTCATAATGTTTACTGCTGGAAAATTATCTGCTGTTAGTTTAATTAGCGACATGAGTAGCTAAACCCCTTTCATGTTGGGATTAGGGGATCTGCGGTAGGAATGTGACGATGTAGTAAATGAAACAGATGAATGAATTGTGAGATCCTGTCACCATAGCAATTTAATTGTATTTATCGACTTAGTTGAGTGCACGCTTCTGAGTTATCCTTTAATCTGGCTAAAATTAATCCTAGATCGAAAGATTGGACTAAATAGGCCTGCAATGAACAGTAGACTACCCTGACGAGAATGAAAGTTAAGTTAGTGATGTTTTAGGATAGAAAGTGGACCGAAAGGACCTTTCAACATCCGTCTTACGTTAATTAAATCTGAGTCATTTACAATGAGAGTCACTGGACTACCGTAGTGAACCGAAATCCCGACATGTCCCTCTCTATCCGATAGTTTTATCCTTATTTCTTGCTTTTCTTTTTCTTACCTCTATTTCTCTTCCTTTCAACTTCATAGTTTAGAAAACAATTCAAACAACCCCCCCCCCCCATTTGTGACCAAATAGACGGACTTCTACAGATATCTTGCCTCCCTGTGGAGATCGACCTGACTTCCCTAGCTATATAGTTAGTTTAGTTAGTTTATTTTTGACAGGTACACGACAGACGTGCCAGTCGGGTCATTTTCGAGTCAAGAGGGTATGGTTTATTCTGGTCGGGTCATGCGACTGAATTTAAAAAGACAAAAACTTACGATTTTAAATATTACCTTTTTATAGTTTAGTTTTGATAATTAATTCTTCATTTTAAGGTAAATAATATTAAGTAGACATGACAAAATTGACTCGATGTGAATTACTCGACCTGATATCCAAAATGAGGACCCGAACTTAACCCAAACCCGAATTAAACCAATCTGATTTTTTATTGTTGGAATCTGACTATTATACCTAAATTATTTGATAATAATCAACCCGAAAATGACCTGACCTGAATTCTGTTAAACCGAAAATAACCTGCCTCGATTAGACCCGACCCGGTTGACCTGTTTGCCAGGTCTAAACTTATTAATTATGATTTCAAATCAAGCATTTCAAGTCCTTTTAAGTCCACTAGAGTTGTGTTTTTTCGGGTCATTTTTGGGTTAGGTGGTTTTGGATCGGACCATTTCGGGCTGGGTCAGTTACTGGTCAACAAAACTTGGATCAGGTTCGGTCGGGTTGGGTCAATTTGGGTTTGAGATCAACTTCAGGTCTTGGATCACCCTTTTCGAGTCAGGTCAAGTCAATTAGATTGGGTTGCTTTTATCAGGGCTATCTTTAACCATGATTACAACTTCTTATGGGTGTATAATTTAGGGATTTGAATTGAATCCCATATATAGCTTTCTTTGGCATGTTATTTTAGTTAGTAACTTGATTAAAAGAAAAAAAGGTAGCTTATTTTGACGAAACATTTCATGTAACTTACTTTTGTGTTAGTGTTTTTGGAGGTAACTTATTTATAAAATAAATTAGCTGAAATGAAAAAAATGTTAAGTAACATATGAGAAATAAACTAAGCTCAAACTTAACCAAGTGTTGTTAGTCCAGTGGTAGTCGGGTTAAACCTTGAAGCTTGCAGAAATGCTGGAGTTGAGAGTTTATGGGTTCCACTTCCAGCTGGGGCGATGCTCACTTGGCCACTGCAGCTCCCGAAGGGGGTGGCTTACATGGTCCATGTGGTGGTACGGGAATGCATGGGCCTGAGTGGATTCAACCCCCTCGTCATCAAAAAAAAAAAAAACCCTAAGCTCAAAATTTTTTATTTTACTTTTTTTTTTTACCCTTCAATTGTATATCAATAATAAAAAAACATGTCTGTTTATGTCATTTTATCAGATATCAGCTACATTTTTAACTAGTTTGTAAAACATTTTTTGTAATTTCAGCTACGTTATCAGCTCAGAATTTCCCACTAGCTCTTTAGCTAACTTAACAACTTTCAGCTAGCTTATAAGTTTTCATCTAATTTTTCAAATTTCAGCTAGCTTTTCAGCTAGTATTTTCAAATAGAGAAGATTTATATACGACAACCAGTGGTATAAGATATATACTCTTTATCTGAGAAAAGATTTGAACAATATGTGGAATATGAAACACTTTGTCCAAGTTAGAAAATATTAACCTATTGAGAAAATTAACACTAAGGAATATGAGGAATTGAAACGAGATAGTATTTGAATAATTTTTCTGATATTGATGTAACACCCCCTTCTTACCCGGCCAAGGTAATTAAGGAATCTTACCGTCTCGTTTCCCGAGGCAGTGAAATCGGAATTACAATTAAGAAACTCTTTATATAAATGATAAGTTTAGTGATTTACATAAACGTAAACATATGAATAAATGAATACAAGTACAACTCATGACAACTATACTCTTCTAGCCACTATAATCGACTCAGATGTCATCAAGGCTCGTCCCGTCTCCCACGTGCTATGAAAGATAACCTGTACTTAACCTACTCCCCATATGATCGGAAATATCATATGGATCGACACATGCCACCCCTAAAATAGGTGACAATTTCACAAACACGGAACACGTCAGTTTCAATAAATAAAGTAAGACGCGACACAAAGTGTGTGAGTATGCAACGTGACTATGATATGAATGAGACGCTATCAAACAACAACTACGCCGGTACCAGGACACGCCCAGACGTACCCACAACCACCAGTGTCAGGGACACGCCCACGACACCACACCACACAAACAGGTACCGGGACACGCCCAGACGTACCGGGCCCGAAAGCCAACCGGATCCCCTGCCAGACGTCATGTCTCATCTACACGAGTCTCCCCGTACTCAAGTCATTAATGTGCACAATCCTCTTGGAGTGGGAGGCTCCAAGAAGCGACCCGAGCGTGAGACGGTTTCCCAACCGCCTCACGTCTCCTCAACAACAAATAACCAACCATGTCCTCCGACATACAAAACAACAAAATTATGCAAGATACCATATAACGTGCCAACTACCGACTCATTCAATTCAATTAATGGGAAATGACTTATTTAGTAAATATTCAAAATAATTAAATATAATTAGTAAGTAATCTAAATAAATCCTGATTATATAATTTAATATAATTAAATTCAAATCCCGACTCGTACCCATTATTTAATAATTAAATCCCGACTCACTCTCACCCGTACTCCCTTCAAAACCTTGACAACCACCACCTTTGTGCCACCGTGGACCACCACAACCAGCCGTGATGGACCACGGCGAGCAGCCCCCACGACCTGCAACCACCACGGCACCACACAACCCACACGACACACATACCCACACCAAGCACCATATTAGCCACCACAATGGCCTCCTCTGACCACGGTAGACCCAGCCACCCACCTAGACATCAACCACGGCCACCACATCCCCAAACACGACAACAATAACAACAACAACTAACACTCACACAATCAACCTGACACCCTCCCTAAACAACCCAATTTTGACAACCTAACGCCACCCATTCCACCACCCAAGACCACCACTACAACCCCCACTCAACCCATGACACAACTACCTAAAACCCAACCATGGCCAGTCACGATTTGGGGGTTAAAAACCCGTCTTAATACGGTCGCACTAAATAGCACAATACGCCCTAATCTACTCGGTCAAACCAATTTTTGGACGGTCAACGGCACTCCCATGGTGGCCAACAACGGTCCTAGGGCGGGTCAAGGTCGGGGCGGGTCAACGGTATTAATTAAATTATATATAAATTAGTTTAAGTGGGTATTACCTTACGATAATAGCGAGTCGGAGGGACAAAATCTCCCTTTTTCTTTTCTCTCTTTCTCTCTTATTTCTCTCTTCTAAATTGGTGGTGGATGGTGTTGTGATTTTTTGTGGATAAGGTGGGTGGATAAGGTGAGGTGGAGTATATATAAGGGTAGTTAGTATGGTAGGTGGAAGTATATACGTATTATTATTATTATTATTATTTTTATTATTATTTTTTTTTTTTGCAGAAATGCAAAGGATATTTATAATAATGATAAGAGTGATTACAAGACACTAGATCATATCTACAAAAGAAACCAATGAGGTCACAACTGTTGATCATGGTGATCACATATTTAAATCTCATTATAAAGAATAAAATTGGGAAGTCATATTTACTGTCAACTGATCAACATATATCGGTAATGATTGTCTGACTAGAGTTTGACATTACTGTCGTGCGACGGTGGTGATCAGTTGATCCCCTAGGTCATACCTATAGGGCAACACTCTTAATTGATCAATTAATTGATCGTATAACGTTACGAGTCAATTAATTTAATTAAAATTGACGGACGTTTTTGGAAGTAATATTTACGTATCACATTGAAATTGATTAAAATGAGATACGGTCTGAGTAATCGAATTGTATCATTACTCAGATGAAATTATTGTTTAAGGAAACAATTAAATTTGAATGAATTATTATAAATACAAATTGTTGTGATTTATAATTGGTAAAATATTTTGGTACAAGTAATTATGAATTACTAAGTCGATTTTTGTATATGACGTATTTTTAATAATACGTTGATTTTTAATATGTTAAAAATACATAACAAATTTATGTAACATATGACATGTGACATATTGACAATTGACAAAAATAAAATGGATTTCATGTTATCCATATGGACCGAAATATTGGGTGTGATTAACATATTCTTATAATGTTAATTAAAATTAGTGGAAGATGTAATCATTTTTCTACAACTAGGCATGCATACCTAGTGTCTCTTGTGGAAGAGCACCAAGTCCATGCATTGGCCTTCCTCCACCCTCCTACCCGGTTTCCCCTAGAAAAGAACAAAGGTTCTTTTGCTTAAAATTGATCATTCACCATATGCATGTGTGTGTGACAATTTTCATTCATTCATCTCATCAAAAATATTTTTAGAGAGAGATAAAAATATTTTTCTCCTTCCTTCCTCTTTCTCCTACCCAGTTTTAGGAGGTAAGACCAAATTATTTTGGGTCATTTTTCCTTACAAATTAATATTGTACTAGTATTTATAATATTGATTTTAATTAAGAGTGTGCTTTAGGTATAAATCCTTGGGAGAGATCCTACACTTGGGTCTTTGTTCATCCAAAAGGAAAGCTCAAGAACAAGAGAGAAGGAGATCTCTCTTGTGCCCTAAAACCGAAAATCCAATGTAAGGATGGAAGATTCTTCTCTTATTTTGATTATAGTTTGCATGCATAAGATCATTTATTAATTTTATGACAAATTAAATTAAAACATATATGAGTATGTTAAGTATATAGATCTACTTTTATTTCAATCGGTATCAAGAGCCATGGTTGTTTGCATGCAAATCGGTTAAAAGTTTTTCCGAGTTATAAAGATTAACATATAAAACTTGTATAATTTGTGTTATTATGATATATCACGAAATTATTTTATGCATGTTAAAATTTCTGGTCCTAAAATGTTTTTAGGATATTTTGGTTAATTTACGGATTTTTATTGTTCATATTATACAATAATGGCATTAAAATATGATTTTATGAGTAAAAATGTCATTTTCGGACTAAAATTAGCTAAACTTCGAATTTTTGAGTGATTTTTGTATATGTTGTCACATATATTATTTTGAGATAACCTGTAAATTTGCATAATTTTTGGACTTCTTATGCTCGAAAAATGGATTTTTCATTATTAAATTCGGATTTAGGTGAAAAATAGGTTAATATGAGATAAATTTCGAATCTGGTCATATAAATTTAGTATGTTGTCACATGCAATTTTACAAGATGTGTGTAAAATAATAGGCTATATTAAAGTCTTTTTGCATGATTTATGGATTTTTGAAGAAAAATAGCATGAATAGTGACTTTATTAGTGAAATATTGATAAAACATACTCTATGACTAAGGAAAAACATTATATGTTGCATTTTATTATCTTTTTCAGATCTAAAATTGAAAAGTTGATGTATATATTTTTTCACATGTTTTTATGATTATTTAGTTAAAACCGATAAACCGCAACATTGTTTTTCCGGATAAATTTCGAAATTTTTAAACTAAGTTTTTGAACATTATGAGTGTCATGGTATTTTTACAGAATTTTCATGAGTTTAAATTTCAAATTTCAAATTTATTTGAAATTTTGTGATTTATTTGAAGTTTATAGCTTATTTTTATAATTTTAAGTCCATTAATGAACAATTTTTGGTAATATGAGTTAATTATGGTCAAATTATTAGTGAAGACTAAATTTTGAGTCCTAAGAGGTTAGGGTAATTAACTTATGCATAAATATGAATTTATGTAATTTTGTGATTATAAAATGTTGAAATCACGCAAATCCGTAAAAACCGAGTAATATACGATATTGGCTAATTAAAGGCGATTTAGCATAAAATTGGATATGTTCATACATATTATAATGCTGCATTTTCTTTATGATTGTCATAATTTTAATTTATGTAATTTTTGAATTATGTAATTTTACTTAGTATGGCCTTAGTTTTAATTGGTATTACCCGAAATGTATGGGAATATCGATTCAGTTGTAATTTTTATTGTGATCTCGTATCACCGTCTTGTAATTTAATAGATTTATTTTATTATAGTTACAAATGTATAATAGGAAATTATGTAATTTGTTATGTAATTTTATTCATTCCGGAGTTCCCAAAGACGGATTTCTTCAAGATGACGATACATAAAGACGGTGTTACCTCGAGATGCGTGCCACAACCGAAGTTCAAGGGACCAATGGAGTTGGTTTCCGAATATGTAATAGTTAAATAGTTTTCTATTTTAGGAAGGCCATACTAGGATTTATTTTTATGCTTCGCATTTTATTTATATGTCACATGCATCGCTAAATCGCCATAACTAAAACATGCATTCTCATCTAATCGAGTTCATCGACCGTGTCAATTAAAATTATCGTAGTTCACCGCTTTAGTTCACTTAAAACGTGATAGATAATAAATTGACATGACCTCTCGCTAAAACAATCAATTGAGACTTAGCCTTACCAAATAGTAGAAACCATGAAAACCTATTTTGCGAGGGAGTGCACTCGGCCATCCCGGGGTACAAACCTTGTTACGTAGGGGAAGTGGGTGATGAATGTCTATCCACCGAATTCATATTAATAAGGGGTATTTCGGCACACCGTGCCCTAAGTTGATATGGGTTTGGATTATGGACACATTTATTCGAAATTTGGGTTGTACTCAACGAAAGTATTCACGACGATTTCCGGATGTGTTTCGGGCTAGAGATGAATATTAATGTAAATATCATCGACCAAGAGTTCTAAAAGTAGAATCAATTAAAAGGTTAATCCACCGAGTTATGTTAATAAAGGGTATTTCGGCACACCGTGCCCTAAGTTGATATGAATTTGGGTCTTGGAATCATTTCATATAGTTGGGTAGAGGTCACTATATAAATGCTCATATCTTGTTAAATTTAATTACAAGTATGATTTAAAAAGACAAAATGTTAATATTTCCTTTCCTCCATATTTGTAGTTCATTACAATGAATCCATCAAACGCTACCGCACCGATAACTATTGAGTCTAACCACAATGTTCTTGACGACGTTTGCTCCAACAATGATTTCGACACTACTAGAGAACTTCATTTTGGGATAGGTTCGGATGGAAACCTTAACTTCATCACTTCTTCTAAACCACCTAATACTACTAGATCTCGTGTGAGTCCGTCTCAGGAAGACTACCTCATACAATCTATAGGGTCTTTGTCTCTGGAAGATAAAGATGCCAAAACTAGTGGGAGCTCAAGCAATCAAGTTCTTGCTTCAAAGGGCAAAAAGTTCAAGAAGAAGGGAAAGAAAATCAAAAACTTCAAGCAAGTTAATGATGAGTGCCATTATTGCTATGGCATGGGACATTGGCTTAGGAATTGTCCCGTGTATTTGCGAAATATAAGGGAAGGAATCATCACTCCAAAAGGTAAAATTCCTAAGGAAATTTATGTTATTGATATAAATTATACTTCCACTACGACATGGGTACTAGATACCAGTTGTGGTTCTCACCTTTGTAATCATTTACAGGGTTTAAGAGATGTGGAGAGGCTTAGCATGGGAGATGTGGATCTACGCCTTGGAAATGGAGCTCGAGTAGCGGTCGAATCCAAAGGAACTTATGTTCTAGCTTTGCCTAATGGATTTGAGTTGTATTTACATAATTGTTTTTATGTGCCTACACTCTCTAAAAACATTATTTCAATCGCCATGCTAGACAAGGACGGTTTTTGTTTTGTCATTAAGAACAATCGTTGTACTATTTCTAGGAATGATTTGGTTATAGGCCAAGCTTCTTCCATCAATGGCATTTACGTTTTAGAGACCTCAAATCCGACTAATGATATTTATAACATTCAATCAAAGAAACTCAAATCAAGTGACCCAAGTGAAGCGTTCATTTGGCATTGTCGATTAGGTCACATAAATGAGAATCGCATCAAAAGATTAATTTCGACTAATGTGATTACACCATTTGATTATCAATCATATGGTACATGCGAATATTGCCTACTTGGCAAAATGACTCGTAATCCTTTTAGTGGTAAAGGGACACGAGCTAGTGAACTATTGGGACTCATACACACCGATGTATGTGGACCAATGAGTATCACAGCTCGTGGTAATTATGACTACTTTATTACCTTCACCGATGACTTAAGTAGATATGGGTATATCTATTTGATGAAGTATAAGAGTGAAGCATTTGACAAATTCAAAGAATTTCAAAACGAAGTAGAGAACCAATTGAACAAAAGGATTAAGGCACTACGATCCGATCGTGGTGGAGAGTATCTTAGCCTTGAATTTGATTGACACTTGAAAGCTTGTGGTATTATATCACAACTTACTCCACCCGGAACACCAGAACTTAATGGTGTTGCCGAAAGGAGGAATCGAACCTTACTTGATATGGTTCGATCCATGATGAGTCAAACCGAGTTACCGAACTCGTTTTGGGGATTTGCAATTCAAACCGCAATAAAATCTTTGAACGTAAGTCCAACCAAAGCAACTGAAAAGACTCCATATGAGATATGGAGAGAAAAGGTTCCAAATCTATCCCATATGAAAATTTGGGGTTGTGATGCTTATGTCAAAATTAAAAATGATAACAAGTTGGCACCACGATCCGAAAAATGCATTTTTGTAGGTTATTCCATGGCCTCACGAGGCTATTACTTCTATAAGCCTCAAGAGAACACAGTATTTGTGTCTCGCGATGCTGTCTTCCTAGAAAGTGATTTTATTTCTAGGAGACAGAGTGGGAGAAATTTTGAACTTGATGAAGTTCAAGAGCCACAAACCGAGATAGAGGTGCAAGAAGAAGTTCCTTCGTCATCTAACGCGGTTACTCATCCTCCTCTTAGAAGAACGGGCCGAGTTATTCGCCATCCCGATCGATATGTGGGACTTATCGAAGAAGATGGAACACTCGATGTGTTGCTTATAGATAGTGACGAGCCCGCCACCTACAAGGCCGCAATCTCTAATCCAAATTCCTCCTTATGGCTTGAAGCCATGAAGTTCGAAATGGATTCTATGCATGAAAACCAAGTTTGGGACTTGGTAGATTTGCCTAAAGGGGCAAGACCCCTTCAATGCAAATGGATATTCAAAGTCAAAAATGGCATAGAAGGACATGATGATGTCTACAAAGCTAGGCTAGTGGCAAAAGGATTTACCCAAGTCCAAGGTCTCCATTATGATGAGACCTTCGCCCCCGTAGCCATGCTAAGATCCATACGGATTTTGTTAGCGATCGCCGCATTTCATGATTATGAAATATGGCAAATGGATGTCAAAACCGCTTTTCTAAATGGGCATTTAGAAGAGGAGGTGTACATGATACAACCCGAAGGTTTTGTTGATTCTAAGAATACTAACAAAGTGTGCAAGCTTAAGAGATCCATTTATGGTCTTAAGCAAGCATCTAGAAGTTGGAATCATCGATTTAATCATGTGATAAAAGAGAATGGTTTCACTCGAAATGTTGAGGAACCATGTTTATACATGAAATTCAGTGGGAGCAATGTTGTGTTCCTAATCTTATATGTCGATGACATACTACTCATTGGAAATGATATTCCAATGTTGTCTTCTGTTAAGAAGTGGTTAGGTAACCACTTCCAAATGAAGGATTTAGGAGAAGCATAACACATATTAGGTATCCGGATCCATAGAGATAGATCCAAGAGGATATTGGCACTAAGTCAAGAGTCTTATGTTGATAAGATTCTTCGACGGTTCAGCATGGACAAATCCAAAAGGGGATTGGTACCTATGGTAACCGGGACGATATTGAGTAAGACTCAATCTCCCTCCGAACCCCATGATGTTGAACGCATGAAGACGATCCCTTATGCTTCCGCTGTTGGATCAATCATGTACGTCATGATATGCACACGCCCTGATGTCTAGTATGCCTTGAGCATGACGAGTAGATATCAAGGAAATCCAGGTGAGAGTCACTGGATAGCCGTCAAGAACATCCTCAAGTACTTGAGAAGAACTAAGGATTCTATCCTAGTGTTTGGAGGAGACACTGAGCTGCGTGTTAATGGATACACGGACTCAAGTTTTCAAACAGATAGAGATGACATGAAATCACAAGCTGGTTTCGTTTTCATGCTCAATCGTGGTGCCGTAGGCTGGAGAAGCTTCAAGGAAGTCAGAATCATGATTCTACAACGGAGGTCGAGTACATTGCGGCATCGAAGGCTGCTAAGGAAGTCTGTGTGGATCAGGCAATTCACGGAAGGTCTAAAAGTAGTACCTACCGCCAATGATCCCATCACTCTCAATTGTGATAATAGTGGGACGATCTTCCAAGCTAAGGAGCCGAAGTCTAGTAATAGGTCTAGACATGTACTTAGAAAATATCATGTAATAAGAGATTTCATTGAAAGAAAGGAAATTGCGATTTGTAAAGTTGGGACGGATGACAACATAGCCGATCCGCTCACCAAGCCTTTATCGCAGGCTAAACATGATGGACATATGACGTCCATGGGACTTAAACGTGTACCAAGTCTATGTTAGATTTTGAAATGAAATAAAAGTGTTGTTTTTGTTCATGTTTATAATCACATTTGTCTTTTATCTTTAATTTATACATTGTTACATCCAAACGGGTTGTGGTGACAATTGAACCCCGTTAAAGTGAACACGGATTAACATAGTATTTGCCCATAGTCACTTGTATGAGGTGACGTCTCGAAGTGACTAGAATGTGATGCGATTGATGGCAAGTTCAAGTGCCATAGAGTCATGTGAGATGACTAGTCGATCACATAGCAGATCATTAGGAACATTTTGTCGGGCTTAATGACCGCTTATAGAGTTCTGGCAAATTTATATAGCCTGGTCGTGGCGAGAGCTGCTATAGTATTCAAATGAGTCGATTCTTTTGACTAAAGACTATTCGCCTAAGATGGCACAGTTTCAGATTAACTTTGATTTGTGTAACTACGACCTTCGTAAATGGGGTCAAATGGGCATATTTTGGGTTATGATTGTTGTGGCTAGTCGAAGGGAATGAGTGCGATAGGAATTGTCCACCCCTAGTCAGGGTCATATCAATATCTCAGGGCCACTCGAGGAGTAATGAACTTGAAATGCGTGGCCACGCTCGGAATGTATCCATGGTGGATAAATCCGGTCAATCAGTTATTCTCCAGATCGAGGAAACCACTCTCGATATGATCACTTGCAAGTACGACCTGAAAGACACCTTGCATTGAGTGGGAGATAGTAATAGGACAAGAGAATTGGTGACGCACACTTGTCGAGGACAAGTGGGAGATTGTTGGAATATGTGTCCTCCGACAATAATGCGGTCACAACTGTTGATCATGGTGATCACATATTTAAATCTCATTATAAAGAATACAATTGGGAAGTAATATTTACTGTCAACTGATCAACATATATCGGTAATGATTGGCTGACTAGAGTTTGACATTACTGTCGTGCGACGGTGGTGATCAGTTGATCCCCTAGGTCATACCTATTGGGCAACACTCTTAATTGATCAATTAATTGATCGTATAACTTTACGAGTCAATTAATTTAATTAAAATTGACGGACGTTTTTGGAAGTAATATTTACGTATCACATTGAAATTGATTAAAATGAGATACGGTCTGAGTAATCGAATTGCATCATTACTCAGATGAAATTATTGTTTAAGGAAACAATTAAATTTGAATGAATTATTATAAATACAAATTGTTGTAATTTATAATTGGTAAAATATTTTGGTACAAGTAATTATGAATTAGTAAGTCGATTTTTGTATATGACGTATTTTTAATAATACGTTGATTTTTAATATGTTAAAAATACATAACAAATTTATGTAACATATGACATGTGACATATTGACAATTGACAAAAATAAAATGGATTTCATGTTATCCATATGGACCGAAATATTGGGTGTGATTAACATATTCTTATAATGTTAATTAAAATTAGTGGAAGATGTAATCAGTTTTCTACAACTAGGCATGCATACCTAGTGTCTCTTGTGGAAGAGCACCAAGCCCATGCATTGGCCTTCCTCCACCCTCCTACCCGGTTTCCCCTAGAAAAGAACAAAGGTTCTTTTGCTTAAAATTGATCATTCACCATATGCATGTGTGTGTGATAATTTTCATTCATTCATCTCATCAAAAATATTTTTAGAGAGAGATAAAAATATTTTTCTTCTTCCTTCCTCTTTCTCCTACCCGGTTTTAGGAGCTAAGACCAAATTATTTTGGGTCATTTTTCCTTACAAATTAATATTGTACTAGTATTTATAATATTGATTTTAATTAAGAGTTTGCTTTGGGTATAAATCCTTGGGAGAGATCCTACACTTGGGTCTTTGTTCATCCAAAAGGAAAGCTCAAGAACAAGAGAGAAGGAGATCTCTCTTGTGCCCTAAAACCGAAAATCCAATGTAAGGATGGAAGATTCTTCTCTTATTTTGATTATAGTTTGCATGCATTAGATCATTTATTAATTTTATGAAAAATTAAATTAAAACATATATGAGTATGTTAAGTATTTAGATCTACTTTTCTTTCAATAAAAACCAAAGGACAACAGCCTAGTTAAGGAGCCAGCAGGATGTCTAAAAGATCAAGCTTGTCGTACTAAAGTCACAAATTGAATATGAAGGCTAAGGATCTTAGGGGATCTCTTTAGCCCTTTGAAAATCCGTCTTTTTCTCTCGTCCCATATATAATACTCCCTCCCATTCACAATAAACCTCCCATTTCATTTTGGCACAAAAATTAAGGAAATACACTACCCCACCATATAACTAAATTTGGACCACACAAATACACTACCCCACCATACAATTAAATTTGGACCACACAAACACTTACCAAAAAAGGAAATAGGGAGGTTATTGTGAATAACCGAAAAAGGAAATATGGAGGTTTATTTTGAATGGGAGGGAGTATAAAGTTGCAGTAAGGGCACAAAGCCTTTTGTCTCTCAGCCTGCTTACTACCCTTGTTTTGGGTCTGAAACTTGACGAGGATGCCAGGGAGATCAAAATCAATAGCCACTCTCAGCCAAGCTCCCACTATATGCCATACTGAAGTGGAATAAGGATAAGTAAAGAAGAGATGTGATCCCTCTTCAGCTGCACTTTCACATAGGCAACAATGGTTAACCATATAGAGACCACTTCTACACAAATTATCAATGGTGGGCAAATAATTCTGAGTTGCTAGAAGGCTAATTAAATTGTGTTTTGGTACACTGATTGAGCCATGTATAATAGGGCTCCAAGGAGATGTATCAGCTCTTGGCCTAAGCAGTTCATACATAGTAGAACAGTGAAACCTGGAGTTCCGCATACAATCCTGGATACATTTTTTTGCCAAAAAAGGAGTACCTGCCATTTGAAGTAATTTGTCTCTGGAATATAGTACATTATTTAAGTACCAAGACTGGCTAATGCTATGAGTTACTTGCCAACGATCAACAGTCTTAACAAGATAGGCATTGACCCATCTTACCCATATTCCCTCAGGCTTATATAGCAATTTCAAAATCCATTTTATCATCAAAGCTTGATTCCAGCTCAGAATTTCCTTTACATCCATTCCACCCTTCTTTTTCGGTAAACATATACTATGCTAACTTTTAAATACATGCTTACGCTTGCCTTCCTCAATGCCTCGTATAAAGTCTTTACAAATCTTATTTATTTTCTTAACAACCCCATTAGGCAGAATAACACTAGCTCCCCAGAAACTCTGAATTCCAAATATAACTAAGGTGATTAGTTGAAGCTTCCCTGTATAACTGAGGTGAGAGTTCATCCAATGTCCAATTTTTACCCGAAGTTTATCTAAAAGAGGGTAATACATATCATTGGTGAGCCTAGAAGTATGTAAAGGAAGTCACAAATACCTGAAAGGAAACTCACCTTCAGCAAAGTGAGTTAGAGAGAGGATTTGGTTCTTCACTTCAGAAGCCACACCACAAAAGTAGAGGCAAGACTTAAGAGGATTAGCTTTAAGGCCTGAACAAGCCTCAAACTCTTTAAGACAAATATCAACTGCTACAATAGAAGGAACATCTCCCCTCGTAAACACAAGTAGGTCGTCAGCAAACACTAAGTGTGTGAGATTCAATTTCACACATTTAGGATGGTAGAGAAACCCCTTTGTGGTGGGCAATCTTCTCAAAATCCCGGATAAAGCTGCATACATATCACAAAAATGTAAGCAGAGAGGGGATCTCCCTGTCTTAATCCTCTTTTCCCATGAAATGAATCCTTCCACTGCTCCATTTATGCTAAGGGAGTAGAATGGACTAGTCAGACACTCCATCACCCAATCCACAAGCTTTGGAGGGAAGTGGAGCAAATTAAGATAACTCCTCAAGAAATCTCAGTTGACAGTATCAACGACTTTTTGGATGTCCATCTTTAAAATACATCTAGGGGTAAGCAAAGACCTAGAGTACTAGAAAGAAAGCTCATGTGCAAGCATGGAGTTATCAAAGAGGTCCCTATCCTGCATAAAAGCAACTTGTTCTTATCCTATAATATATGCTAAAATAGCTTTAATTCTATTAGCAAGAATTTTACTAACTACCTTATAGAAAGTAGTACAGCAAGCTAGAGGTCGAAAATCAATCACTGAAGCTCGGATAGGTTTCTTAGGTATGAGAACAAGTAGGGTAGAGTTTGCAGCTTTTGGCATAATTACTTTATTGAAAAACTCCCTAACTACATCAGAAAAATCTTTACCAACTACACTCCAGGAATCCAGAAAAAACACACTCCATCAACTCCAGGACTTTTGTTTCTATCTATAGATTTCAAAGCATTTATAATTTCAAGGTCTATAACAGGCCCATGAAGTTGAGGATAAACAGCAGTAGGGACAGGTTGGGTTTTAAATAGCTCAGTTGGAAGGGCCTTCACATCAGATGTAGTCCCCAAAAATCCATGGTAATATGAGAGGAACCCTTGAGCAATAGCTTTTAAACCTGAGCAAAGAGTACCACTCCCATCAGTAATGTTCTCTATTATATGTTTTGCCTATCTATCAGCAATTTTTGCATTGAAGAAACGAGTGTTTGAATCATTAAGTGACAGATCATGGACTTTTGCCCTTTGCCTTAGGTATTCCAGTTCAGCAGTCGTCAACCATTCATAATAGAAAGACAAAGATTTTTCCTGATGCAAGAGGGTAGTATCTAGGGGAGACTGTTGGAGTTGTAGTGTGCAGAGCTGCAAATTCTGCTTTCCTTTAGTAACTCTCTGAGTGAGGTGACAGAAAGCAGAGGTATGCAAATCCCTAAGCCATTGTGTAAGAGTCTTAAATTTTTTGAACAATAAACCAATCTTGTTTCCATAGTAGTCTGCATGCCAGTATTTGTGAAATTAGGTTCAGAAGTCCAACAATTAAGGTATTTAAAGCTACTTCTTTTCTGAACAATACCGGAATCAACAGTGAGTAGGCATGGGGAGTGGTCAGACACCCCAGCAGTAAGGAAAGTTATAGTGGAAGGAATTAAGCCCAACCAGGAACCTGCAACCAAAACCCTATCTAACTTTGTCCACCTTCCATAATACCCTTGCTTGTTATGCCAGGTGTATGAACATCTTGTGGCAGGATGGTCCACCAGCCCACAAAAATCAAGACAATCCTTAAACTCATCCATTTCTCTGTAGTTAATGTGCTTACTTCCAAATCTTTCCTCTGAATTAAGAGTAACATTAAAATCTCCTAAACAAGCCCAAAGAAGAGCATTAGAAGCAGATAGATTTTTTAAACTATTCCATAAAGCAATCCTGTCAAATCCCCTATTATAAGCGTAGACAAAGGTGATTTGAAAATGTTGTTGAGTGGCATGGTAGAGAATAGAGCAATGCATATGCAGAGCAGATTATTCTAAAACTGTCAAAGTAAGGACAGAAGGATGCCGAAGAATCCAAATGCATCCATTATGATGAGAGGCATTATTATTGACCATAGAGAACCTAGATAATTTATTGTTCCAAACTAGATTACTAACAGGAGCTTTAACATGAGTTTCAAGGAGAGCTCCACAATCCACTTTATTAGCCAAGAAGTAATCTAAAACTTCTTGTTGTTTTATTGGGTCATTTAGACCTGTAACATTCCAAGCTGATATTATCATGAGAAACATTAGACCCTCCAGGATCCACATTTAACCCTTGTTCAGTTTCAACCACCACTACATTAAGTTCTTTGACGGGCAGATCTTGAGGGGGTCCAACGGGATCCTCTTGAAATACCTGAAACCTATTATCCAGATTTGTTGCAATAATTTCCTTGCTTTGAAGTAATGCCCTTGATTTTGAATGGATAGGTTTAAAACCTTCTGCTTCCAAATGCTGAGTAGGAGGTATGTGCAGACACAGTAGTAGTTTTTTTCTTCCTATACTCCATTCTGGGTTTCCCAATGCCACATCTATAATTTGTATGCCCTACTTTCTTACATTTTGTGCAGAAATAAGGCAACCACTCATATACTATATTTTGATGGACATTACCCCTAAAAGGTGTACTAAGTTGAATAGCCATAGGAAGCTCTTTAGATAGATCTACATCAACAAAAATTCGTGCAAAAGCAAGCTTACTTTTATTTGTTGTGTGCTCGTCAGCGCAAATAGGATTACCCACTACACTAGCCACCTTACTAAGTGCATTTTTCGACTAGAAGCAAGGATCTAGCCCGGGGAAGAGAACCCAGACTGGTACATGGATCACATTCAGGTCTTCCACCACTGTTGGAGACCATGTTTCGATAACCATGGCGTACCCATTAATATTCCAAACGTCCGACCGTATCTTCTCCATATCCTCAGTACTTGCAAATCGAAAATAATACAAACCTTTAGCAAAGTAAAGGATTTCAGGTGTAGTTATATGTGACCATGATTTAGTGACGAGACTTTGTATCTGAGCGAAAGTAGAGGGTCTACCCAGAATAGTACCTACAAGAGTCGTTTTCCAGTATTCCAATTCACCAGCAATGTCTTCATGGTCAATCATTACCACAAAATTTTCTGGGGATTTCACATAAGAAAGATTCATTCCTTTCGAACTAGTTTTCAAAACTTTGGAATGGGTCTTTTTAGGGTTTACCTCAGATGCTGTTTTTCCCCCAATAGTAGAAAAAATCACTATCGGCGGAGAACGAACACCAGTAGTAGAGCTACTAGCGAGATGCTCATTAAAAGTAGTGGCCGGAACAGTAATCGGTAATGGGTCAGCAGGTAAAATAGGAAGCGCCTCCTCCCCCGTTTCTACCACAGCAGTTGGTTCCACAACGGCATATTTTGGAGGCCCGGAGGATTTTGGCGGCCGGCCTCTGGCCATGCTTATTATTATTATTATTATTATTATTATGAGAATACTCCAAACTTTAATTTAACTACTATTATACTAAACTATTATACATATCATCTTTTAATAGAATCGCCTTTTTATTAACCTCTAAAAGCCGTATTTTTTGATTAATTTCGATTCTAATCTTGTTGATTCGATTCGATTCATTCCATTCGATTCGATTGATTGATTCGGCTTCGATTGATTCGATTCGATTCAATTGAATCGATTCGATTCGATTGATTCGGTTCAGTTTATTTCAACATTACTATTATTATTCTTATTGGTAATCTTATTATTATTTTTATATTAATGTATTTACTATTGTTATTATTATTATTATTATATTATTTTTATATTTATTATATTACTATTATATTTATTAATAATTAATTCGTATTGTTTATATTATTATATTTATATTTAATACATTTATTATTATTATTATTATATTATATTTATTATTTTATTAATATATTTATTATTATTAATATTATTCATAACATATTTATTATTATTATATTTAATATTATTGTATTAATAAGTTATTATTTAATATTTATTATTTTATTAATATACTCATTATTAATATTATTAATCACATATTTATTATTATTATTATTATTATATTTAATATTATTATGTTAATAATTTATTATATTAGACCTATTATTATTATTATTATATTATTATTATTTATTTATTAGTTATTATTATTATTAATATATTATATTATTATTAATAATTTTATCATTTATATTACTAATATACCATTATTATTACTTTATTTATTATTATATTAATATTTTATTTTTATATATATTATTAGATTATTATTATTATTAGATTATTATTATTAGATTATATTAATATATTATTATTGTTAATGAATAATATTATAATAATATTTATTATTATTTTTGGTATTATTTTTATTATAATATTTATTATTATTATTATTATTATTATTATTATTATTATTATTATTATTATAATAATCTTTTTATTATTATTTGATTCACTTGATTCGATTGATTGAATCGATTGATTCGATTCGATTCGATTGATTCACTCCATTAAGTTGATTCGATTCGATTCACTCCATTAAGTTCGATTCGATTCGATTCATTCGATTCGATTCGAGACAATTTCGATCCAAAAATGCAGGCCTAATAAGCGGTAAAGTGTAAAACCGTATAAGCAATCAAGATCCCTTCTTCATCCATTGAACTTCATCTTCATCTCTATGTCAACGTGCAAATTATTTATTTTCTAATTAAATTTCTCTCACCTGGTTCATTCACTATTCTTTCTCTTTATAATTTTCTTCATCCTTGCAAGAATGAATAGCTCATGTTCATCCCTTTTTCCTCAATTTTAAGATCCCAAAATACCCAGAAAAGCCTTTTCCCTCAAATTTAAGATCCCAAAATACCCATTCAAGCGAATCATCCAAAACCAAGAACCTAAAAAAAAAAATTTAAAAAAGAACCAATAATTAGGGTTTCATAAAACATTAGCTTCCCATTTTCCTAATTGATTTACCACTGTGTTGCTAAATTCAATACACATGTGTTTATTTGTTGAATTAAAAAAAGATGAGGCAAAAGAAGCGAGAAGAAAGATCCCAAAATACCCATTCAAGCGAATCATCCAAAACCAAGAACCCAAAAAAAAGTTTTAAAAAAAGAACCAATAATTAGGGTTTCATAAAACATTAGCCTCCCATTTTCCTAATTGATTTACCACTGTGTTTCTAAATTCAATACACATGTGTTTATTTGTTGAATTAAAAAAGATGAGGCAAAAGAAGCGAGAAGATAGAAGTACTGTCAATATTTGACGCTTTTTTGAGATATTACGTCGAGATTTTATGTCTTATGTGGTAATTGATACGGAGTATTAGCTTAATGGTGTTCTTATAGGTTAGATCAGTAAAGTAAATGGGAAGAGGGGCCGTTTTTTCTAAACCGGATTTGTTTTCGTTTTGAAAAGTTGTAATTGAAATCAATGGCAAAAATGGCAGTGGATTTAATCATCAATTGTGAAGCTTCAAGCTTATTTTAATGGTGATTTGAACCTTCAGATTTGAGAAGGGCCTTTAATGGTGATTGGAGTATGAAAGAGAAGGGTTATAAGAAAGGTAACCTATTAAGAAGGTAGCCCTTCCTCCTATTCTATTGAATGAGAATGGATGTAATACTTGGGTATAATGCTACTTCAATTAAAGTTTGGAGTAATTTGAGAAGGAGCATAATAGTTTGGAGTATTCCTATTAAATAACCCTTATTATTATTATTATTATTATTATTATTATTATTATTATTATTATTATTATTATTATTACATCATCATCATTATTATTATTATTATTATTATTATTATGATGATGATTATTATTATTATTATAATTATAATTATTATTATTATTATTATTATTATTATTATTATTATTTTTTTTTTTTTTATAAAGGGATGCGCGCAGCTTTCATTAAAATAAAAATAAAGGTTTACATGAAATTGGTGGGGAGCCGAGAGACAATCTGGGCTCCCACGCCCTTAGCAATAGCAAAGCTAAGTCTAGTAAAAATGTAAGCGGCCACCCGAGCCCCCGCATCCTGAGATACCGAGAATTTCGGATCCGCTGCAAGCAAGGCAACAGCATCCGAACCCAGCTCCCCAAGTGAAGAGAAAGAGAAAGGTAGGAAACCATAACCCGCTACCGCGCACAAATTCCCATACTTAGCACACTTTCGCTGAGCAGCATCAGCGACAACCCAGAAATTCTCGGTTATTATTATTATTATTATTATTATTATTATTATTATTATTATTATTATTATTATTATTATTATTATTATTATGATTATTATGATTATGATTATGATTATGATTATGATTATGATTATGATTATGATTATTATTATTATTATTATTATTATTATTATTATTATTATTATTATTATTATTATATTTTATTCCGTCTCATACATAATTCATAGAAACAATATAAAATATATAAATATAAAATATGAGGTATTACAGTCTTCCCCCCTTAAATTAAACTTCGTCCCCGAAGTTCGCCCCACTCTCTCATTTCTTCAAGTCTCATCACTGATTCTCATGCACTCTCTCTCGCCTCACATGCTTGTCTACCGTATACGTTGCTTTATAAACATCACACTCATCCCAAGGTTCTTTGTTCAACTCTCATCACTTCCTCACATTCCGTACTTTCTCTTTGCTTAGTTTCCGAATTGTTACATTCACTCCCCCTAAAAGAGAACTTCGTCACGAAGTTCAACTATCAAACCTCATAGTGTGCTCTCCTACGTTCATTAATAAATTCCACAAATGACTATGTTCCAGATTCAACACTCTCTCTTACTCATTGCAAATTCGTAATCAAACCTCATATAGTTATAATTCCATTGATATAATCCCCCATCTACAAGCCTCCCAAAAGGTCAAGCGCCAAGTCAAACCCACGGTTCTAATCTATACTCCCATAAACCACTCCCAATTCATGTTGGTTATATGTATACGTGTCTATCACGGTGTATAACCAGGGCCATCTGGGAGATTATGGTGGCCCTGTGCGAAATTAAAAACGGGGCCCTATACCGAATATAAGTATTATAACAAAAAAAAAACTAGTCTACATATATCTGTCTTACGGTTAAGGTTAAAACTAGTCAAATACTTTAAATGAGATAAAAGTGAAATACCCAGGAATAATAAGATGTTTGTGCTATCTATACAAGTGTGTTCGATTATTATTACGTATCTATATCGGGGGCCCTTCAAAATCGGGGGCCCAAGTTCCGTCGCACGGGTTATACACCCTTTAAGCCGGCCCTGGGTATAATTCGATTATTATTACGTATCTATATCACGTCAAATGTCACACAATAATAGGTATGCATGTGGAGTCACAAAATATGTGGACTCCATAAAACAATTAAAAATGTCAAAATTACTCGTAATGTGACTCAACCATGTTAAATATTCCCATTTTCGGACATCATGCCATGCATATACCGGGTCAAATATACCACATGATCACACATGTATTTTCCATATCCATTCCGATCCATCATCAACACTTTCGCTCATACGGAAGGCCACAATCACAATCATGCAAATGACCATTGTGCGACACATACTTTGCATTTTTCATCTTACTTTTATATAACAAAATAATGTCAAGTCGATTAACACACACCAAACAAGATTATCACATCATTTATGTCATCAACCCACTCATGTCGAATCAACGATTTTCATTTAATTGCAAAATGCCACACTATATAATCAAACGTAAACAATTAACAAAATATCACCCATGTAAGGTCAACATGCTCATCCAAACACAAGTCAACTAAAATAAACCGCGAAATAAGGGTAGACGCTTGATATTTGGTTGAATATCAACAAAACAAGGGTCAAGGCAGGCCACTCGGTCGAGTGTAGGAGGCGACTCAGCCGAGTAGGCGACCACTCAGTCGAGTGTCACCTGGGCAGAAGGTTTTTGTTCTCAACTTGGTTCCAAACTTTCCTATTTCATCACACAAATGCTAATAGACTCTGATGGTAACTAATACACCATCAAATAACCAAATTAAAACAAACTCACGACCTTAATTATGGCCATTATTAAAACACAACTAAAACAAAACATGATACAACATGATATTTCAAAATTCGTTTCATAAGCATTGCATTCCCCCAATACCCGACAAACGCACAGTAGTGCGAAACACGATAATCACATTAACACCCATCGCATTCATGTAATCTCATGGTCATAGTACTAATATCACCTATGACAATAACAACATCTCGAGTCAATGGAATACTAAAGCAAAGTCACAATGTTTAACATAGGGGTTTTATAAAGAACTTTAGAAGACAACTTTTCAAATAACATATATGTTACCGTTTACGGGTGAAAGTCCCACATAAACATTTTCACACTTACGCACACGTACTTAAATTAAATAGTCATACGATATAACAAAGTAATCAGAATACTCCAACCGCACAATTGGGCCCACATACATCACATATCGCACTCTCAAATTCACAACCATGGAGACCAATTGGTAGTGCTACATCCAGAACTTTATCTCACAAAATAACACCCCTTAAAAACCAACTTTCAACGGACAACCTCGTCTTTTATCTCAAAAAATAATACTCCCCGAAAAATCGACGTTGGTATAATCATACAACTATTAATTACCGTATCACGCGTGTACAATAACTCTCTAGTAGTCTCATCACTAGACATTACTACGACTTTTACCAGATATCTTTCACCGTCCAATCCCATTGATCACTTCAAGTTCCATCTAGTACCCTCTCATATTCTTATTTCGAAAATTCTTGTTACCATCTTTCAATTCTCATCAATCCTTGAATTCAATTTACACATTCCTACAACTATGAACAACCCAAGTTATCATCTTGTTTCACCCTTAGGTACCTCAATTGCTTTCTCATTGTTCCACCAAAGTTTCCAAGTCATGTTCAACAATAATATTCCTTAATATGCAACTCAAACCTCATTCACTATCCATAAGTTCAAACACTCAACAGGTATTCAACTTATATCACACATCGCTCATTATCCATAATTACCTCATGCAATCATCTTACTCAATTCAAGATGCCTTACGCAAGCTAAAGTCACTTTCTTCTATTCCAAATTTCCAAACATGAATTATACAGCTACCTACTTACACGGTTCAAATCCACAACAAAAGACTAAGCTCATATTAACCCTACTAAAACACATGTCTCATGTTCATGACCATCAAGACACATGGAAATATGAACTGAAGTGAAATCACACAAAATGATGATCCTAATTCGAGGCAATACACAACAAATTAGTGAACACCAAGGCAATTGACATGATTAAACCAAAGACGAAACATGAAATCAAAACTTTGCCATGAATGTTGGGTATATTGAAAAAAATCTTTGAAGAAAATTAAAGATAAAATTTTCCAATTTAGGACAATACATTACATTATTAACAAAATTGTAAACTTGCGGCACAAT
The DNA here is from genome assembly GCF_048544455.1 of Silene latifolia. NCBI lineage: Eukaryota > Viridiplantae > Streptophyta > Magnoliopsida > Caryophyllales > Caryophyllaceae > Silene > Silene latifolia. The sequence continues at coordinate 1,244,009 of NC_133538.1, forward strand.
AAAATCAAGTATTAAGCACAAAATCAAAATTTGAGCATCAACAATATAAATTTCCACACATATCACCATTAACAAAGGTTGGGGCTGTTGGAGTATGTGTCCTCAATAATAGTGCGATCACATGATTTAAAATCATAATTAAATCTCATAATAAGAATACGTAAGGGATGATTCATTATATAGTCAACTGATTAACAATTATCGGTAATGATTAGCTAACAAGAGTTTAACATTACTGTCGTTTGATGGTGGTGATCAGTTGATCCCTTAAGGTCACACCTATAGGACAATTCCCTTAATAGACAAGTTGATTATTTGTATGTCGATACAAGTTAATCAATTCCTTAAAATTGAACAATTCATTTGTGAGTGAGAATATTGATATCTTATTGTAATATCGATTAAATAAGATTCATTTTAGTAATTAAAAGATTTTATTACTAAAATTCATTATTGTTTATGAAACAATTAAGATAAGAATGAATGGTTAAATATAATTACAAAATGTTATGACTTATATTAACATGTCCCATTTTATACCATGTAATTGTGAATTACTAGACAATTTGTTATATGTAATTTGATTAATATATATAATGATATTTATTTGATAAATATGCATTAAATTAATTAATAACATGTTACATACTACATGTGACATATTTTGTGACAAATGATAAATTTACAAAATAAAATGGAAGTCCATTTAACCTAAAGTGACCGAAAATTGGAGGATGAAAGGAGTTAGTGGATGATTTATTTTATATGATAAAATTGACATAATCATTCCTACTCTACCTAGCCTTACACATCTGTATTTTGGAGAAGAGAAAAAGAAAAGGTGAAGGCCATGCATGGCCTTCTTCACCACTCCAAACCGGCTCCCTCATCCATTATTAGAGAAAATTGTTCTCTAATTTCATTCATGCATTCTTCAATCATTCTTATTAGCTTATTCTCCGACATCTCTCTAAAAATTTGTTTTAGAAACTTTAAAAATTGTTCATCTACAATTCTAATTTCAATATATATGATTACTAGTGTAGTAATAATGATATTATTATAATTATTTTAAGGGTACTAGTATATTAATCTAGTTAGTTAATATATTAGTTTAAGGGTTTATTTTGGGTGCAACAAGAGGAGGATCTCTATATTTGGGAATTTGGAGGATCATCCATTACATTTAAGCTCTAGAACAAATAAGGAAGGTGGCCTTATTTGTGCCCTTATTTCGTGCCATATAACAATGTAAGGAACATTGTTTTTGTTATTTTATCTCTTAATTAGTTATGCATACACTAGATCTTAAAGAACTTAAGTTAAAATGTTAATTAGTTCACTATAAGAAATATCTTATAAGAGGTATATGAACCTAACAATTGGTATCAGAGCATAGGATGTTGCATGCATAATCGATTTATAGTTTTTTCGAGTTATTAGTAACTTAATTAAAACTAAAAATTTGTGATTTATTAGATAAAGCCACGAAATCTTAATGCATGTTGTATATTCTGGTTCTAAAATTTATTTAGGTCATTTTTATGATTTATGGTATTTTATTAATAATTTTAATGATTTTTAGTGATTTTATTACATTTTAATGCTTAAAATGGTATTTAAAATGCTAAAAATTGTTAAACTTAGTTTCTGACCTTAAAATTTTATATGACCTCACATGCATATTTTACCTATTGTATGTAAAATTTTGTATAAATTTGATTTATTTTGCATGATTTATGATTTTTATGAGAAAAAAATGGATTAAAAGGAGGTAAAATGGTTAAAAATAGTAAACTTCGAGATAGGCCATGAAATTTTAATATACTATCACATGCATATTTTACTCACTGTGTGTAAAATTTGAGATGAACTGGATTCATTTTGCATGATTTATGAATTTTTAGAGTAAAAATAACATAAATAGTAACTATTTTAGGAAAAATAGATAAAACAAATTACATGGCCTGAGAAAATTATTATAAGTTGCATTTATATCTCACTTATCAGATATAAAGTTATAAAATTGATTAGATTAATTTTTGTATGCTTTAGATATTTTATAAATTTAAAAAATTGTAACCATGATTTTTGATATTATGAGTGTCATGGATATATTCCAGAATGTTCAAAAATTTAAAATTCAAATTTTATAATTATTGTAATTTAATTTAGATTTATTTCATAAATGTTACGATTTTAGGGTTAAAATGAGCATAAAATTATGTCAAGTGGAATTATTGTCAAAAATTGAGTAATGACTATATTTTGAGTCCTAAGAGTATTAGGATAAATAACTTGGACTAAATTTATATTTTAGTGTTATTTAGCGATTTTAATAAGTTAAAATCATAAATTTCCATAAAACCGGGTTATATAATCGATATAAGTCAAATAGGGCGATTTGGCACATAATTTGGCATCATAGACACATATTATAATGCTGCATATTTCATTGTAGAATGTCATATTTTATTTATATAATTTTGGATTATGTAATTTTATCTTAGTATGGCCTTAGATTTTAATCAATATTACCCATAATGTAAGGGGATATTGATTCGGTTGTAATTTAATGTGATCTCGTATCACTTTTATTTTTATTAGTTTTTTCATTTTACAAATGTATAATAGGAATAGCTTTGTATTTTTATTATTATTTGTAATTACGAAGTTCCTTCAAGACGGTGCCATTCGGAAAGGTGTTCCGACGAAGATGGTGTTCTAGGGAGGCGTGCCACTTCAAGATTTAAGGGACCAAAGGAGTTGGTTTCTGAATTTGTAATAGATTTTTTGATTTTCTATTTTAGGAAGGCCATACTAGGAATTTATTGTTTTGCATTTCTTTTAATATGTTGCATGCATTGCCAAATCGCCATAAAAATACATGCATATCGTATCGAGTCAACGACCGTGTCAATTATAATTATCGAGAATTCGTCTTTTAGTTCACTTAAAATTGATAGATAATAAATTGACAAGACCTTTACTTTTAAAAGATTGTGGAGATCTATGGTAGAAATGTGACGATGTAGCGAATAGGCTACCTGACTTATTTGTGAGAATCTTTACCTATGGCAATTTAATTATAATACCGACTTAGTTGAGTGCACGCTTATAAGTTACCCTTTAATCTGGTTAAATTTATTCCTGGATCGGAAAATTGTACTAAATAGACCTGCTATGAACAATAGACTACCCTAATGAGGACGGAAGTTAAGTTAGTGGAAATCTAGGATAGAAAGTGGACCAGAAGGACCTTTCAACATCCGTCTCACAGTAAATTATCTAGACTATTTGCAGTTGAGTCATTAGACTACCGTAGTGAACTGAAGTACCGACATGTTCCCTCTCTATTGATCATCTTATTCACATTTTCTGCCTTTTTATTGCTCTTTTCTTGCTACTCTTTCCCTTAAACCTTTTAGTTTAGTAAACCAATTTCAAACCCCCATTTTATGACCAAATAGACGGACCTTTAACAGATATCTTGCTTCCCTGTGGAGATCGACCCGACTTCCCTAGCTATATTAGTTAGTGCCAGTTGGTTATTTTTGGTAGGTACACGACTAGCCTGTCAATTCTCCTCAGCAATATAAAGAATTTGTTCTTTTAGATCCTTTAGTTCCATATCTTGTTCATGACATTTGTCGAGGGATTGCTCAAAGAATTCAATTAGGGAATTTCTAGATAGTTTCTTAAAATGCTTTTTGAGTTCAAGATAACTAACCTCATTATCGTCATCTTCATCTGATTCTCCTAGAAAGCAGTAACTTGAGTCAGAATCCGTGCTATCCTCGTCGCTGTCAGAAATTTGGTCATGACTGACGCTGCTGAGACAAAGATTTGCTACTTCGTCATCTTTAGATCCTTCATCATCTTCTGAGTCAAGATCTCCCCAACACGAAGCCATCATTACTTGCTTGAATTCCTTCATTGTCTTCTCAAGTTTTGTCTTGTCTTTAATTTTCTCCCATGTGGGACAATCCTTGATCATATGATCAGATTCTCCACACTTGAAGCAACCTCTGTTGGCAAATGACGATTTAGACTCTATTGCTTTCTTATTGAAAGACTTATTGTTATTAACAGTAGACTTTGTTTGTTTCTTTTGAAAGATTCTATTTTTAAAACGACGAGAAAAAAAAACGGTCTCATCTTGTATGTTGGAGTTGACATCTTCGCTTTTCAAGGCCATGTTTTTGCCTCTACTCGGTTCTGCTTCATCAACATTTAGAGTGAGTTCATGGGCCATGAGGGCACCAATGAGTTCTTGATAGGATAGGCCTCAAGATCTCTTGATTCCTCCATTGCAGTGACCTTGGAGCGCCACCTTTTAGTTAGGCTCCTAAGAACCTTTCTTGCAATGTCCTCGGTATCAAATTTTCTTCCTAGGTTTTTGAATTCGTTTATGATGCTTGAAAAACGTGCGGACATACTATCCAAGGACTCATTCGGCTCTATACTGAATAGCTCATATTTCTGTATTAACAAATCTATGCGGTGCTTCCAAACAATGGAAGTACCTTCATAAGCTAGTTCAAGGCCATCCCATATTTCCTTGGCCGTTGAGCACGAAGAGAAGCGATTGAATTCTGAAGTAGTCAAGTCATTCTGCAATAGGCTTATTGCTTTAGAATTCTTTTCAGCATTCTTGTAATCAGCCTCGACATAATCCTCTTCGTTTTTGTCGTAGGTAGTGCCTTCAGTGGATGCAACTAAAATTTTATGCGGTCCGTTTTGGATGATCTCTAACACTCCCAATCATGACCTTTCACATAGTGAGTTATCACGTTCTTCCATAAACCATAATTCTTCCCATCAAAGATGGGACACTTGAGGTATTTAGAATCCATTTATCACGTGATAGGAAGCGGAATATAAAACGATAAGATAAATAAAGATAGACAGATCAGCCTCTTTGCGGTTAGGCAATTAAGAGCATGATGCTCTGATACCAATTGAAGAGTCTATCAATAGCCGAAATACTCAAGAGGGGGGATGGGGGACGGGTGAATTGAGGATTAAAAAACTTAGCCCACTTTTACGATTATAAGTATATAATTAATTATTTAAAATTATTGATTTAAACTTTAACTAATCAACTAATTAACGAATTAAAACAAGACGTAAAAAAAACAAAACGAACAAAAGAGAAGGGAGAGACACACACGATTTTTGAAGTGGTCCAATTTCACAAATCGAAACCTACGTCCACTATTTTCGATTAATAAATTTAGTACCTTTCTACGGATTACAAATTTACTAACCCAACTCGTACAACAAACCCTAGTTGTAACGCAAGTGAGTACCGTTAAATACTCGAGTGACTAACTTAAGCTAATAAGAAAGCACTAATGATTCTACTAAAAGTTCACGTTAAAGAAGAGTAAGAAATCAGTTAAGCACTATTATCTTAAAACGATAACGAAAGAACGAATGCACAAGTATATAAATCACACGACCTTTTTCGAAAATAACAAAACGGTTTTTGCTTAAAAATACGGTTTTTGCTTTTTGAAAATAAATCAAAGTTATGCTCAAAGGTCTTACTTTTGAATTATGCAAAGTGTAGAGTATTTATGCAACAAGGGAAAGCAAGATTCACGGTCTCACCAAAACCCTAGATGGCCGAAATATAAGATATGTAAAGAAATCATATCTTATTATTTCTATCCTTAAAATCTTAGGAAATGATAGAGAATAACTAAAGATAATTTTATCAATTATTCTCCTATTATCTTTTCTTTAAATCTTAAGAGATGATAAGATTTTTCCATAACAAAAATATCTTATCATATATAACCATATCATGCTAAATATAAAAGATATGTTAAGATAATTCTAGAGAATAAAATCTTAACAATACTTAACTTATATTATCATGTTTGACACGAAAGTCCATAGGGCTCATAGGCCTCGTTTTTCATGAAAACCCTAACTTGACATCAGGTTAGATTTAGAGTTTTAGAGTGTGTAGTACTAGAAACTCTAATTAGTAATATGACTTAATTCATAAGTTGATTCAACATAATTACTAATTATAAGCTTAAAATAAAACCACACTTAATATGAATATAAGCTTCCTTATAAAATAAATACTTTTACTAAAAACCTTTAAAAGAATAAAAACAGTTTTCTAAAAACAATTTAAAAACTATTTTTGTCGTGTATAAACTTCACATCTCAATGTTATAGTAAAAGAGCTTTAACATTGAGCTCTTATATAGGTAATGTTATAGCTGTGAGGCTATAACTATACCAATTTAAGAAGTACATTCTCACGTTACCATTACGAGATAACCACCTACACTATTCTAATCTTCTTAGGAGATCTTCGAATGTAGGCTTCTTCATTTTTCAAGCTTGATTAATCTTTAAATGAGCTTCATTTTCACATGAATGCTTGAATAATACTTTAATAGCTTGTACTATCTTGATCCTTGATTGAGGGCTCGATCACATGATATGTTCTTGTATACTTCCATCAGAATTCTTTAATGCTTGCAATTAGTAAGTCTAATCTAAAAGGACTAAACAAACAATTACGCGCAATGAGTATATAGAATATAAAGCACTCTTGACATCATCAAAACATAAACATATATTTATATGGTCCAACATTAATAATAATTTATGAGAATAGCTTATGTAATTTAAATAATTAATTAATGGCATTCCTAATAATAATTACAAATAAGACGTTAATTAAATAATAAAGTAAGTAAGCAAGTCGAGAATTGGACTTAAAGCCAGTTAAGCCTTGGGCCGTGCGATATGGATTATTGGGCTGATTATATTAAGGCCTAGTATGAGTAGTAATGGGGATTTGAAGTGGGATTTAATAATAAAATAATAAGTATAATAATAATATGGTAATGATGTGACTCTTAATTGTGCACATTTAGTCCCCTAATTGAACCCATTTTGCATACTAATATAGCATTTAATGACCATTTTATCCGTCAATTCCTTCCTATTTTGCTTTCCTATTGCATTGTATATGTCTTGTAGGAATGAAGATAATGAGGGGGAATTCCCGTCTCTCGCACATATTTGGGAGCTTGTTGACGATATTGGATAGCTTAGCATGATGAGGAGGCAAGAATGATGACCAAGGATGTAGGAATAAAGAGTATATAGAAGGATTATAGGCTTAAAAGCAAGGATGACGAGAAGGAAGCCACTACAAGATGAAATTGCTCGGAACCAAACCAAGAGTTGCTTGTTTGGCTCTGAAAATATTATATATGAAACGGCGTCAAAAAATCAAGTGGTCTAGGCTTTTGAATCACTCTAATAGGAGTCCGGATGAGGAAATGACGTCCGTTTTACAATCCGGTCTCAAATAGACAAGTTGTCCTAGGATCCGCCCGTCCCGAACTCAATCCGAGCGTCCTAGACTCAGGCCGGGCGTCCTAGATTAAGGCCGGGCGTCCCGGACTCTGGACGATCGGATTGTTAGGCAGTCAAGAATGGAGAAGAACCCTGTCCCAGGATCCAAGCGTCCCGAGCTCAGGACGAGCGTCCCAGACCAGGATTCGGGCGTCCCGATGCCCAGTCCGAGCGGATCCCCACACAGGACAAGACGTGGTTCAAGCTAATCCGTGCGGATTTCCTTGGGAATTGACAACTCTTCATCAATCAATCAAGTTTTCTTCTATTATTCTTTCCTTTCCAAATGTTCATCTTAAGTTTGGTATAATTCCTTTACTCTGTACTCTTTATTGCTTATTTCTCCACTCTTTTATCATGTTTATACTTGTTGTGAAGATTGACACCATTGATAACATGTCTTCTATGATAATGCGTGAGTAGTCGCCTAGCTAGGATTAATGGGGGATTAGGGAACTATAACATGGGGGTAGATTCATACTTAATCTAATATGTTATCATATTATTGCTTGTTTGTTGTAGTGTTAACCTATGCACATGTTATTTTTGATGAAATGCGAGCCTAAGAATCTTTGCATTTTTTACCCATCTCTTATCTTTTCAATGAGACTCGTAAGAAATAAACCAACTCGAGTCTTGTTAGACTATGCATAGAAGTGAATAGGAGGAAAGTAAGTCGACTTGTAGGTATTGTACAGTCTAGACGACTTGGCTCCGGGGCCCAAATCTTCCTATGAACTGTAAGACATAAACTAACTCGGTTCCTCTACAACATTAATTGCTTGCAACTATGGAAACATGTTTGTATGATCACCACCAAGAATCCCCTATGAAACCAGGACATCCTAGTGCTTTCAATCATTTGTTTACATCTCTTAATTCATTGCTTGCTTTACTTTACTGCTTTCATTAGTTTAGAACACGACTACAAACCCAAATCAATTCTGACACTAGCATAAATTGAGATAGAGAGACTTAGAACCCAAAGAACACCGTCCCGTGGATCGACCTCGATTTAACCACTAACTAGTTGTTTGTTGAGAAATATAAATGTGTTTGATTGGGCGTGTGACGACCGCGTTGACCATCAAAATGGCGCCGTTGCCGGGGACGGTGTTATGTGTTTAAGTTCTTACTTGTTTGACTATTTTAATTGTGCTCTCCTCAAGGCCGTTTTTACCGTTTTATTGTAGTTTCCATGTTTGTAGTTGTATCTTTATCTTGGCTATGATGATGACCCAAGACTTGTTACATGGAGTATGTGGTGGATCTTTTGAGTATGACTACAATGGGTATAGAGAGTTTGAGGAGCAATTCAACACAAACCTACCTTACAACTCATACAATGAAAATCCTAAATACTACCCCAAATTTTCCTACCAAAATCCCAAAATCCAATATCCACAACAGCCACCCTCCCAATACCCTCTTTACAAAGAATTCAAAATGCCACAATATGACCATTTTCACACCCACACACAACAAGAAGATGAGACGAACTTTGACATTCATAGTATGGTTCTCCAAATGATGGAAGACCAACAAAATTTCTTCAAACAAGTGCTAGAGGAAAGCCAAAATAGGGACAATGTTCTTCAAAGCATTGTTACCCATGGTGAGGAGTTGGCAATTCAAATTGCCCAAATGAGGGAAGCCCAAGTAACTACTCCTCACCATTCCTTAGACATATTGATCATGAATGCGAGTTTGAAGGAGTTACCTTTGATGAGAAGTGGGAGCCAATCTCCTTGAGCTCTTGTGAGTATGAAAGTGTGGTATGTGATGGAGAAGATATGAGGTTGAGTAGGCCAAATACTCTTAGCCTTTGTGAGTATGAGGGTGTGTCATTTGATGTGAACATTGAGACGGTGGAGGAAGAACTATTTAGGAGAAATGAAGCCCCTATTTATGATTCATATGGAGAAAGCAATGATGACGCATATATGGAAGAAGACGACGAGGGAAATATTAGCTCAAATGATAAATGGAGTTGTGAAATCAATTTGCTTGAGGAGCCCATATTTGAGAAATTTAAAGTTTGCCTAGAGGAAGAGGAGGAATGCCTTTATGAGAGCCTTTACAAACCCACTATGGAGCCCATGATACTTAGAGATGACATTATGGACCCTCTCATGAAAGTCAAATCATCGTACAAAAATTACTTAGTGGAGAAGCTCAAAGAGAGGACTAAGAAGGAGTCTACATGTGGAAATTTGGCACCCACTATCCTAACTCCTAAAACACCCCATCATCAATGCCATGGAAGTTCACCTTCTATTCTTGGAAAATCATCTAGTCCAAGTATTTTTGTCATCAACTTTAGAAGAAATAGGAGCAACCGAAAAATCCCCAATGACAAGAATCTCAAGTTTGCTAGTTTTAAGAGCCGGGAAGGCCATCATGACAAAGCAAAAGTGAGCTCTATGGACAATAGATTTCAACATTTCAAACTAGTTTGTTGGAGTCATATCTCAAACCACCACTTGTAAAATATTCTTTTCTACAACTTTGCATTGTAATATATTTAACGTACTTTTTAGATTACTTGCATTTTCTACATGAGAGTCGTGAGGGAGGGTTACTTACCCATTCATTGAGCAAATTATCAGAAATTGATAAAAAGGAAGCACAAAAGGGTGAAAGGGAAAGAATTAGCATTAAACGATTGAAGGGTTGATAAAGAACAGCTCAAGACGCACGTCCTGACAGCAGCCCACTTGTCCCGACTTGTGCTTCAGGCAAAAAGATCGTTGACACAAAATCCGCGCGACTTGGAGCCAGGACGAACATCCCACTACTGATCCGCTCGAGCCGACACCAGGACGCTTGTCCTGGACAATACATTAAGCAAGACTTTTCCCTGGAAGAAAATCCGAGCAGATTTTTCAGAGGACACTTGTGCAGTTAAAGATCCTCTCATCCTGAAGTCAAGACACTCGTCCTGACCTGAATGCAAAACAAAAAGACTAGCTGTAAGGGGATCCACGCGTCTCCTGAACAGGACGCCTGTACTGCATCCTCAGGACGCTCGAGCCGATGGCAGGACGCACGGATTGCAATGGGTAATTAACTGGGTCACAGTTGAATCCGCCCGAGCCCAACCCTTGCCCGCTCGTCCCAGACCCCTTCTTCTATATATACGTTCCTCACCATCCCTATTACCTTATCTTATCAAAATCAAATCTCATCTGAAGGAAAAGTAGATCTATATACTTAACATATTCATATATGTGTTATGTTAATTTAATCATAAAATTAATTGGTGATCTTATTTATGCAAACTATTAAACATTATAAAGAAGAAATCTTTATCTTACATTGGATTTTCGGTTTATCAGGGCACAAGAGAGATCTCCTTCTCTCTTATTCTTGTGCTTTCCTTGATGGAAGAACTAAGATCCAAGTATAGGATCTCTCCCAAAGCTTAATACCCAAAGCACACTCTTAATAAAATTAATATTATGAATACTAGTACAATATTAATTTAGCATAAAATGACCCTAAATAAATTTGATTTTGGTCTCCTAAAAACCGGTTTAAGAGAGGAGAAAAGGAAGAAGAAATATTTTATCTCTCTAAAATATTTTGATGAATAATGTTCAATGAATGAATGACCAAACATTTTGTGTATATTAGGTAAAATAAGAGGAAAAACCAAAGTGGTTTTTCCTTTCCAAAAACCGGGTGGATGGGGAAGGGAAGAGAGCCAATGCATGCTCTAGTTCCTCTTCACAATGGACACTAGGTTTGCATGGCTAGTTAATTAGGGCAATCATCATGTTTACCACTCAAATAATAAACATAATATTATCCTAATTCTCCCTTAATTTCGGTACATATGTGTAAAATGGAATCCATTTTATTTTTGTCAATTTGTCAATATGTCACAAGTCATATGTCACATAAAATTGTTATGTATTTTTAACTTATTAAAAATCAACATATTAATAAAAAATACGTCATATACAAAATCGACCTAGTAATTCGCAATTACTTGTACCAAAATATTTTACCAATTATTATTCACAATAATATGTATTTATAATAATTCATGCAACTTTGATTATTTCCTTAAACAATAATTTCATCTGAGTAATGAAATAATTCGATTATTCAGACCGTATCTCATTTAATCAAATTTCAATGAGATACGTAAATATTACTTCCAAAATCGTCCGTCAATTTTAAATAATTTAATTGACTCGTAACGTTATACGATCAATTAAATGATCAATTAAGAGTGTTGCCCTATAGGTATGACCTAGGGAATCAACTGATCACCACCGTCGCACGACAGTAATGTCAAACTCTAGTCAGCCAATCATTACCGATATGTGTGGACCAGTTGACAGTAAAATATTACTTCCCAATTGTATTCTTAAAATGAGATTTAAACATGTGATCATCATGATCAACAGTTGTGATCGCATTATTGTCGGAGGACACATATTCCAACAATCTCCCACTTGTCCTCGACAAGTGTGCGTCACCAATTCTCTTGTCCTATTACTATCTCCCACTTAATGCAAGGTGTCTTTCAGGTCGTACTTGCAAGTGATCATATTGAGAGTGGTTTCCTCGATCTGGAGAATAACTGATTGACCGGATTCATCCACCATGGATACATTCTGAGCGTGGCCACGCATTTCCAGTTCATTACTCCTCGAGTGGCCCTGAGATATTGTTGTAACCCTGACTTGGGGTGGACAATTCCTATCGCACTCATTCCCTTCAACTAGCCACAGCCATCATAACCCAAAATATGCCCATTTGACCCCATTTACGAAGGTCGTAGTAACACAAATCAAAGTTAATCTGAAACTGTGCCATCTTAGGCGAATAGTCTTTATTCAAAAGAATCGACTCATTTGAATACTATAGCAGCTCTCGCCACGACTAGGCTATATAAATTTGCCAGAACTTTATAAGCGGTCATAAGGCCCGACAAAATGTTCCTAACAGTCCGCCTATGTGATTGACTAGTCATTCTCATATGACTCTATGGCACATGAACTTGCCATCAATCGCATGACACTCTAGTCACTTCGAGACGTCACCTCATGTAAGTAACTATGGACAAATACAATTTTAATCCATGTTCACTTTAACGGGGTTCAATTATCTCTACAACCCGTTTGGATATAACAACGTATAAGGTGAGTTAATAATAACTCAAACGACAAATGTCAACATCACACTCGGGTAGTCAATACAAGATTACAACCTTGTGATGCATATCATAAGTGTGTAAACACTTGTTGATTTCAACAGAAGTTCAACATGTTACGTGTCCATGTGTTTAAACTTCTTAATCGTATTATCCTTTACATTTATGTTATCACTCATAGCATGAACCATACCAAGTACACATCAAGGTTCCGGACCTTGGTTTCGGTTCTTTATCTTGAAAGAACTTCGTTATCGATTATCACATAACGAACGAATTTGTGGTGAATGATATAACTTGTACCGATCAAGTACTTCATCCACACACAATGCACTAGGTAAATGTTTTGTAGAGTCTTGCAACAATTTGTCAAGATGATTAGCCTAGCACTTCTCACAAGTCCTAGCATATTAGGAAAGATTAGTTTTGAGCAACTTCTTATTCAACTAAGTATCTTTCCAAACATCCTATTTCTCTTTTTGGCTTGAAAAGTTTTAGGATTTACATAAATCTTTATGTGTGTTTGGATTTTCTATAATATGTGCAACCTCTTGACACATAACAGAGTATTCTGTCAAACACTGAAATCGCTCATCGGATTCTCCTCGAGAATTCATGATGTTTCTTGTATGGCTTGCCAATGAATCATCATGCTCTCATACATATGATTCACCATTGGACATGTGCATGATTATTCTAATGGCAGAAACATTAGTTACTAATAATCATGAGATCAACCGTTCTTAGGTTCAATGAACGACCATGACTGCTAATGGCAATTCCATTTTCATTTACATGAATAACCTATGTGTATGTTGATATGATGTGTATTTCTTAATACTAATCCAATATCTCTTGATGTAATTGGATTCATCATAGTCCATATTCATCCAGAATTTAAAGCTCAAATACTTCTTCGTGAAAGAAGATAGTAGCTCGTCATTCCTAATGAGTAATGAGTTGTAAACATTCAAAGGATGATAGCTCCCACTAAATTCCATGTCTTCACATGATAATTTCTAAACTCCCACTTAATTCCACATGTTTTGAAATTGATTACTCAATTGAAAACATTTTCAAAATTGGAATGTATGTTGCTTTGCAAAGTTATTAAGATGAAGCCATATATGTTCCCATCATATCCTTTCAAAATTCCTATTTTGAAGAGGTCTCATCTCAACCTTATAGAAAGAGATTTTAATCTCTAATTCGTACATGTCATAATGATACGTAGTAATGTCATTGTTTAAACATAAATAATATCTAATACACGTCCTTCAAAATATCCCTTTCAGAAGGAGGTTTAACCAATTCATTTTCATAATGTGGTTAAGTAATGACATTTGCGAGGTTAAAAACTTAGCTATTGAAGATATCGGTATATCAATCCTTGCAACTCGTTTACAAGTAGTATGTTACTTTGATTCATTTAGGCTCTTAAGTAAATCTCAAGGTTGAAACTATTGGTACTAATTTTTCATAAACTAGTCAAAACTCTTGTTAAGACTTTATATTAGTCATCTTGTTCTAAAACTTTCTTTTGGTCTCCTCGTGTAGTTATCTTGAGAACATACTCTTATGATTACTTCACTTGGTCTCTTTAGTCATATAGAACTTACTTGAGACCATAGATCTCATCTATTGGGTATACTATATAAATAGATATACCTTCATTCAAATCATTCTCTCTTGCGTAGATCTCATTTACACAAGTACACAAACTTATCTTAATGTGAGTTGTGTCCTCATTTTTCTCCCACTCTATCTTTAGAATAAATACACTAGAGATTCAAAGATAGCATATGAGACCCAAATAATGATGTTGAAGTATAAGGAGAACTATCTCATAGATTGACTAATAGTTTTAGGTTTCGTAAGTGTACTTGGTGATTGACATTCCTTTAAGAGAGTTCATAGACTCAAAATCACTTTATAAATGATCATACTCAAGCCTTAAGCATGTGGACATATAATGAATCCCGTCATTATAGTTGTCTATTAGATCACTTTAAGTGAATAATCATATGTTTCTAAGAGCAAGCATTTAAATACGAATTTTAGAATAAAGGATAAAATGATAAAACGGGTGACTTGGGTTGCAAACCAAGCCACCATTATCCAAAATACAACCAATTATCCAAAATACCTTTCCATGTCGAACACGGAAACTTAAAGGTTCTAAAATTCAAAACATGAATAAAATAAGACAATAAAAAGCAAAGCTCCATGAAAGCTATTCCTAGCTTCTTGATGGTTTCTTATGCTTGCTTTTCCTTTCCCTTGTCTTTGCTTGGTGGAGGCCCTATTTACAATAAAAAGGGAGATACATTATCACAACTTTGTATCACAATACCATAGTTTAATTAGAAACATAAAAGAAGGGATAGTCATTTACCTACTGGAGTAATCTTTCCAGCCTTAATATCACCAAGGTATTAGGAACAATTTCTTTTCCAATGTCCAACACCATTACAATAATGGCATTTATCAAGAGGACCCTTCTTGATTTTTTAAGTGCTAGCATCAATAGCCTTAGCTTTGGTGAAAGTGGGAGCTTGTTTCTTACCCTTCCTCCCATTCTTCTTGAACTTCCCCTTGCTCTTAGTGCTTATGTTAAGCACATCCTTTGGTGGGTTCACATTTAACCCCATGTCCCTCTCGGCTTGCACAAGTAACTTGTGCAATTCTTCAAGAGACACATCCTTGTCTTGCATGTTAAAATTCACCCGGAATTGAACATACGCTTTGACTTTGGATAAGGAGTGTAGAATCCTATCTACAATGAGTTCTTTGGGGATTTCAACCTTTTGAATCTTCAAGGTCTCGACTAGCTCCATAAGTTTGAGCACATGAGGGTTAACCTTTTGGCCCTCTTTGAAGTCGAGATCAAAGAATGCCGCGGCTGCCTCATATTGGACGATCCGCGGAGTTTGTGAAAACATTGTCACAAGCTTGGAGTAAATCTCATTAGCGGTGCCCATTTTAAAGGCTCTCCTTTGGAGATCCGCCTCCATCGCAAAGATAAACACGTTTTTCATTGCGGCGAACTCCTTATGGTAAGCCTCATATGCTTCCCTAGTAGCGGCGGTCGACCTAGTATTAGTTTCGGGTGGAGAGGCCTCGGTTAGGTAACGAAGCTTGTCGTCACCTTGGGCGGCTAATTTGAGTTGGGCATCCCAATCGGAGATATTTGACCCATTCTTTTCAAGTTTACATCGATCCATGAAGGATCGGAGCCAAGATGAATTAGCGAGAGGCGTGGCGTTAGGGGTTGGTGTAACCATTTGTTATGAGAAAAAGAAGTGGTCTACAAAACAAAATAGAAGGAGTAAAACAAATGTCGTTTTAACAATAATACTCGTACAAATTTATAATTTAAACAAGTTTTATGCATTTTTCTAGTGACCTCTACCCAACTAGATAAATGATTCCAAGACCCAAATTCATATCGACTTAGGCACGGTGGGGCCGATTCATCCTTTATCAATATAACTCGGTGGATTAACGTTTAATCGATTCTACTTTTAGAACTCTTGGTCGATAATATTACATTAACATTTATCTTTAGCCCAAAACACATTCAACAAGGGGACGGTGTGGCCGATAAAACCCTTATCGAAAAACTTTTGTTGAGTTCAATCCAAATTTTGAATAAATGTGTCCATGATCCAAACCCACATTGGCTTGGGCACGGTGTGGCCGATTCATCCCTTATCAACATGAATTCGGTGGATAGACATTTATCACCAACTTCCCCTACGTAACAAGGTTTGTACCCCGGTGTGGCCGAGTGCACTCCCTCACGAAATAGGTTTTCATGGTTTCTACTCTTTGGTAAGGCTATGTCTCAATTGATTGTTTTAGCGAGAGGTCATGTCAATTTATTATCTATCACGTTTTAAGTGAACTAAAGCGGTGAACTACGATAATTGTAATTGACACGGTCGATAAACTCAATGAAAGAAGATGCATGTTTTAGTTATGGCGATTTAGCGATGCATGTGACATATAAATAAAATGCAAAGCATAAAAATAAATCCTAGTATGGCCTTCCTAAAATAGAAAAACTATTTAACTATTACATATTCGGAAACCAACTCCATTGGTCCCTGGAACTTCGGTTGTGGTACGCATCTCGAGGTAACACCGTCTTTATGTATCGCCATCTTGAAGAAATCCGTCTTTGGGAACTCCGAAATAAATAAAATTACATAACAAATTACATAATTTCCTATTATACATTTGTAACTAAAATAAAATAAATCTATTAAATTACAAAACGATGATACGAGATCACAATAAATTACAACCGAATCGATATTTCCATACATTTCGGGTAATACCAATTAAAAACTAAGGCCATACTAAGTAAAAATTACATAATTCAAAATTACATAAATAAAATTATGACAATCATAAAGAAAATGCAGCATTATAATATGTATGAACATGCCCAATTTTATGCTAAATCGCCTATAAGTAGCCAATATCGTATATTACTCGGTTTTTACGGATTTGCGTGATTCAACATTTTATAATCACAAAGATTACATAAATTCATATTTATGCATAAGTTAATTACCCTAACTTCTTAGGACTGAAAATTTAGTCTTCACTAATTATTTGACCATAATTAACTTATATTTCTAAAATTTGTTCATTAATGGACTTAAAATTATAATAAAAAGCTATAAACTTCAAATAAATCACAAAATTTCAAATAAATTAAAAATTTGAAATTTAAACTCATGAAAATTTTGGAAAAATACCGTGACACTCATAATGTTCAAAAAAACTTAGGTTAAAAATTTGGAAATATATCCGGAAAAACAATGTTGCGGTTTATCGGTTTTAACAAAAATAATCATAAAAACATGAGAAAAATTATATTCATCAACTTTTCAATTTTAGATATGAAAAAGATAATAAAATGCAACATGTGACGTTTTTCCTTAGTCATGGAGTATGTTTTATTTACATTTCACTAATTAAGTCACTATTTATGCTATTTTTCTTCAAAAAATCATAAATCATTCATAGTTACTTCAATATAGCCTACTATTTTACAAACATCTTGTAAAATTTCATGTGACAACATACTAAATTTCTATGACCAGATTCGAAATTTATCTCATATTAACCTATTTTTCACTTAAATCCGATTTTAATAATGAAAAATCCATTTTTCGAGCATAAGAAGTCCAACAATTATGAAAATTTACAGGTCAGCTCAAAATAATATATGTGACAACATCTCCAAATATCACTGAAAAATTCGAAGTTTAGCTAATTTTAGTCCGAAAATGACATTTTATTCATAAAATCATATTTTTAATGTCATTATTATGTAATATGAACAATAAAAAATCCATAAAATAACCAAAATATCCTAAAAATATTTTAGGACCAGAAACTTTAACATGCAAAATTATTTTCGTGATATATCATAATAACACAAATTTAAACAAGTTTTATATGTTAATCGTATAACTCGGAAAAACTATAACCGATTTGCATGCCAACAACAAAGGCGCTCTGATACCAATTGAAGGAAAAGTAGATCTATATACTTAACATATTCATATATGTGTTATGTTAATTTAATCATAAAATTAATTGGTGATCTTATGCATGCAAACTATTAAACAATATAAAGAAGAAATCTTTATCTTACATTGGATTTTCGGTTTATTAGGGCACAAGAGAGATCTCCTTCTCTCTTGTTCTTGTGCTTTCCTTGATGGAAGAACTAAGATCCAAGTATAGGATCTCTCCCAAAGCTTAATACCCAAAGCACACTCTTAATAAAATTTATATTATGAATACTAGTACAATATTAATTTAGCATAAAATGACCCAAAATAAATTTGATTTTGGTCTCCTAAAAACCGGTTTAAGAGAGGAGAAAAGGAAGAAGAAATATTTTATCTCTCTAAAATATTTTGATGAATAATGTTCAATGAATGAATGACCAAATATTTTGTGTACATTAGGTAAAATAAGAGGAAAAACCAAAGTGGTTTTTCCTCTCCAAAAACCGGGTGGATGGGGAAGGGAAGGGAGCCAATGCATGCTCTAGTTGCTCTTCACAATGGACACTAGGTTTGAATCGCTAGTTAATTAGGGCAATCATCATGTTTACCACTCAAATAATAAACATAATATTATCCTAATTCTCCCTTAATTTCGGTACATATGTGTAAAATGGAATCCATTTTATTTTTGTCAATACGTCACATGTCATATGTCACATAAAATTGTTATGTATTTTTAACTTATTAAAAATCAACGTATTAATAAAAAATACGTCATATACAAAATCGACCTAGTAATTCGCAATTACTTGTACCAAAATATTTTACCAATTATTATTCACAATAATATGTATTTATAATAATTCATTCAACTTTGATTGTTTCCTTAAACAATAATTTCATCTGAGTAATGAAATAATTCGATTATTCAGACCGTATCTCATTTAATCAAATTTCAATGAGATACGTAAATATTACTTCCAAAATCGTCCGTCAATTTTAAATAATTTAATTGACTCGAAACGTTATACGATCAATTAAATGATCAATTAAGAGTGTTGCCCTATAGGTATGACCTAGGGGATCAACTGATCACCACCGTCGCACGACAGTAATGTCAAACTCTAGTCAGCCAATCATTACCGATATGTGTGGACCAGTTGACAGTAAAATATTACTTCCCAATTGTATTCTTTATAATGAGACTTAAACATGTGATCATCATGATCAACAGTTGTGATCGCATTATTGTCGAAGGACACATATTCCAACATCATCATCCTCGTCACAAAATCCCCACAAAAATGCCATCACAAACCAAACAAATCCCTACCACAACAAGCAAGGATGATGAATCTAAGGAGCAAAAGCAAGAAAACCGTCGATTCTGCGCCCAAGTGTCGCAAAGGTGCTACTTCATCCGCCCCACGAGAGGCAAGGGGCCAAGGGAATATAATGATACAAGGTGTTGCAAAACTTGAGTATTTTCTGGAGGTAATCTTCACCAAAGATGAACACTGCCAACGATTTGAGCAATTGCTATATAAGGACTATGAACCCACTCAATTCATCGATCTTGATGCATTAGAAATACTTGGCATAAGGAACCAAATGGAGGTGGTTTTCAATGGTATGGATCTTGACAAAATGTTCTATGCCCATGAGGACACATACTTGAGTCTCACGCTAGAGTTTTTGTGTAGTCTCCGGGTGGTCACCACTCGGCTAAAAGATGTTGGTTTGATGTTCCGTCTTTGTAATAGAGAACATAGGTTGACTATTGATCAATTTGCAAGTATTTTTGGTCTTGAGGTACCACGGGATGACACCGATAAGCCCTCCGACTTTAGTGTTAACCACCTTTGGGTGGCTATTTCTGGGAGAGAACTTCATTCCTATAAACAATGTTATACCTTTGAAATCCAACATCCGGTTATTAGAATTACTGAACGGTTTATCGCCGGGACTATCAATGGAAGACAAGAGCAAGATAGGTGCACCCTTCTCGACTTGACTTTTTTAGAGTCATATTTGAATGTGCAAGGGACAAGGCCCTACAATTTCAACACACCCCTTGAGATGCTTACACGGTTCAATGACTTTGCATAAGGGAACACTCATATCAAAACCTTTGTGACGGGAGGCCTAATTAAAATTTTGGCTAATAAACTTTGCCTCGGGTTCAGCCTTGATGGAAGCTATGAAAAGCTCAAGAGGAGCACTTTGATAGATGAGGATTCTATCTTTAACCACCACCGTTGGTGTACTTACAATGAGGTCGGAAGTATAGAGTGGTTCACCAAGGGTTTCACATCACTCATTCTAAGGGGATGGAACATATCACCCACCGAGCCCCGCTTGAGCCCGTATTCTCCAAGGCAAATCTACCTCCTCCCCATTGAGATCCATGACAACCCACCACCAAGAGAATAAGCACCTCATCGACCTCGTGCTGCACCACCATCTTATATACCCATTCCACCCTACCTAACACAGCATGTACCATTCACTCTTCAAGACCCGATAGCTCCATCCATGACCGATTTGATGCAGCTCGTGCAAAATGTTGATCTTGGAGTGCACAATGGGAGGGTTGACAACTACTTGGCCCAATACCCCTCCTACTACAACATGGCTCAACAAGGGTACATCAACCCTAGAGGCCCTCATCCATCTTGGGCTCGACCACATCTCTTATTCCCTAACTATGGAAACCAAGGAGGGAACTTTGGAGACCAAAGTGAGGGATTCTTTAGCCAAGGAGGAGGATATGACCAAGGAGGATCTATCGGACGTGGATACCACAATGATGACGATGATGATGAGTAGGATGGCTAGAGGTGCATGACCACACCACTTCCATTTGTATGATACTCTTTCCTTATCTCTCATGTATAGTTGCATTGTAATACATATCTCACATGATTCATATAGTTAGTTTCATATAGACTCAAGTTCATGCATAGCCACTAATGACCCAACCTCACTTCTCCTACACTAAAAATAGTGCTTAAATAGGTTTGGGGAGGTTTGGTCATAGGTGACCATAGCTTACTAGAAATTATGCATCATATACTATAGTGTAGATTGCTTTCATTTGTTATATATGTCATATAGAATTGCATTTAGTTAGAGCATGCATTCATTTATATCATATCATTGCATCTGTACTTTAAATTCCATAAAACTTTACAAAATCCAAAAACATGTATTTCTTTTTCATTCCTACTCCTACATGTACATTGAGGACAATGTCCAAAATAAAGTGAGGGATGGGAATTTATATTCCAAAAATACAACAAAATTTGAAAAATTTCGAAAAAATCCCAAAAATATGTTCTTTTAATTTAAAAAAAAAAATTCATAAAAATTTGAAAATTTCAAAAACCAAAAACATGTTCTTTAATTTAAGAGTGTAGAATTGTATATACTTGTGTTTCTGTTCTCTTCTCACATAGATACAATACTACATTTGAGGCATTGTTAAGGGAATGTGAAGACCGCTTGGTATGATCGCTCTAATCTCTATTTCCCTTCCATTTATTTTCATTATTCATATGAGGAGGATGGGGTTACATGTCAAAGAGGATGTGGTGTATTTTGTTGTTGCGGTTTGTGTATCTATGTGTTGTTAGGAGTTGCATTTAGTTTATATGGCATAATAGTTGATAGAAGCATATGCATTAGAGTTGTATATATGTTAGTTGCATAATGGCATGTAGTTTGCATGGTTAGAATTTTTTTGTGAAAATGCCTATTTGGGAATCTTGACAAGTGTATATAAGGCCCTTGTAGATAATTTGTCTCCTTGAGACATTGTTTGCTAGAATACCCTCAAGACACCCTAGGATGTGTCATACTAGTATCTTTTGACCCATGGACTAAGGCGTAGTCAAGAGTACCTTGTGGTGTGATAACTCCTTGGCTACCATATATTCCAAGGTGACCCTTGATGCCATGCAACCGTTCTTACACTTCTATCATCATGTTTTGTCAATACAAAGGGAATGGGCACAAAAATCTCCAAATTGAGTTCAAATACGAAAATGAAAATCAAAAAGTTTGCACAAAAATGCATCAATGAAAAGAGGAGCAAAAATAGACTCCTATGCTATAATAAAAGTACTCTTACTACAAAATGGGGTTACTTTGAAAAATGTTCAAAAATGCAAAGAATGCAAAAGAAATTGCCAAGTATCAAAATTGCCAAAGCATCAAAACTGGCAAAAGAAATGTTCTCAAAAATTCAAATACCACAAGAAATTGGGGGAAAAAACAAATCAAAAGTAAACTACCATTGTGAAACTCAAAACATCTTGATCCCTTTTATCCATTGATCTTATTTGTTACATAGTGGAAAAGGGACGACCCTTCTTCTTGCCTAGGCAAGAGGGGGAATTCCGCGATCCTACAGTGTTTCTAACACCATAGGGAGTCTACTCTTGACAAAAGCATTTAGCGATTGAGGATAAAAGTACCCTAGTTTGACACAACTTGGAGGTGATTTGTTGGTATCCTTTTAGACTTAGTAGCATGGAGAAATGATATCTACAATAGAGTGTGTACCCTTAGATTGCTTCCCTTTAGATGATTTCCGCCACTTAGATGAGGAAAGTGGCTATTCTTTTGTAAGATGCGTCCATTACTTGTTTTGTGTGCTTAATGCTTGGATGTATCGCCATTTTGACAAGCCCCGCCTTACCTTGCAATAAGTCATCTTACCTCATGGATGTCTAGTTGTGAGTTAAAGGGGCGGAGTGAGACCCGTTAATTGTCTAACATCGGTTATATTATTACGAGCATAGTTTAAATAAAGGTCTAGTTCTAGTCACCTCTTTACTCGGGACGAGTATAGGTTCGGTTTGGGGATGTTTGATGTGACTCTTAATTGTGCACATTTAGTCCCTTAATTAAACCCATTTTTTATACTAATATAGCATTTCATGACCATTTTATCCGTCAATTCCTTCCTATTTTGCTTTCCTATTGCATTGTATATGTCTTGTAGGAAAGAAGATAATGAGGCAGAATTCCCATCTCTCACGCATATTCGGGAGCTTGTTGACAATCTTGGATGGAGTAGTATGAAGAGGAGGCAAGAATGATGACCAAGGATGTAGGAATAATGAGTATATAGAAGGATCATAAGGTTAAAAGCAAGGATGGCGAGAAGGAAGCCACTACAAGAAGAAATTGCTCGGAACCAAAACAAGAGTTACTTGTTTGGCTTTAAAAATATGCTAGATGAAAAAGCGTCGAAAAATAAAGTGGTCTAGGCTTTAGAATCACTCCAATAGGAGTCCGGATGAGGAAATGACGTCCATTTTACAATCCAAGCTCAAATAGACAAGCTGTCCCAGGATCCACGCGTCCCGAACTCAATCCGAGCGTCCCAGACTCAGGCTGGACGTCCCGAACTCAGGACGAGCGGATTGTTAGGCAGTCAAGAATGGAGAAGAACCCTGTCCCAGGATCCGAGCGTCCCGAGCTTAGGACAAGCGTCCCAGACCAGTATTCGGGCGTCCCGATGCCCAGTACGAGCGGATCCCCTCACAGGACAAGCCGTGCTTCAAGCTAATCTGCGCGGATTTCCTTGGGAGTTGCTACATGATCCGCGCATTTCCCTCGGGACTTGCAAAGCTCTATTCAACACTTAAGCATTGTTATTTACTAATCTACCCTTGCTTAACCTAATGATGTACGACTATATATACTCAATTGTTTTACCTAGCTAGGAACCAAGTCTTCTTAGCTTATAAAAACCTTCTTAGATTAGATTAGGAGTAGATTAGAATAGATTAATCTCAATCATTCCACATTAATATTTCCTAAATTATTGTTCAAGTTTATTAGTGGATAATTGAAGATTATTGGGTTATTATTGGAGAATTGAAAACTCTTCATCAATCAATCAAATTTTCTTCTATTATTCTTTCTTTTCCAATTATTCATCTTATGTTTGGTATAATTCTTTTACTCTTTACTCTTTATTGCTTATTTCTTCACTCTATTATCATGTTTATACTTGTTGTGATGATTGACACCATTGATAACATGTCTTCCATGATAATGAGTGAGTA
This sequence comes from Silene latifolia, assembly GCF_048544455.1. Lineage (NCBI taxonomy): Eukaryota > Viridiplantae > Streptophyta > Magnoliopsida > Caryophyllales > Caryophyllaceae > Silene > Silene latifolia. The sequence goes on from NC_133538.1 coordinate 1,268,185, forward strand.
GCCTCCTAGCTAGGATTAATGGGGGATTAGGGAACTATAACATGGGGGTAGATTCAACTTAATCTAATATGTTATCATATTATTGCTTGTTTGTTGTAGTGTTAACCTATGCACATTTTATGTTTGATGAAATGCGAGCCTATGAATCATTGCATTTTTTACCCATCTCTTATCTTTTCAACAAGCCTTGTAAGATATTTACCAACTCGAGTCTTGTTAGACCATGCATAGAAGTGAATAGAAGGAAAGTAAGTCGACTTGTAGGTGTTGTACAGTCTAGACGACTCGGCTCCGGGACCCAAATATTCCTATGAAACGTAAGACATAAACTAACTCGGATCCTCTACAACATTAATTGCTTGCAACTATGGAAACATGTTTGTATGATCACCACCATGAATCCCCTATGAAACCAGGACATCCTAGTGCTTTCAATCATTTGTTTACATCTCTTAATTCATTGCCTGCTTTACTTTATTGCTTTCATTAGTTTACAACAAGACTACAAACTCAAATCAATTGTGAAACTAGCATAAATTGAGATAGATAGACTTAGAACCCAAAGCACACCGTCCCGTGGATTGACCCCGAATTAACCACTAACTAGTTGTTTGTTGAGAAATATAAATGTGTTTGATTGGGCGTGTGACGACCGCGTTGACCATCAGGTAATTCCTAATAATAATCGGAATAAGGGAATAGTTTCCTTATTGGCCTCATATACTCTTTAAGCTTAGACTATAAATATCATGATATCTGAAAAATAACTCACAAAGACAGAAAAAGGAGATTTAAGAGATGGAAGGAGCGATTACCGATAAAAGGTAAGACCGTCTTATATTATAATGTATTGATTTTGTAATTGTTATAACTCGTAAACTAGACCACCGTATGACGAACTTAGACCATCACCATGACCATGGATCACCAAGGTTTGATTGGACCTCTGTTTTTACCGTCGTTGACCGCCAGAGATGGGTGTTTGACCGACTATAAAAGGGTTGTTGTGGGTGGTTGTTTAACACATTTATATGGTTTATAAACCCCTATTTTAGTCGTGACTGACCTAGGCTTAGTAAGGGTGGTACCTGAGGTTAAGTCGACCACCGTGGGTGGTCAAGGGTGGTGGTTGGCGCGGTTGTTGCCTGATTTTCTTAGGTTGTGAGTATTGTCTTAAAACGTGTAGTGAGACCCGTTGTGATCTACTACCCCATGAACAGGGGACATGGGTACTGCCGTTTGACCACCGTGGGTTAGAGGAGACCAAGTTGATGGCCTCTTGTAGTGTGTGTCGCAGTTGTTGCGGGTGGAGTGTCGGGTGTGCTTTGTTTTCGATATCGTCGTTGTTTGAGTGTTTCTGGTGGTCCGGTGTGCTGCTGGTGCCACCGTGGATTAGTGGTGACCAAGGTGGTGATAAGGTTGAGTTGGGGTGGCAGTAACATGGGCCGTTGAGTCGGGTTTTGGGCTGCACTCGCTAGTTGGGTATATAAAATAAGACGTAGTTTATGGATGGTGTCGTGGGTTGCTAGGGCATGGGTTCCTAGTCGTGTGTGGTGGCAGGAAGGGTTATGGTGATGGTAGTAGTGGCGGTTGTTGGTGGTGATCGTGAATGGTGCTGTAAAACCGTGAGTTTTATAAGGTTGCGTTGGTCCCGAATGCTATTGTTGGGTCGTGGGAGTAACAACTAGGGCGTGAGATTTAAGAGTGCTAATGGTGGTTTGGCTGGTGGTTGTTGGTGGTCAGGGTGCACCGTGGTGCGGGCTAGGGTGTGGCAGGCTTGGGTGGAGCTGATGGTGGTTAGGGGAGTCGTGAGGGATGGGTTTTGGTGGAGTGTTGGACTCGGTTTTAGCCTTGTTAATATGGGTGTGTATGGTTGGGTGTTTCACGGGATTGTCGTGGGTTTTTGGGTATTTGTGTATGGGTTGGTTATTTAATTTTAAGACGAGTTTTTACGTAATAATATACACAGGAAATAATTAATATAATTAAGTTATAATCGAATAAATTAATATAATGAACTGAATAATAAATTAATAATTAAAGTATAATATTTACATTAGGTGACGATTTGTGATGAAATTATAATCGGGTTCGGTGACTTTAATTATTTGGATCGCTTGAACTGCTTATTTGGAATCGCTTGCCAGGTAGGGATAAATCCTACTCAACTCTTGTTTAATAATGTTCGGTATGGTGAATTATATATATTAAAGTGCGATTGATCATATGTTGATAAGTGAATTATTCATTCGTTGATATCGTATTTGTTGGAAGGGAGAATTATATTACATTGTGTTGGTTGTATTTAATAATTGTGATGAGGTGAATTAATTGTTATCGTTGATCGTGAATGTGGAAATTGTGAAAAGCTGTGCTACAGTCAGAAGTACGTTGTTGAGGGAGTTTTTACTCTGGGGTGATGGTAATATGTACATTGTGAGGGAGGGGTTCTATTACATAATGGTGGTACCTTGTTAAGGGAGGGGTACCAAAGTAATGTGAGCACGTTGTTAAGGGAGGTGTGCTAAGTCATGGAAAGGAGCACGTTGTTCAGGGAGTTGTGCAATGTGGACTAAATTGGATTGCCTATCGTATGTTCTTGTTGTTAGTGTTTATTCCTACTCAACCTCATGGTTGACCATGTATTCGTGAACACCTGTGATGAACCATAATGGGGAGCAGATTTGACCGGTACTAAAGATTAGCTGACTTGGGAGCTATGGGATGCGTGAGGACTTGGCCAGTCTACCTAGAAGTGTAGACCACATAGATTATTTAATCACTTAATTTTTTTATGCTGCGACTTGTATCTTATTTTATGTTAAGTTTTAGATGGTTAATTTGTAATAATCATATATTCACTGAAGTTTTATTTAAAGTACTCTGGTGAGTTGGACTTTGTTATTCACTACCTCGGGAAATCGAGATGGTAATGCTCTCATTTAATTGGGATGTCTAGCTAAAGACTCCTGAATAAATAGGGGTGTTACAAGGGTATGTATCTTTGATTAGGTTGCAATAAAGCCTATCAGTGTTTATGTGTCAAGGTTGTAACGCTAGTGTGTGTTGAGCATTACGGTGAGAATGATAGAAGTAATCGTGTTTTGAGTCAATGGTATGTGGTATGGTTTAAACGACGTAATTGTTAGTTTATGGAATTTGAATTGTATGACGTATATATGTTTTGTCTGCTGGATGCGTAAGTTTGTTTAAAAGGATGTAGTTACTTTTGGTATAAGTTGAATGGGATTAAGATGTATTAATGTCTAAGTGATAGATAAGCACTAATCGTGAAGAGTTCTAAGTGCATATTAGACTCCGAACACTGCCTTTTGGTGTTGCAGGACCGATAACGTTCTAATCCATGACGTGTTGTACATCCTTCTTTGGCACGCGACCGAGTACAAGTAGTACTCGACCGAGTATGATGTCCTCAATCGAGTACAGTTCAGTACTCGACCGAGTTGGTTGAATTTGACTGAGTAAAGGGATAACTCGATTGATTACCTATTAGACAGAGACAAGTCAGAATATGCCAAATAGCTACTCGACCGAGTGCCCAGTTAACTCGACCGAGTAGGTTCAGAACTCGACCGAGTTCGCTCTCTTCGACCGGTTCCGGGTACGCTATGTCGGGTTTAAAACCCCAAATTCTTCTCTTATTTCTAACCCCATTTCAAAAATCTCTCCCTCAATTCACTCATAGTCTCTCTCTAAGGAAACCTAAGTGCTTTTGGGTGCTAGTAATTCCTCTTCCTTGCTTGTCAATCCCTCCATCAATCCTTCCTTTCAACTCAATGTAATATGTCTCAATGCTTCCTTTCTCTAATTGAAAGTTTTTAGTAGTTTTAAAACTGAAATTCGATCCCTAAGCTCTATAATTTAGTTGTAAATGGTTCAAAAGTGTTCAGCTTGGTTGCATATCTTTTTAATAGTGATGAAATAGTCGATTTCAACCCCAAAATCCTCATATTTGGACCGAAATTTGTAGGGTTTTGCACCAAAATCGTTTGACTTTATCAATTTTATTCCTCATTGGGTGTTCATAGATGTTAAATTAGTGGTGCTCTTATGTTGTTGGTGGCCGAATTTGGTAATTTGAACATGAAAAAAAAATCCATCTTAAACTCCGTCTTAAAACATAGTCAAAATTTGAAAATTTCATCCTTGGCACCCTTGTGTTTTTGAAAACCTTTGTTGAAAAATTTATATCCTTGCAGTATGTCGAAAACACGAGCATCTCCCAAGAAGAAGACTCGGGCTGCTGCCGCTGCCGAGCAAGGGGAGACTAGTTCTTAACCGATCGTCCCTTCAGTGGCGCAATATCCAATGGTAAAATTTGCTGATTTTAACCATCATTATGCTTTTCTATCTTTGATGGGTCGTATAATGAAACCTACTTGTTGTGTTGACCCAAGTCTTCTTAAGGATCTGGGAATCAAGGATGATGTTAGGCACATGTTCGAAATTCGGGGTTTTGAGGGTCTATACTATCCCCGAAAGAAGTCCCAACCCTTCCTAACTTTTGAGTTCATGAGTTCCTATAATTATGATGACGTGAAGGAAACCATAAGCTTTCGTCTCATGAACACTGATTTCACTCTTACCCTTGATGAGTTGGCGGGACACTTGGGTTTGGAAAAGGCGCAGGATTCGCATTATAGAGATTTAGGGTCGGATTGTGGAGCTACTACTTACCTTCCTTATATCACCGAATGACCTATACCTAGCTCTAGTGCCATGCTAATTAATGATGTGCAACATGTGTCTATCCGCATATTCCTTAGGATGTTGACTTGTCTATATTATAGACGGAAGGATGTGAGTAAGCTGAACACACATGAGGTGATGCTCCTAACGTCTTAACTGAACCCTCTTCGAGAGGAACGTTGGTATTATAGTGCTCCGAGTATTGTGTGTGCTAGTCTAGCTCTCATGGCTAGCTCTTCGACTCGTCACCTTAGCTGTGGGGCTATCGTGCCCCGGCTTGCCCAGAAATTGACCGATTTTGTTGCTCCCAAAGAGCCTCCTTCAGCCGCATTAGTAGGTGCACCTGCCTTGGATCGGGAATACTTCATCCACCATAAGTGGTTGAGGACTTTGGAGTATGGGACTTTAGCCTGGAGGGAGGGATACCATGTGGATGAGACTACCCGCCGCAAAACACCTTCCCGTCATAGATCATTTAGCAGAGGTGGCCCCAAAGAATGGAGAGCCTACACCCCAGCCCCAGTACTACCTCATTCCTAAGGGGATCCTTATGGACTTACCCGAGCCATTGTTAGGTACCACTCGCCAGTGGGCCGCTCCCCGTGAGGCACGTAGAGCTAGAGTAGACCGGGATATGGGGGACAATCCACCTTCCTTTACACCAGATTACTCCCAGCACCAGTACTCGCAATATCCCTCGGCCTATGACCCTAGGATGCAGGTTAGTGAGCTCACGAAGCGGATCTCCACTACATTGGTGTTGAGAAATATGCATTAGATGGCTCATTAGTAGGGGATAGGGACCGGCCTTGCTTAGCCGGCATGGTGGGGGGGGGGGGGGGGACCAGGGGGATGAATCAAGGGTATTCCATAGCTATTGGATGGATCATACAACATGGAGAGCCCTGATTAGTTACGAATATGGCTGCCTCGCGGGACTATGGAGAGCTAACTATGGGAGCTAGCTGGACGAGGAGGGGCGATGGACAAGTGGTGGTGTCGGGACCTCAAGACTAGGAGGACATGACATGATGGATGCGGATGCAGCAGCAGACTTTTGATGAGTTCGTTTTGTGATTTTTTTATGTTATGTTGGTCTTAGTTGGTACTTGGATATTAGTTGTTGTTTTATTTGCTAGTTTGTGCATGGGTATGTACTATGGCCATAACACCAAGACATATTTTCTTTAGGTTGCGTTATGTTGAAGTAAAACTTTCCTTTATATATCTAAGTTTAGCAGTGTTGGTTTGCAGGTACATTGAAATTGAGTGCACGGAATTCGGTTAATTAGTGTCTGCCACCTGCTAACTTGATCGAGTTAAGACAACTCGACCAAGTAGCTTCTACTCGGTCAAGTAATGATTTCACTCAACCATGCTCCCATGACTGGATGGATGTTTTATAGAGTTGTGATGGTCTTAATGAGTAGTCTATGTCGGGGTGTCGTCAATATGTTTTGCATAGAAGTAGTGTGTGTGGTAGTCTTAGCATTGCATACAGATGGTGATGAGGTCAGAAACTAGATGGAATGTTTGGTGTTGCTGCCAATTACTTGAAGCCTTCAAATTTGTTGGTTGCCCATCTATCGCCTTACCATGAACTAATCCAGGGAGGTAGACAGTCTATGCATGAGGTCATTGAGTCGGGGTGGTCGCCGTCATCAGCATTGATTGTTCTCAAGGTGAGTTTGTGATTGTTTATCTTTCCTCTGGTAGTCTTTGAATAGCTTAGTGATAGGATACGATTGTTGTTGTTGGATACGATAAGGAATCTTGTGTGACATGACGATGGATGCATTCTGTGGTTTACACAAAGGTAGGGTTTCTCACTCAGTTGGCTGTATAATTTGATTGATTGTTTATAATTGATTGTTGGAAAGTGATCGTTGTTAGAATTGATGGAGATTGGTTGGTTGGTATTGTTGGTTGGATGATTGTTGTGGAACTATGTCGGGAGATGGTACCATACCCATGTTTGCCCCTTGTGACTCCCGTCACATGGGGGATGTGCACATTAAGGAGCTGGGATGGCTCGTTGCGATGAGCGTGGATTTGGTGGACTAGGCTGTGGTCCCCCACTGGCGGTGTGGGTTACCTGTTGCGATAGGTAACTTGGCAGGGCTACACACTTTAGTGTGTAGTCAGTGATTGTTGCTTGTTGGAGTTGGAGATTGTCTGTTTGCATTCTTGTATTCATTTCCGCTACGTAAGTTGATTTGGTTATGCAGTTGACTGATCCCGTTTTATATTTTTAAAACTGTGGTGATGCATTCGGCGATGGTGAGCATTTATTTAGCAGGTTGGATTTAATGTTGCTTGCGGGATATGGACGAGAACGAGTTATCACGCTGACGCTTATGCTAGTAGTCTCAATAGTAGTTTCGGAGTGTTTTCTTTTATCATGTTGTATAACCGTAAAGATACATTTTATACAGTTTTGTTATTTCCTTTTGATATACTTATCTCGGGCAACCGAGATGGTAATGCCCTTACTTACAGAGAAAGGTCTGGTGAAGGTTCATTGGTAAGTGGGGGTGTTACACACAGTTCAATTTTATCCAGAACTCGTAAATCATTGGGAGAAAAAAAATAAACACTTAGACGTCAATTATCATTAATTAAGCCAATTTCTAGAAGAAGTTTATCAAATCGTTCCCTAGCTAAAGGCTTAGTAAAAATATCAGCTTTTTGATCGTTAGTAGGACAAAAAACTAATTCAATATTTCCTTTTTCAACATGATCTCTTAGAAAATGATGACGAATATCTATATGTTTTGTTCTAGAATGTTGGGCAGGATTTTTAGAAATAGCAATAGTGCTAACATTATCACAAAATAAGAACACACCCAAAAATTACGCCATAATCACATAATTGTTGCTTAAGCCAAAGTAAGTGAGAACATACCAGTGATGATGCTATGTACTCACTTTCAGTCGTAGATAATGCAAGGGTAGCTTGCTTTTTTGATCCCCATGTGATTATGCTAGAACCAAGAAATGTAGCAGTACCTGAAGTACTCTTTCTATCTGTGAAGCATCCTCTATAATCTGCATTTGAATACCCTTTCAGATCAGAACTATCAAACATAGGATAAAACAGATAAAGTTTACTTGTCCTAATTAAATAACGAAGCACACGTTTAACGGCTACTAGGTGTGACACTTTAGGATTTGCTTGAAATATTGCGCATACACACACACACACACACTTTGCATAATATCGGGACACACACACACACTTTGCATAATATCGGGACGACTAGCGGTAAGATGAAGGGGAGAACCAATCATACCTCGGTAGATTGTTTCATCTATTGACTTACCATCCTCATTTTTTTCTAATTTCGTATTGGTGGCCATAGGTGTCCAAACGGCCTTAAAATGGTTTAATGAATTAATTTAGTAGCTCCGTAATGTACTTTTGTTGGTGTACCATAATCCCTTCTTTTATTTGTTTAATTTGTAGACCTAGGAAGAAGCTTAATTCTCCCATCATACTCATCTCAAATTCTGCGTGCATTAGGTCAGAAAAATATGTACACAAACTTTCATGAGTAGAACCAAATATGATATCATCAACATAAACTTGGATAACTAGAATATCCGACCCTTGATTTTTCAAGAATAAAGTTTTATCGACAGATCCTCTTTCGAAGTCATTTTTAAGTAAAAATTTCGATTATCTATCTTACCAAGCACGTGGGTCTTGCTTTAGACCATAAAGATCTTTATCGAGTTTAAAAACATATTCAGGAAATTCTTTATCTTGAAAATCAGAGGGTTGTTCAATGAACAGTTCTTTCAAATACCCATTAAGAAAGGTAGAATTCACATCCATTTCAAAGAGCTAAAAACCTTTGTGAGAAGCAAAAGCAATTAATAATCTTATGGCTTCTAATCTAAGTACTGGTGCGAAGGTTTCAACGAAATCTATGCCTTCTTGTTGGTTATATCCTTGAACCACTAGCCTTGCCTTATTTCTTACAATGGCACCCAAATCATCTAGTTTATTTTGAAAAACCAATCTTGTTCCAATAACTTTACGATTTGGAGGTCTTGGCACTAAATGCCATACTTTGTTTCTTTCAAATTGTCTTAACTCATCTAGAATTGTAACTATCCTATCGGAATCAGTTAGAGCAACTTTGATATTGTTAGGTTCAATCATTGAAAGGAACGAATATAAAATGCACATCTTATTTTTAACTGACTTACGTGTTTGTACTCCAGCATTAGGATTACTAATGATTGCACTTACTAGATGAGAGCTTTTGTATTTCCATTTCTTTGATGTAGATGGAATATTAGTGACATTCTGATCTGAGGAGACGTTGTCCTCAGGTGAGGTTACGTTCCTCTCAGTCAATGTAACGGTACCCTTGGTTGAGGTTACGGTATCCTCAGACGTTCCCCATAAATTCAAGCTAGAGTTTCGTGTTGAATCGTTTAATAACTTCATTTCTCAAATAGTCTTTAGAGGATTCTTTAGATTTAGAAGGTATAGATGAGTCAACATTGGCTCTTGCTTTATTCGTTACTTCATTTTCTTTGTGCGTGTTCTCGGCATTTGTCCCACTAATCTCTTGATTTTCATCTTGTTCAAACTCGGGAGGAGCTTTACGTGTAAGCCAAAAATCTGGATCATTATCATCTTCAAGTTCTTCCTGTTCTATCGCTCAAGTATATCAGATTCGTCAAAGAAAACATGAATACTTTGTTCTACGCATAATGTCCGTTTGGTATATACTATATAAGCTTTACTATGAGTAGAATATCCTAAGAAAACACCTTTATCTCGACGAAGATCAAATTAACCTAATCTGTTTTTGCCATTGTTGTGTACGAAACACTTGTTACCAAAACATCCTAGGTGTGCAATATTAGTTTTCTACCTCGTAATAGTTCATACGGGATTTTCTTAATGATTGGTCTAATCATAGCATGGTTATGCATATAACAAGCAGTATTCACAGCTTCTGCCCATAAATTCCTAGGTAGACCACTAGAAAGTAACATTTTGCGAGACATATCTTCAATAGTTCTATTCATTATTTCGATAACACCATTCTGTTGTGGAGTTTGTGATGCGGAGAAATTATGATCTACACCACGCTCTCTACAATACTGAATGAAAGCTTGTTTGTCAAATTCGGAACCGTGATCCGTTCTAATTGATATAAGATTATGACACTATTTTTTTTGTGCCAGTTTTATTAAACAATCAAACTCGATAAAAGTTTGATCCTTGGAAGTTAAAAAGATAGGCCAAACAAATCTTGAATAATCGTCTACTAAAACGAACACGTATCTATGACCATCTCTACTACTTACCTTTATAGGACCACATAAGTCTATATAAACAAGTTCTAAAGGTTTAGAAGTACTTACAAACTTTTTCAGCTTGAAAGATGATCGGACATGCTTACAACAAACACAAGTATCACAAACTTTGTCAGTATCAAATTTACGGAGGGAAGTCCGTCAACAAGATCCATCTTTTTCAATTTATTAAGACTATAAGAACTTATGTGACAAAAAAGTTTATGCCATATTGTAGGATCATTAATAATTGCACTCATACATGTTAGATAAGTAGATGATACAGCAGTAATATCACAAATATAAATATTGTTCTTTCTTCTACCTTCTAATATGACATTACTAGATCCTTCACGAAAAATACGACTAACGTTTGATTGAAATACTACCTTATTCCCACGATCATATAGTTGAGAAATATTAAGCAAATTGGAGAAATATTAAGCAAATTGTGCCTTAAACCTTTTACTAATAAAACATTATCGATGGAACGAGTGTTAGAGATACCTATTTTGCAAATTCCAATAATCTTGCCTTTCTTGTTATCTCCAAACGTCACATTACCACCGTTATTGGCCTCTAGCGAGAGAAACTTTGATCTATCTCCAGTGATGTATCTCGAGCAACCACTATCAAGATACCATTGATTGCTTCTCTTCGCCTTCAACTGCAAGAAGTTTACTTGTTGATTAGGTACCCACACAAAGTTGGGTCCTCTTTTGTTAATATCTGGAAGTAAATCCTTGCGTATCCACATTTTTTTAACCACATATTTGTTATTGGATCTATAATGAGAATTATCCTTATGATTATAGTTCGAATTACAATTCTGCTTACTAGGATTACCATTGTTATTATTTTACTCTAACTAATATGATTCCTTTTATTACGGTTAGCATAATTCTTTGATTTGTTTGAACTACCGTGATTATAGTTATTCATTGTTTGTTTAGCATGATGTTTATCGTGATGAACTTTTTTAGTATCAAACCTAGCATTCTTAGCGTACTTCTTATTCTTATTCATATATTCTTTACGCTTTTCACACGAATAAAAGGTATGACCTGTTTTACCACAAAAATTGCAAATAACATACTGAGGTAAACCAACATATTCTCTTTTCCGAAAATCACGATCAGAGGTTTTGTTATTCTTCTTAAAATATTCTTGTCGACATCTAGTTTGATGACCTAACCCTTCTTTGAAATGCCTATCGAATTATTCAGTTAGAAAATTTGAAACCGTTTCGCTTGTTTTCCAACTTTTACTAACATTAAAAATATCTTTTAATTTAACATTAAGATCTTTTTTCTCTTTTGTTAGCTTTTTACAATTGGAACATGTTTCAACAATTTTGACTGGACTATCTTTCCTTTTATCTAATTTAGATTGAAGTTCAATGATCTTATTGACTAAAGAATTTTTCATGACAGTGTAATCAGCTTTTCGAGTAGTAAGTTCATTAGTTAAATTGAAAACTTGTTTATTTAACGAGTTAATCTTCCTTTATAAATCCAAGGTTACGGTATCCTTGCTTGAGGATACGGTATCCTTGGATGAGGATATGGTGTCCTGAACGGAGGATACGGTATCCTTGGCTGAGGATACGTTCTCCTTGGATTGATAACTTAATATAGGGTTTTTATTACTTCGTACCAAGTTAGGCGTTGATTCAACAGTCGAGTTAAAACTAGGTTTTGAAACAACTGGTGCGCCTTCGTTCTTCCTCGCAAAAAGCTTTTTAACCTTTTCTTTAACCAAAAAGTTTTCTTCTGCAATATCGTTAATTCGAACATGTAACTCCTTAAGTTCATCATTCTGATCAACACACGTTTCATATACTTCCTCGAAATGATTTAATATTTTATCTTTAGACAATCTAAGAAAATTATTTTTCATTTGAGCAAAAGTTACCTCACTTTCATCTTCAGAATCCGAGTCTGATTTTCCTGGATGTGCCATCAAGCACATGTCCTTCACGTTGCGAAATCATATGCATGGAGGTTCTTCACTGTATAGACTGAAGCTAAGTTTGCTTTCTCCTCTTCTACCAATTCTTCTTCAAAATTAGATCCAAGATCTACCCAACCACAAGACGCACTACGCCAAATCGGACCATCAATAAGGAGCGTATCACAACGGTTTAATGCATTTAATAATGACACTTAGATTACCGTTTTCAAAATATTGGCGGAAACATAGATCGTGCTAATAAGAATAACGGTTTCCATCGAAAACCGTTCTTATTATAATGTGACAACGGTTGTTTAAAAAACCGTTATCAAAAACTTTTAACAGTTTCCATTAACTCGTTATATAATCACCCTTATCAACGGTTGTTAGACAACCGTTACCAGTTTAAGAAAGACGTTTCGAAAACCGTTACTAAATTAACACTAGCAACGGTTTTTAGTACCCGTTGTTATGTTATAGGTACGGGTTTCTTGTAATTGTTATCATTTTCTATTATGATATAACAGTTCCTCTATACCCGTTGTCATTTATCATTTACTGGTGAAAATTAACCGTTATATACTTTTTTCAATGTTTAATGTCCAACCGATGCATGTATGATAAATAATGAACCGTTGCATGCATTGTTTTGTTTGACCATTATTACTATCCATCCATTATTATATCGACACATGCATACATATTTTCCTATAAATATCACTTATACTGTGATCAATTAACCATATCCACCAATTTAAAGTTTAATTAGTCATAGCCTATAATTTAATCAAAAATATTACACTTCGATCAACATGTTGTCGTTGTCTTCTACACCTGCCGAATCACAATGAAATACGCGCTATGTCCATCCGATTATGTGTATTATACACAATCTTCCAATCAAATATGATGAAAATGGTAAGGCTTTTTCGAGAAGTTTTACTTGGATGGGAGATATGCTTCGTCAAGATGGTTATACGAAGGTTAAAAAGGTCCACCCAGCTTGGACTAAAGTTCATGGTTTTCTTGGTTACGCAATGATCGAGTTTGAAGGTTTTGGAAAGAAGCTGGAATCTTTTTGTCAAGCGAGAAAACTCCAGGCAAGATACGAGGATCATGACGCTGGGAAGAAAAATTATTATACGGCTAATGTGTTACAAGCGCAATATTTATGGATTGCAACCGATTGTGACATTAATCAATTAAGAACATATTGGCACTATATTGACACTGTGTCTCGTTCATGGGAGGAATAACAAGTGCCTCTTAATAATCCACATATTGAATTCTTAATATTTATCTCAATCGCAGGGGAATTAATGGATGATTAAGTTAATTAATTATTATTATTATTCTAATTATTGGTTTTAAAACCGCGCGTCTTATTTCTTGTTATGTATGTGTTTTTCTTGAAAAATATATGCGTGGTAGTGTATTTAATTTTCTAATTATTTATTGCAAGTTACGTAGGTTTAAAATATTTGTTAATAAGTCAACTTTTACATTAAATTAATTACCAATGGTTTTAAAAAAGTTATAAATGTGACTATAAATGTTAAAGCATCCTTTACTAACATTCATTAATCAAATCACAATATTTCATCCCCTTTACACAAATTTGAAACAACATGGCACTGAACCCTAATTTTATCAACAGCGAAGAATGGCTTACACAAACGATTGAAGATGATGGGAAGGTTCTTGCCGGGTTTCCCGCCGATCAAAACCCATTAATAAAAGCATCCCTTGAACATCAACGGAATTATTGGATTAAGAGGCGTAAAGCAGTCCGGCTTGTCAACCAAGCCTCATCATCATCATCATCATCATCATCATCATCATCATCTTCATACCTTATCTCCACATGAAAGTCGTGTCCTTGCATATATTCAATCTGTTATTGCAAAATATGAAGCCAATTACCCGGAAGTTATCGGTATACCGGAGTGGCATGATTGGTGGTAGGTTGAGAAGCGCTTTTTACGCTTAACCGGGGTTGTTCCGGCTTATTATACATCTTTTGATTTCTGATAAATGCTGTAATGTATTTGGTTTAAAATTAAATGAAATGATCACTTTGAAAGTGTTGAGTTATGCTTGTTTGATTAGCTTCCATTTTTTGAACTACATAGATCAGTCAGTAATCAAGATCCAGATTGCTGCTATGTAATACTCATCACAACTGTTCACCTGCAACAGTTGTCAATTGGTTCATCAACAACGGTTCACCTGAAACCGTTGTCAATTGGTTCATTAACAACGGTTAACCTACAACTACAACCGTTGTAAATTTTTTAATTAACAACGGTTCACCTACAACCTTTGTCAATCGTGACGTTCTAACTTCAACGTGCACTGTTTATTAATTGTTTGACCATACGACTCAATATATTAAAAAGATAAATATATGTAAGATATGACCATGCTAAAAAATAATTAATTGTTTGACCATACGGTATTTTTTAGGCCGTGGCTAATATTTCTCATTATTCTTGATTTGACAAATGCACAGACGGTAAGTTATTTTTTATTGAATCAACGTTGCATTATTGGTGGGTTTGAATCAACACTGCATTATTGGTGGGTGATTCTATAATTTTAATTTTGTTCCAAAATTATGGTCCTTAACCAAGGTACAAATATTGTGAGTTCATGGGTGTAGAGGGATCGTAAGTTGTCAGAAGAAGCAGAAAATAAAAGATTAAGGGAATTGCGGCATCAACCGAGCTATATTGAAAGCGAGAAGAAAATGGATGCGTTACGAGAAAGGTTAAAGGAGTAATGTCCTTTCCATTTCATTAAGTTCCCCCCTAAACATATAATTCTTGAAGGTACAGATGTGAATTCATCGGTTTTCGAAGTTGGTTCTTCTGAGGATTTGATGGTGGGGTATATATTACCTAGATGTGATTGGTATGCATCTACCGTTAGTGAAGCATCAAAAGCTTGGCGTCAATGGTGGTTTAGGTCATCGAAAGTGATGTCGGATTTGGAGGAAAAGACCAGAGTTGAAATAAACTCCTACATCATCATTAATGGGAAGAGATAATGTCCATAACGTAGTGTATTTTGGGTTATTTGATTAATGTATGTTTATTAATTGCTCATTGGGTTGTATTTAGGAAACTAATTGAGGAAAGAATTTACATTGGGCTGTGTATAATTTAGTCTTGAATTTCCATTTTCCCCCAATTGCTATCCCAGTTGCCTAATTGAGGAAATAAGTTTGTACTAACTTAATACGGATTACCAAATATGGAGGATGCTTTTTTTTTGCGAGAAAAACTTGACACAATGAAAGATAAATGACAACGGTTAAGCACCAACCGATGTAATATAATAAAAATAATTACGGGTTTATAGTCAGCCGTGGT
Source organism: Silene latifolia (assembly GCF_048544455.1). Taxonomy (NCBI): domain Eukaryota; kingdom Viridiplantae; phylum Streptophyta; class Magnoliopsida; order Caryophyllales; family Caryophyllaceae; genus Silene; species Silene latifolia. The sequence continues at coordinate 1,283,541 of NC_133538.1, forward strand.
CATATTGTAAAATACAGAATACGGTTTCGCTTAACCCGTGTTTAATAGTTTCAATCAAATAATTATTCAATCAACACACATGCAAACCTTCTCCTTGCTCACTTAAAACCCTCGAGCACTGAGTTTCCCTAGAACCACAACTATTCTCCGTCACCGTCGTCTTTGCAGTCATCGTCGCCGTCGCTATCCCCATTGCCTCTGCCGTCCCCATTGCCTCTGTCGTCTCCTCCATCATCGCCATACCGGGGCCGGCTTCTCCTCTTTGAAGAGTAATATTAAATCCTACTCCTTTGTCTCATTAACTTAATGTCTTTATTTTCTTAGTTGTGATATTATCCCCTAATTATCTTAGGTTTATTGTGTGTTAAACAACACCTATTATTTTAAGTATATTGCGTGTTAAACAAACCTATATTTTTAGGTATATTGTGTGATCATTTATTTGAGACGGTGCTCCTGCTATTTCGACTTAATGCGTAAAGTTAGTAGTTTGTTATTTTTTGGTGTATATATGGGTGGAAAGCGGAAAAGAAATGATGGGAAAAGGTCAAACGAAGAAGATTCAGGTGATGAGAATAATTTGGAATCAGATACTGGGCGAAGGACCTATAGGGTTTCCCTAGAAGCAATAGAGAGAGGGATACCTAATGAACTTCAATGGGATAAATTAACGGGGCTACCAGATGGTATATTTGCTTCAAAATTCGCGACTTGGATTGGTTGTTGTGTAAGAGAGTATGTGCCTCACGTTTTACCGCGTATCGATCAGTTGAGTAAAGACCGGGAGGAAAAGCTATGGGGGACAATAAAGGTATATATATACAATAATAAATGCAGTGAGATGAAATTATCTTAGTATTCGATATGTGCTATTAGCCGAAACTAACCAAATATGCTCACCATATATGCAGGCAGCTTACACTATCCCCCAAGAACATGATGGTTACCTAAAAAAAGATAGGGGAATCCTTCAGAGCATGGAAGTTAAAGATTGCTCAGAATCACTTGTTCAACAAGAATACCGGGGAGATAAACAAGAAACCACCAACGAAGAAGTATCGGTATGTCAGCCAGTAAGATTGGTATAACTTTATTGCTTAGAGAAAGTCTGACAAGTTTAAGGTAATTTATCTGCGACTCATTGGGATCACTTTATTAGTAATCACTTAATAAGTAATGAAATATGCTTACGTTACTCGATACAATTCATTTTATGAAGACTATGAGTAGGCAGAACTAAGAGAACATTTCAAATAAAGAGAGCGTCTTTCATGGATCTAGAGGTGGTTATAGATTGATTAAGAAGAAGTTTGGAACTGTCAATCGTCCTGACGCTTGGGCGGCCGGTCACATTCCAAAGAGTGGAAAGTTAGAAACTCCATATGATAAGGCCATCAAAGAGAAAATTGTAAGTTTGAATAAATATGTCACTCCTACCACCGGTGGTCGGTTATATAATTGTGAGTTTCAATAAAATTTAGTTGCATACTGGTTTTATGTGTATGTAAAGGATCTGTGAGAAGGAGGTACAGGAAGGAAAATGGAACCCTGAAGGACGCGATGACATTCTTGCTAGGGCAATCAGCAAAGTAAAGCATCCAGGTCGTGTGAGAGGGGTATCGATGCATGTTGGTATCACTAAGTATTTTGGGAAAAATACTCGAAGGACAATGAGTGGTGATGATTGGCTATATAAATACTGTATAATGTTCAACATAATTTATATATATATATATATATATATATATATATATATATATATATATATATATATATATATATATATATATATATATATATATATATATCTTTGAAATTATACTACTTATTTTAATCATATTCATTTCTACTACACAGCTACAAACAATGGCCAGGTTGATACTCAGAATGGTGGAAATGGGGGATAAGCCATCTGAAGGAGAGTTGGTTATGGTTCGGCAAGTCATAAAGGAAGCAGGGGAGAAGAAGAAAAAGGCAGCCATGCGAAGTGAGAAAGACATGGCAAAGGATCAAGATGGGGTAGATGAAGAGGAAGCCATGAAGGCAGGGGAGAAGGAGGTGGAGGTGGGAGCCGAAGACACGTTCTTATCATCTCTAAATCCGGCTTTTGTTGAGGTATTAGCTACTACAACTAGTTTTCTGTATATATACTAATTAATTATATTTATTATTTAAAGTAGTTCATATATATATATATATACAAATTAATTAAAAATGTGAAGGTCGTTTGCAAGAAACCTTGTGTTCTTTACTACAAAGCCCCTACAGTAGCATCGGGCAAAATTGCTGGTGCTAGGGGAGTAGCGTTCTATTACGACCAGATTCAAGAAGTTGAGGTTGAAGGCAATCAAGGCAATGCCCTCCGTGAGGGATGGAGGGAAGTGGAAGTGACCGAGTTATATCTGGAGGAGTATGGTACTCTAATTGTAATACTCCGTATTTATGAGTCTCTGGGTACTCTATCGAGTAGGCCTTACTCTGTCGAGTAAGGGTGAGTTGCGTTTTAAAATAGTTTCTGACCTGTTGGGTACTCTGTAATACCCCGTATTTTATATAATCAATTAAACGGATAATAATATATAATAATTATTATACATTTTATATTACTAATTATATCGGGTTAATTGTTGAGTCGATAATTACGTTAAGCTATCGTAAGTTAATTGAGACGGGTTTATAAGGAATTCGAAATGTGAGCTAACCCATTTGAGTTGGCCCAATAACTGTTCAGCCCATTTAACCCTAAACCCTAATAGTACCCTAACCCTTATAGTACCCTAACCCTAATAGGACACTACCCAACCCGCCTCCCTCCTCTCTTACTCCCTCAACCCGCCTCCCTTCTTCATCAACATCAAACACCAACCTTCACGCATAGAGAGAGAGAGAGAGAGAGGGTGAGCCTGGGTGTTGACGGCGCAGTACGGAAGGCCTTAGGCTGATTGTCGACAACCGTGGGTGGCCCTGGTGGCGGTAGTGGCGGCAGAAAAAGGTAAGAGCAACCCATCTCCTCTGTTTTCGCATTGATGTCGGGTTTTTGGATGTTGTTTCATGTCTTAGGGAGGGGATGCTGGTGGTTGTTGGCTGAGTAAGGGAGTAGGGTGGTAAGTGACGAATGTAGTGGTGGTGGTTAGGGTGGTTTTAGGCAGTGGTAGTGGCAGAGAGAGGCGGCAGCGACAGGGGGTGACAAACGGGTTATAATGCGGGTTTTCAGACGGGTTTAGACGAGTAGGTTTGGGGTGGCGCCACCGTGGACTTGGGGGAGGTCGAAACGGTGGTGCCACTGTGTCTGGGTGCATGGTTTGGCGGCGAGCATGACGGTGGTGGTTTGGCAGGGGATAGGTGAGAGTTGCGGTGGTTGTAGGTTGAGAAAATGGGACGCTTGGTGAGGCACGGTGGGAACCAGGCCAAATGGCAGCCCTGGTTCGACTCGCCGGTGGAAGTCGACCAGGCTGGTGGTGGTTGTTGGTGGTGGGGTCGAAGTGGGGTGCTGGCCTGGTGGTTGTCGGGGTGGTTCAGGCGGCGCGTGAGGAGTGTGGGCGAGAGTGAAGGCGTGGGTGGTAAGAGTCGGGTTATTCGAATTGTTTTGAAACGGGTTTTCATAGTTTAATCGTTATAATTCGTTAATTGGTCGTATTCTTAATTAATTAAATAAATTCCCGAGTCAGTTAAATAATTCAAGTCGGGTTTGGAGTCGGGTTGGTTAAATAGAAAAGTTACTATATCGGGAAAGTTTCCATTTTTAGGAAGTTCTATCTTTAATAACTCTCTATTTTGGGAACGGGAATAGTTAAGTAATCGTTATCATTTAATTATCTTTCAGAGGGCGAATTGTTGTGGAATATTACTTTGGACACCCGACTATTTGATCTAAAGATCGAGGTAGGGAAATACACTTGACTCATTGTCGTTGTTGTTGAATTGTGTTGACTTGATTCATGGTTGTTGATTTACGTTATGGTTCATATACGGGAAGGTGACTGACTGAATTGATCGTATTGAGTATGATATCAGAACATCGGGTAACCGGCATGATTTTATGATTTATCAGTTCAGTGATTTACATATATTGTGTTGCATTAATTTCTTTTGAGCATTCATATGCATTGGAGATGGAGGATGTTGTGGTGATGTGGTGTGATGATGACGATGTGGTGATAAGGCCCAGGCGGGTTCTGCAGGACTTGCCCTAGTGTCCTCAGCTGCGAGCTGGCAGATCGGCTACGGTCGATATATATAGTCTACCGGGGATCGGTATGGCTGGGCGTTCCGGGTTATGTGTATGAGATATGAGTTATGAGATATGAGTTGAGATGGAGATGGAGGTGACGGGGGAGCATGCATATCATATTTTGTTGTTTCATTGTTTTCCCTACTCAACCTCGTGGTTGACCCTGTGTATTCGTGAACACCTGTGATGACCCAAATATTGGCGAGCAGACTTGACAGGTTTAAGAGATAGAACGGGAGCTTGGTGGGCGTGAGACACTGGATCAGAAGACTTAGTAGCTAGATCATCATCTAGAAGACTTTCACCTTTATTTATGTTAGTTCTTTGTAATTTGACGTAAAAGAGGTTTTGTACTAATTAAGTTAAAAATAATTATATAAATTGCCTTGGAGTTTCATTTGTTATTCACTACCTCGGGAAACCGAGATGGTAACAGTTTGGTTTATTAGGGAATGTCTTGACGAAGGCTCCTTCATAAACCGGGGTGTTACAAAGTGGTATCAGAGCGAACGATCCTCAGGCCTAAACCAATGAATCCAATGAACATAGGAAGAGTCTAAATAAAATGAACCCCGGGATAGAACTGTTAGGAGCACACTAAGGTAAGGTATGAGTTAGGGGCCCCCACACCGAACCACCCTCTCGATTAGACCCGGAAACCCTGAGTGTATATGAGAGAAAGGGTAGAAAAGTTGCTTGAGGTTGAACATGAAATTCATATATCGTTGCCTAAGTGTTAACTGATTGATACATTGATTATTGCATAAAAGAGTGGATGTATACCTTGAGATCCCTATATTCTAACCATTCTGCAGGACAACGCTACGGTAAGTATTTTGTATGAATGATGGCGTGATCATATGATGTTAGGGAGATGAGAAATAAATTTTCGTGTTCAGATTGATAATCAATGAAGTGTTGGATTGTGGTAGTCGTGAGCGTGAAAATAATTGCGAGTCGATGATATTTACGTAGGTGGATGTTGAATGATGTGCTGATAGTACTATTATGTCTAGTAATAGGCGGTTATGTGATCCCAAAGCCATGCTACTATAGTCTTGTGATAGTAATAAGACACACTATTGAATTGCATGTTTTAGTCATAGCAATCACAATATAGATGTAAGGAGTAGATCGAGATGCGAAAGGATTCTATGGGGTAGATGTTACAAAATACACAGTGTGAGATTTAAGTTAGGATGAGTTAGTATCGATAGTATGGTTGTAAGAGTTGGAACATAGAAAATGAACGACTTAGTGCTGAAACTCGTTTTGTTTGATGTTACTCTTTAATTGACCTTACTGCCATTTCTTTTCTGTTTATTTCCTATGGATGAAAATTTTATGAGAGATAGCCTTGGGAGTTAGTGTTCATTTGGCGTTGGTTTCATGCTTATAGGATATACGGATTAGGAGTAATAAATATTTTAGTGGGCTGTGGTCAGGAAGTTCCTGTGCGGTGATGTTTTGACCAACAATTTTGTAAAAATCCTCATTTAAATTATACTAATAATCTTTGCATAATTCCAACTCCATCGACCCGAATATTCGCATATGTTTTCAAATTGATAAACCACGAAAATTCTTGATGTCTCTATATTAAACGGTAAGTTTTGCAAACTGACCCAAGTTTTGGACCAATTGCTGTCACATGTTTGTTTGGACCAACTGAGTTGTAAAATTCTTTAAAAATGGAATTCTTGTGCTTTAAACCTAATTCTTTTTCCCTGTGTTTTTAACTCTCCGTGTTTTATAAAAGTAATATGAATCAAGTTTTAATCGAACGGTTATTTGTTCGTGGTCTTTGGAAGTTACAACGTGAATCAAACCATTTAAAATGTGCGTTCTATGTTGAATTTTCATACGATTGTTTGGTTAATTCATGAGCTTTAGTAATGTGAATTTATAATGTCCTTATATGATGATAGTAGCACGCATGTCCAGTAGTTATGTATCTTAACAAGTGATAAAATGAAAGTTTAGTTGATAACATTGTTTGCATGATAGTATGAGTGAAATTGAATAGCTTAATTTGATTCTTAATCGAGGGTGAAATATTTTATACGAGTCCAGTTGGTTGCATATTTTACATACGTTTGGCATGTTGTAATATCTCTGGTGTGTGCATCATATTTGCATAGTGGTCGGATATATATAAATATAAAACTATATTGTCATATCTTGGTAAAGTTGATGGCGTTAAAAGTTAATTTGATTGTTCTAATATACTCGCATGAATAATTATAATAATTATGTCTAAATGTTTTACACATGAAGGGTAGTAATGAGTATGTCTAAATGTTCACACATGTAGGATGCATCTGAGTTCTAATGTCTTTCATATGAGTTGTGTGCCCACAGTTATATTTATTATCTTCATCGCATTAAATTATTTCAGTTAAACCTAAACCTATGACATGATAATAAACAGTGTGTTATTTCTTATTGGATATGTTCGTTATTATATTGTCATAAAAAGTTAAAGTGATTCTTGCAATTGTAACACGACATTTGACATATCTATATTCTCGAGTCGTTACTATCAATTATATTCTAATAAAGATTGTTTATGATAACCATATTGGCAATTATAATGGGATAACCCTTTTGATGATTCACATGATAGTCATTGGTTCCAATGATAGTCATTCATTAGTAAAGATAGGACTGAAATGAATAAGATGAACCTGTAAATTACAATAGATGAGTCGACACCTAAGCTCGTTTTGTTTGAAGGAATTGAATTAAGTTTATCTGATTTCGAGTTTCGTAGTAAGCTGTAAATGGATTCTATGGACGGCTCTGTTATAAGATTTACGTTAGGAAGGTTAATCACCGTCCGGTATGAAAGTAAAAGTTTTGAAAATGAAGTTAAATTTTGTCGTGTGAGTATAAATTCGGAATGAGATTTCCAGCCAATGTCTGGTGGTATGGTTCCATGATATTTGCTAGTCTGGAGGAATGAAACTAGAACGGAGTCACAAGTAGTGGGTTAATTTAGTCATGTTGTTCGTTCATGTAGCGAATTGGTGGATTGTGGTTAATTACGAATGTCAAAACGGGAAATGTAATGTAGTGATTTAAGTGAATTATGTGTTAACACGGTATGTTGATATTAGCATGATATGTAAGGGATATTTGTAAAATTGGTGTAGTTAAATACATTTAATCTTTTATGTCATGGTGTTGGGTGCAGTTTAAATATATTTAATAGCAAGAACGAAATTTTATGTATGATAGTCTTGTATGTTAACTTTCCAATATCGCTGTTTACTCGCTTGTTTGACTCGACCAATAAGTTGTAAAATTTGTCAATCAATGTGCATTCGTCATTCGTGAATAAATCCCAAACCCTTTGTTATGAGTATTAAACATATTTCTAGGATGATAAGTCTTTGCAAACTTTGTCTTCATTTTTTTGGTGATTCTGTGTCTTGACCTAAATCGTACAATTATGTAAAGGAAAGTCGATTTGGACCTATTAGGTTATAAATTTTCATAAATCGATTTATTAAGTTTTGACCCTAATTCTTTTCTTATGTTGATTAATCCCCTATGTTTCTAAGGTATGAGATTACAATGATTGGTGAAATGAATAATTACTAATAATTTTATCGGTAATGTAGCTTCCTTGAGAGAGCTTGTATATTGATTGTCTTTGGTAAGGATTAGTTAACTTGAACGGGAGTTGTGAATCTTTTATCCTCTTTCAGTTGTTAGCAGTAGTTTGAGAACTTTTGTTATAATAATGAAGGTTACGAGGACGTAACCATGTTTTTAGTTGGGTAGGATTGTAAAATCTTAATGTTTAAATTGCACTTGTTTGTAGATTGTAGTTTTGATCAAGTTGATGTTTCGTTGTGGGGTACCTATGCAAATGAGTTCTATATGTTTTGTTCCTACTTCTGTTAGTTGGTTGATGTGTAAAAGGAGAGTGTAGTTAAACTACTGGTATTGAGTTATTTGAGTTTGAGATCGGAATTTAGATGGAAGATGACGGTGTTCTCAGATGATTATTTAGTTGTTATACATTTGTGTTCTCAGGTAGTTATTAGTTGTAGTTAGCTGGGTTAAGTGATGATGAGTTAAACTTCGGGACGAAGTTTATTTTTAGGAGGGCAGAATGTAACATTTCGTGTCTGTTATGTTTAAATGATGTGTCAAAAGTGTGTGTTAACGGTGTTAGAAATGCGTGACGTCCGGATGTACGATATACAATACCCTTCTGAGGTTTGAGTACGGGAGCGAACTTCGGGACGAAGTTCATTTTAAGGGGGGAAGACTGTAATACCCCGTATTTTATATAATCAATTAAACGGATATTAATATATAATAATTATTATACATTTTATATTACTAATTATATCGGGTTAATTGTTGAGTCGATAATTACGTTAAGCTATCGTAAGTTAATTGAGACGGGTTTATAAGGAATTCGAAATGTGAGCTAACCCATTTGAGTTGGCCCAATAACTGTTCAGCCCATTTAACCCTAAACCCTAATAGTACCCTAACCCTAATAGTACCCTAACCCTAATAGGACACTACCCAACCCGCCTCCCTCCTCTCTTACTCCCTCAACCCGCCTCCCTTCTTCATCAACATCAAACACCAACCTTCACGCATAGAGAGAGAGAGAGAGGGTGAGCCTGGGTGTTGACGGCGCAGCAAGGAAGGCCTTAGGCTGATTGTCGACAACCGTGGGTGTCCCTGGTGGCGGTAGTGGCGGCAGAAAAAGGTAAGAGCAACCCATCTCCTCTGTTTTCGCATTGATGTCGGGTTTTTGGATGTTGTTTCGTGTCTTAGGGAGGGGATGCTGGTGGTTGTTGGCTGAGTAAGGGAGTAGGGTGGTAAGTGACGAATGTAGTGGTGGTGGTTAGGGTGGTTTTAGGCGGTGGTAGTGGCGAGAGAGGCGCGGCGGGGGGGTGGCAAACGGGTTATAATGCGGGTTTTCAGACGGGTTTAGACGGGTAGGTTTGGGGTGGCGCCACCGTGGACTTGGGGGAGGTCGAAAAGGTGGTGCCATTGTGTCTGGGTGCGTGGTTTGGCGGCGAGCATGACGGTGGTGGTTTGGCAGGGGATAGGTGAGAGTTGCGGTGGTTGTAGGTTGAGAAAATGGGGCGCTTGGTGAGGCACGGTGGGAACCAGGCCAAATGGCAGCCCTGGTTCGACTCGCCGGCGCGATCGACCAGGGCTGGTGGTGGTTGTTGGTGGTGGGGTCGAAGTGGGGTGCTGGCCTGGTGGTTGTCGGGGTGGTTCAGGCGGCGCGTGAGGAGTGTGGGCGAGAGTGAAGGCGTGGGTGGTAAGAGTCGGGTTATTCGAATTTTTTTGAAACGGGTTTTCATAGTTTAATCGTTATAATTCGTTAATTGGTCGTATTCTTAATTAATTAATTTAATTCCTGAGTCAGTTAAATAATTCAAGTCGGGTTTTGAGTCGGGTTGGTTAAATAGAAAAGTTACTATATTGGGAAAGTTTCCATTTTTAGGAAGTTCTATCTTTAATAACTCTCTATTTTGGGAACGGGAATAGTTAAGTAATCGTTATCATTTAATTATCTTTCTGAGGGCGAATTGTTGTGGAATATTACTGGACACCCGACTATTTGACTGCAGTACTGAGGTAGGGAAATACACTTGACTCATTGTCGTTGTTGTTGAATTGTGTTGACTTGATTCATGGTTGTTGATTTACGTTATGGTTCATATACGGGAAGGTGACTGACTGAATTGATCGTATTGAGTATGATATCAGAACATCGGGTAACCGGCATGATTTTATGATTTATCGATTCGATGATTTACATATATTGTGTTGCATTAATTTCTTTTGAGCATTCATATGCATTGGAGATGGAGGATGTTGTGGTGATGTGGTGTGATGATGACGATGTGGTGATAAGGCCCACTAGGGTTCTCGCAGACTTGCCCTGTGTCCTCAACAAGCGAGTGGCGATCGGCTACGGTCGATATATATAGTCTACCGGGGATCGGTATGGCGGGGCGTTCCGGGTTATGTGTATGAGATATGAGTTATGAGATATGAGTTGAGATGGAGATGGAGGTGACGGGGGAGCATGCATATCATATTTTGTTGTTTCATTGTTTTCCCTACTCAACCTCGTGGTTGACCCTGTGTATTCGTGAACACCTGTGATGACCCAAATATTGGCGAGCAGACTTGACAGGTTTAAGAGATAGAACGGGAGCTTGGTGGGCGTGAGACACTGGATCAGAAGACTTAGTTGCTAGATCATCATCTAGAAGACTTCCACTTTTATTTATGTTAGTTCTTTGTAATTTGACGTAAAAGAGGTTTTGTAATAATTAAGTTAAAAATAATTATATAAATTGCCTTGGAGTTTCATTTGTTATTCACTACCTCGGGAAACCGAGATGGTAACAGTCTGGTTTATTAGGGAATGTCTTGACGAAGGCTCCTTCATAAACCGGGGTGTTACATACTCGATCGAGTAACTAGGATACTCGATCGAGTAAGGGGGCACTCGATCGAGTACCTTAGCTACTCGATCGAGTAGCCGGTTTACGGGGAGTTATTTCTCGGGTTTTGTTAATTATGCGATTAAAGTATTTAAGACTTTCAGTCATTGTTCTTAAACACTTTTCAAAACCTAAATTACTGTCAAGAGAGAAAGCAAAGTACGTTCTTCACTTTAATCGCATTGTTAGCAAATCCCGGAGTTTGGAAGGTCGGATTTCACCGTTCGTTATATCGTTGAGATCCTTGCGTCGAGGGTAAGACCTATGTACCATTTGTATAGTATTTCCTTTAAGTTTTTAAACCCTAATATGGGGATTTGGGGGTTTTGTGTAGATTGTGATTTGGTAGTGTTATATGTTTGTATAATAAGATGAGGTTTTGTAGAAGAGGCTTTTTGATACAGCTGTAGAGACCGTCTGATTGTTGTGCTTTCCAGGTAGGATTTCCTACTCAGTATTAGTCCCATAATGAGATGATTGTTGATGTGTTGAGATTTATTGTTTGATTAATATCGTAATTGTATTGTGACGGTTGTGATTGTGATTGTTTGTCTATGGTTCTCGAGATGCGTTCTCGGGTGAGTGGAGTCACTTGCGGGAGTGGCTTCACGCCCTATTTTTGCCCTTCGTGGAACCCGCCACGGAAGGGGATGTGCACATTAATGGACAGGGTTGTCGCTCAATATGAGGAGCGGGGATTAGGTGGGTACGGATGCGGTCCCCCACTGGCAGGGCTGGTCCAGTGGACAGTCGGTGATTGTGATTGATGGGACTGGTGTGATTGTGTGTGTATGTGTGTGACGGTGTAAGCTGTCTGTTTGTCTTATTGTTGATAAATATATAAGTTGTGTGATTAGTACTGACCCCGGTTGTTTTTTTGTAAAACCTGCGGTGATCCATTCGGGGATGGTGAACAGTAATTGAGCAGGTTTGAGTTGAGTACTGGGATAGCTTGGATGTGCCACCGTCTGACGATAGAAGTCTTCCGCTGTAGCTTCGTAGTTTTATAAACTTTACTTTTAGTTGATTATACAGTTGGTTTGAGGACTTGTAACCGTATTTTGGGATTTGGCTTCAGTTGTACTTTTCACTAAAGTTATATCACTTAAAGTTGTTTCGTTATTATCTTATGAATATCATGCCTCGGGTAACCGATATGGTGGCATCCTTATACCTGAGTGGTCCTGGTAAGGCACTTGGAGTATGGGGGTGTTACAAATGGTATCAGAGCGACTATCCTGAAACCTGTAACCAATGAATTTAATGAATATAGGGAGTCAATTAAAATGAACCCGGGGTAAAGGTTGTAAGAGCTAATGCAAAGGCTTGGGAGACGTCCTAAAGTCGCGAACTCGCCCTACAATTTTGAACCGGTCACCCTGGGATATGAGTCGGGATCGCTATGTGTTTATCTTGTGAATTGTGTCCTTATATGGTGATGTGTGGCATGAATCAGTGGATGTATGTATGTGGAGAATGGGGAATGTGTAGAAAAGATGGTGATGATGTGATTTCGTAAGCTATTGATTGAAAGCATGATAGTTGGTTTACAATGTTGTTTTGAATCGTAGGAAAAGTATATGAGAATGATGAATGATGTGGTAGAAAAAGGAAGTAGTTCATATGTAATGATATGTGATGAGTAATGATGTTGCAGGATGGATGATTCATAATGTGACATAATAATAACAAGTGAATAGAATGTTGTGTTGTATACGTATATATTGTTTGCATAGAGTTGTATGATAAGTTTATGTACTTGTCCACGATTGTTCATGTGTATATGTTGTAAGAAGTGTGTAGCTGTAATGGATGAATTGGTTGGAAGAGATTAAGTAAGTAATTGCATAAGAATATGAAATTCATTTGTGTGGAGCATGTTTATGTGGGTAATGGATTGTATAATGTTGCAATGTTAGTAACATGTGAATAGGGGATTTTATGTCGTATATTATGTAATTGTGTACGTAGAGTTATAAAATAAAAGCATGTGGGTAAATCGTGATTGACAAGTTAAATAATCTATGTGCATGATGAATGTTGTTGCTTGACTTTTGAAAATAGTACCATATGATTATGAATACTGGTTTTATGAGTTTTGGACTGGTTTTGTTTGCTTGGTTGTTGTTTAAGCTGTTTGGAAGTAAAAATCAAATAGTTATGTCGTCTGATTATAGCAAAGTTGTCCTTAAACTGTTATAACTTGAGATGCATAAATGATTTTGATGTGATTCCAATTGGAGGTGATAGCTTGTTCTTTTACGATTCTAACGATAGGTCACACGCCCAAAACGGCCAAGAAATGAGTGAGTTATGACTGCTTTACTGAAAACTGGACAAAGGTCTTTGAGAAATGCGTAGGTACTCGATCGAGTAGCCTTGGTACTCGATCGAGAAGGGGGGAACTCGATCGAGTACGTCAGTTACTCGATCGAGTGGCCCTGGTAATTTGTTTTTCGTGCTTCTGATCTTCACCTACTCGATCGAGTAAATCACTTACTCGATCGAGTTGCCTGTACTCGATCTAGTGACCCCTGTTTTAGGTCATATGCTTATCTTTTGACATTCGTTGCATATTGTGTTTAATTCAAAGGTATTATTTTGCTGCTTTATGCACCTTTTTACATGTATGTTGATCCTGATGCGTAAGTTACCCAATCTTATGGTGTAGTGAGTGGCACCTGTGGTGAGTAGGAGTTCGGTGGGAGGACATGAGTTCTATGTGATGTGATAGATAGGGGAAAAAGAAAAGGGAGATTGGTATGGCTTAATTGAGGCATAGAGCATGTTTTGTGAGACGGGATGAGTGATATGATTGTGTGTTGAGTAATGTAAGAGTAAGTGAATGTGGGCAAAGAGTGATGTAAGTTTAAGGAACGTGAGAATGAAAAGATTGAAAGAAAGGATGTGGATAGTAGCAACCTGAGATGTATAACGAATTATGGAAGGAGATGGATAGAAATAGTGTTGAGTAAGAATATATGTAATGAAAGGTCGTTTTAGAGGAATTGAGAAGAGTGGTATATAGTGAACTTAATGGAGACATGTCGCGATGTTGATTTGCAGATAGTGACTGAGTTTGGAAATTTGTGTTATCGAGAGACGAAACTAATGTGTGATTTCCTTGGGCAATTAACGCTAAAAAAAAAAATTGATTTCTAGAGATGTAATTGTTTGAACTTTAAATGTTGATTTTTATGGACAAATTAACGACAAGTGTGAGTGAGTTGAGTGATGAGAGGGGACCCATGGTAAGGAAGAGTGAGATAATATCGATAAGAAATAATGGGATTGGAATTTTGGAGCAATGAGAAGGTGATCGGAGGACTAAAAAGTTAGGAAGAAGTAATAAGGAGTTGAATGGTTAATCGCATTAGTCGAGTGTAAAAAGAAAAGCATGAGGGGAGTAAAACTAAGAAAATTTTCACCGGAGTTATGTGATATAAAAGTAAGGAATCGTCAAGATGCATGATACTATCATGAGGAATTGAATTAATGATTATACAGGAGCTTCGGAACAACAAGATTAGTCTTGAGTTTTGAGGAATTAAGGAAAGTAAGAAGTTGGTAGAATATCTGCAGGATATGAGATTTTGGTGGAGAGTTAGATGATGATACAATTAAGGATAGTATTGGAAATAATGTTGAAGTAATTTCGTTGATGGATTTGATGCTCGTTATTGGGGATGATAACCAAAGATAGGGAAGAAACGGTGATGTTTAGAGATGAGTGTAAGAAGTTTGATGTACGAACGGTAGTTGTGTGGAGGTCTTGTCGCTAGTGGTTAAGGTTAATGATAAATAGGAAAGATGGCAATTCTACAGAGGCTGATTTTGTAGAGATTGAATTGATAGGTATGGTTGTGAGGAAGTATAAGACATAGTCTTAGGAGGCGGTTTCTCATAGTGAGTGTTAGCTGTATAGTTATGTGTGGCAGAAGGTGCTGCTTTTGCGAATGGAAGAATGTGATGAGGGGCATGCGAGTTAAGCTCGGGCGACAGGTAACCTTTGTTGAGTGGTAACTTACGTGATCAAGATTGACTGGTTGGATGTGATTACGGGTCTGTGATATATAAATGTTTGTGTGAGGTTTTGACCTCACAAGACGTGGTATGGTGTGATTATCATAAAGTTGTTATTAGAATGTTCTGTAATGCATGTTGAGTACGCTGATCTAATTGAATGATATTCAAAAAGGTAATAATTTGAGTGATCTGGCATGACTGGCTATACTTGTATGTATTCATGATACATGTCAATCTGTGATATGGTAAGGGGATGATATTCACGAGGTTATTATCTGTTTAATTCATAAAATATGTTGTGTTATGATTTAGTAAAGTGGATTTGAGTAAGTTTTTCTTGTCTGAGAAGTTATTCTGAGTCAGTAGTTATGGGAGTTGTATGCAGTTGTGATGACTATCTATGTGGTTGTGGTGCCTCGGGTGGTGATCCGGGCACGATATTTCGTGTTGTGATACAGGTATTTTCGCACTGCGGTGTGGCTGTTGGTGGCGGTGTTGTGATGCCGTCACCGGTTGTGGTGGATTAGGCGGGATGATTATGATTCGAGTTTCGAAAGTACATAACATTCATACATAGATTGTTGTTTTGTTTGATGTTGCTTCCTGTGAGTTTCAGTTTGTACAGATAGACAATTGTTTTGTTATCGATGTTTCTTACCAGTTAAGTTTTGGAATGAGGGCAGAGTATGATATGAAAGAGAGTTGTATATGTTTTCGTTGTTGGCATGTTATACTGACATTCTGTTGATGGGACACAGTTGTCAGAAGTTGTTACAGTACTTTTGACCTTGTTTTTAAGATGAGGCGTTAGACATAGTCATGGTAAGTGACTAGTGGAACATGTGTTATACTAATCTAGAAGCTGCACGTGGTTCATAATCGGTTTTGGGACAAAGAGTGTAGGGTGTTGGGTATTAGTGTCATGTTAAGTTGTGTATGAGTTTTGCGGTAATGAAGGAAAGAACTTGAGGATCTAGTGTGAGTGTACGTAACGAGTGTGGATCGTGAGTTATGCTTTTGGGAGATAGGTGCTTTACATAGAGAGATATGTTGTTTTGCAGTAATAATGGAGAATTAGTATGGTGTTTTTGCTACGAGTTTTATGGTATAGGTTAGGTGGTGTGCCGAATGAGTTGAGGTATAAGAAATGTTTAAGTAAGAGAGCCTTGGATATATGCATGGCGAGTGTTTAGATTATAGGTGGTTATCTTTGACATGCGGTGGTGATGAGGATAATGAGATGATATAGCTAAATATTTAGTATTAGTGAGTTACGAGGACATAACATTTGTCTTAAGAGGAGTAGGATGCGATAAAAGAGAGTTTCATGGTGGTGCATGTTGTAATATAATTGGAAGTAGAGTGTTAGCGTAGCGTAAAGGAGGGATTTGTTTTGTGGATGATACTTATAAAAGGCCATGGCCGTGCTTGTAGTAGTGTGATGCTTCGGAGTGTGACAATATTTTATATAGTGTTGACAGTTGGAGGATGATGTTATGAGTCTGAGTAAAGTTCGAGGACGAAGTTCCTTTTAAGGGTGGTAGAATGTAACATTCCGTTTGATGTTATGGGTATTTTGATATTGGATTGGCTCTGGATGATATATTACGGAGCTGTTGGTAGTGTATGAAGTTAGTGTTGAGAGAGATATAATGGAGTTGATACGATATCGTGAGCCATGTTGCGGAGGTAGGAATAGTTAGCGGAGTTGGTGTTACGAGTTCATGTTTGGGTTGGAGTTTTGTTTAGAGTTCTTAGTCACATTGTTGTGTCTTGATCGAGTTAGTATGTTTGTTTTTGAGTATGGGTTGAACTTCGGGGACGAAGTTCTTTTTAAGGAGGGAAGACTGTAATACTCCGTATTTATGAGTCTCTGGGTACTCTATCGAGTAGGCCTTACTCTGTCGAGTAAGGGTGAGTTGCGTTTTAAAATAGTTTCTGACCTGTTGGGTACTCGATCGAGTAACTAGGATACTCGATCAAGTAAGGGGGCACTCGATCGAGTACCTTAGCTACTCGATCGAGTAGCCGGTTTACGGGGAGTTATTTCTCGGGTTTTGTTAATTATGCGATTAAAGTACTTAAGCTTTTCCGTCATTGTTCTTAAACACTTTTCAAAACCTAAATTACTGTCAAGAGAGAAAGCAAAGTACGTTCTTCACTTTAATCGCATTGTTAGCAAATCCCGGAGTTTGGAAGGTCGGATTTCACCGTTCGTTATACCGTTGAGATCCTTGCGTCGAGGGTAAGACCTATGTACCATTTGTATAGTATTTCCATTAAGTTGTTTAAACCCTAATATGGGGATTTGGGGGTTTTGTGTAGTTTGTGATTTGGTAGTGTTATATGTTTGTATGATAGGAGGAGGTTTTGTAGAAGAGGCTTTTTGATACAACTGTAGAGACCATCTGATTGTTGTGCTTTCCAGGTAGGATTTCCTACTCAGTATTAGTCCCATAATGAGATGATTGTTGATGTGTTGAGATTTATTGTTTGATTAATATCGTAATTGTAATGTGACGGTTGTGATTGTGATTGTTTGTCCATGGTTCTCAAGATGCGTTCTCGGCTGAGTGGAGTCAGTTGCGGGAGTGGCTTCACGCCCTAGTTTTGCCCTTCGTGGAACCCACCACGGAAGGGGATGTGCACATTAATGGACAGGGTTATCGCTCAATATGAGGAGCGGGGATTAGGTGGGTACGGCTGCGGTCCCCCATCGGCGGCGGTGTCCAAATGGACGATCGGTGATTGAGATTGATGGGACTGGTGTGATTGTGTGTGTGTGTGTGACGGTGTAAGCTGTCTGTTTTTCTTATTGTTGATATATATATAATTTATGTGATTAGTACTGACCCTGGTTGTTGTTTTGTAAAACCTGCGGTGATCCATTCGGGGATGGTGAGCGAGAATTGAGCGAGTTTGAGTTGAGCGAGTCTTTGGGATAGGCCGGGATGTGCCACCGTCCGACGATAGAAGTCTTCCGCTGTAGCTTCGTAGTCTTATAAACTTTACTTTTAGTTGATTATACAGTTGGTTTGAGGACTTGTACCCGTATTTTGGGATTTGGCTTCAGTTATACTTTTCACTAAAGTTATATCATTTAAAGTTGTTTCGTTATTGTCTTATGAATATCATGCCTCGGGTAACCGAGATGGTGGCATCCTTATACCTGAGTGGTCCTGGTAAGGCACTTGGAGTATGGGGGTGTTACACTAATGTTACCATGTGGTAAAAATTGGCTTTTGCAAGATGTTGTGGATTCTATTGTGCAAGGGCCTGAAGCATTCATTAGTGTTGACATCTCCGGGGTAGTTATGCTAAACCGAACACATTTTATATAATGAATGCCTTTAAATTTATTAGGGTAACCTTATCGAACATATTGTAAGTATTTGAATTTTTACATTTTTAAGAGATACACGAAACCATTATGGCTGAAATTAGGACTACTACCTCAACACCCAAAGTCACTGATTCGCCTGCCTCTACACCCAAAATTCAAGAGGTAGTAATAATTTGAAAAATAGATTGTGAGTTTTTCCTCTTTTTTTTTGTTATTTAAATTATATATGACGTCTCATGTAATGTATATATTTTTTTTTCTAAATTCTAGACCGGGGTTAAATCTACTTTTGCTGCACACAACGCTGGTGTTCCTCTTAAACCTAGATATCACACCGATGATTATAAGCAAAAATTTAATACTTCAACGTTGGTAGCTTTGCACCAGCTGGCTGAAAGGAAGCTAGCTATCGGGGAAGTACTCATGATTGACATCGGAGAGGATGTTATGGGTGAAGGTACAACTGTTTTTATAGATGGGGAATCACTATATCAGTTTCTCGACCATGACGAGTTAGATGCTATGTACATTGTAATTTGGATGAAGTAAGTTTTTTAATTAAAACTTGGCTTTTGGTTTTACGAATAGTGATGTTTATTTAAATCATCAATGAAAATAACATTCTTCATTCCATTTGACGTAATAGGTACCTGTGTACACACATCGCTAAGGGGAACTATGTTTCTCATGACTACGAATTTGTGTCACCTGAATTGTTCTCTCAAAAGCTGCATGGATACAAATACAGATACCACATCGATAAAATTGCCGAACGGTTAAGGACGCTCAAAAGGTTATGGTTTGCCCCATACAATGAGAATCAATATGTATAGTACTTTATTATAATGAATCACGATTCTATTCATTTATTAAAACGCTTACATGCATGTATATGAACTAACAGTTCAATTTTCAATATTTCATAGCAAGCATTGGCAGCTAACGGCAATCAATGTGAAAAAAGGCATAGTGTACTGGATTGACTCTTGCGAACATAGTGCCACTGACAAATTTGTAAAGATGATGACTGAGTAAGTTTACAACCTTACATTATAATCTCAATTGTTATTGTATGACCTTTGAAGACTAGGCTCCTTTTAATGTCCCATCAGTATTACTGAGCCAAATGCTAATTATAAATTCCTGTTATATTTATGAATTAGTGTTTCAAGCAATTGGAGCATGAAGTCTAACTTTTGTCATGATAAAAGTCAATGTATTCTTAATAATTACTCCTATCATTTAATTTATGTTTATGCGAGAGGTTGATCTAATATAGCTTATTTGTATGTGATTATATATGATGTCACCAATATTTCAACATATTTAGTCCCCGAATTAGCCTCGTTCCTATGCTTTTTAATGCATAATTGGGTCATTTACTATCTTTAGTCCTTTGTTTTGCACATTCTTTGAGGTTTTGTTTCCTTGGTAGGAGAGGAGTGCAAACCTTGCATTTTAATGGCAAAAGTGGAGCTAAATTGATTGAATCCAATGACCAAGCATCAAAGTGAAGACAAGACTAGAAGGCCTTTGTAAATAATTGGCAATGATGAAGACGATCCTTGCATCTTCGACAAGATCCTTGAGGATTGTTGGAAGAAGAAAAAAGAAAAGAAGAAAAAGCTTCCTGAACTAGAATCCGGCCGTCGCAGCATCGGGACGCTCGTCCAACCTCCACAATCTGAGCGTCTCTCCAGCCAGTCCGCTCGTCCAACACCTCCATAATCCGAGCGTCCCACCTTCCAGTCCGCTCGTCCAACCACCACAATCCGCTCGTCCCGACCCTTTGGTCGCTCGGATTGTCATCCAGTACATCATGCCTTCTCCTTGTTCTACTCGGGATGCGCATATTTCTGAAAGACTAGCAAAAAGGAGACTCGCATCTTTCTTCGAGAGGAGCATTTCCTCAACTTTTCTTAAGGGTCTTAATCGTCATTTAAGCCCTTAGTAAACCTAATTTGTATACCTAATCCCCACTATAAATACCCCATTCTACTAATTAGATTAACATCAATCCTTAATATAATTTATGTCCTTCTAATCTCTCTTTAATCTTGTAATCAACTTTTAATTAGGCATTAATACAAATCTCATTTCCTTAATTTCTCTATTGTTCATCATTTATTTTGGGTATTTGAAGATTATCTGGGGTTTATTTCGGAGGATTGACAACCTTCCAATCATTCATCAAGTACTTCTATTATTCTTTGCTTATTATTTTGGAATCATCATTAGTTATAATTCTCTTAATCCCTTTTTAATTATTGTTAATCATCTTCATTTATTCATCATGTTTTGCTTTGTTAATATGATTGACAAACTTGTTAGCAAGTTAAACTTGATAATGAGTGAGTAGTTTCCTTAACTAGGGTTAATGGGGAATTAGGGGAAACCAACATGGGGATTGATTCATGCTTAATCTAATATGCTTTGATAATTAGTTTGCTTGCTTGTTGTGATTTTAACTTATGCACATGTTATGTTTGATGAAATGCGAGCCTATGAATCCTTGCATTTTTTACCCGTCACTTATCTTTTCAATGAGACTTGTAAGACATAAACCAACTCGTTTCTCATTAGACCATGCATATTATTGGATAGGGAGGATTAATTCGACTTGTAGGTGTTGTACAATCTAATCGATTCGGCTCTGGGACCCAAACCTTCCTAGGGATTCTAAGATATACACTAACTCGATCCCATCACAACAATAATTGCTTGCATCTAGTTGAAAACATGTTTGTATGATCAAATCCCATGAATCCCCTATGAACCCATGACACCCTAGTGCTTTTAATCAATTGTTTACATCTCATCTTAATCATCTTGCTTGTTCATTTACATTGTTATTTAGTTTAGTTATCTTCTTATCTCAACCCAAATTGTGACACCCTTAGACACCACTACTTGCAATCGAAAATCCTACATCAATACCCGTCCCTTGTGATCCGACCTTTACTTACCTCTTTACTAATAGTAGAGTAGTTTGTGAAGTTATAAATATTGTTTTGGTCTAGGTGCTCCTAACGACAATTAACCAAAAAATATAGTCCAACCAAAAATGGCGCCGTTGCCGGGGACGGTGTTAATTTGATTTGATTTTCTTTAATTGTTATTAGTTGTGTCTTTCTTTGCCTTGGGGAAGTAAAACTCCTCAAGGTTTGTTCTAATTGTTTTCGAGTTGTTTGATATTTTGCATGTCTAGAAGATCACAAGGTAACTTGTTATCCATTGATCACGAAATTGAGAGAACTTTGACAACCAATAGAAGACTTGCTAGAAATACTTTGAGAGGTATTGGTGAGGTTGTAGATATTCAACCAAATACTCTTGAGTTCATCAACCCTTTTGCAAGAGAAGGTGAGGAGAACCCAACACAAAATCAACCCACAATGCCTAAGTTTTCATCACATTCCGTACCAACCGAGGAGAACCTACCCAATGGTACTCCCACACCACAACACTTGACCGGAAATTCATTGCAAAATCTGCATTTATCCAATTAGTTGAAACAAGCCAATTTGAGGGGATGCCTAGTGAAGACCCTCATTCTCACATGGAGACTTTTTGTGATTATTGTGATGCGATTTCACAAACCGGAGTGACTCAAGACCAAATTCGATGGGTCTTATTTCCTTTTTCTCTAAATGGTACCGCTAAACAATGGTTAAAAAGCCTTGATAAGGCTACTCTTGGAATTGACTCTTGGAAGAAGTTGGCACTTGCTTTCTACAAAAAGTTCTACCCTCCGGAGAAGACTGACATGCTAAGAGCTCAAATTACGGGTTTTAAGCAAAGGGACGAAGAATCTTTGTATAAAGCTTGGGAGCGATTCAAAGGAACTTGTCACTCATGTCCTCATCATGGACTTAGCGAGTGGTTCTTGGTACAACAATTTTGGAATGGTCTTTATAAAGACTCCCGAAACATTCTCAACATGGGATCAAATGGTATGTTCACCGAAGTTGATGATAATCAAACTTGGAACAAGATTGAGGAAATGGCGGTCCATAACTCACAATATAGTAGACCTCACAAGGCTACTAGAGGAGGAAAGCATGAAGTGGACTCTATTACTCAATTGGGTCCTCAACTTAGTGCTCATATTGATACCATCAACTTGAAATTTGAGAAGGCTATGTCTAAACTTGAAGAAGCCTCAAAATCACCAAAGCAACATGTTAATGCCATGGTGGCATCTTCATCAATTCCAAGTGGAATATGTTAGAATTGTGGAACTTTGGGACATGACCAAAGTGAATGTAGGGGAACATTTGAGCAAGTGAATGCTTTTCAAGCATACAAGAGTGGTACTCCTTATTATAACTATTACAATGAAAACACCAAATTCCATCCAAATCTCTCATAAAAAAGCCAAAATGTTCAAAACCCTCAACCAACATACACCCTACCTCCAATGAGAAACCAAAATCAAAGACCCTTTTAGAACCAAAACCAAGGTTACCAAAATTAAACTCCATACAATCAACAAAATTGACCAAGGTTTTGATGTTCAAAAAGCGGTCCTCCAAATACAAAAGAATCAACAAGAATTTTTCACTCAAATGCAAAAAGATAGCCAAGCAAAAGACATCACCATCAACAACATCCTAGCCCACACAAAAATGTTGGAAACCCAAATGACTCAATTAGCATCTTCGAGCTCTCAAAGACAAAAGGGGCAATTACCACCTCAAAGTAATCCCCCAAGACATGAATCGGTTAGTGCCATCTACTTGAGGAGTGGTACAAGATATGAAGACCCAAAGACGCAAGTTGAGGACGACATTGTGGAGACTAGTGACAAGGAAAGAGTTGTGCAAAACTCTAGGGAAGAAGAACCCAACAATCAAGAAGTTTTAAAGAAGAATGAAGAAAACGCCAAAGAGATGGAACCCACTGTGATTAGACTTCCTTTTCCAAGTCGTCAAGCTAAGCCTAAGTTTGATGACCAACTTGGAAAATTCATCGAGATTGTGAAGAATTTAGAAATCTCGATTCCATTCACGGAATTAATCAATCACGTTCCGGCCTATGCAAAGTATATGAAGGATATTCTTACAAAGAAGAAATTAATCTGGAAGCTTGAGACTATTGCTTTCACTAAAGTAAGTAGTGCTATTCTTCAAGGGAGTTCACCTCCAAAGCTCAAGGATTCGGGAAGTTTCTCCATTCCATGCACTATTGGTGACACTACAATCAACAAAGCTTTATGTGACCTTGGGGCAAGTGTTAGTGTCTTGCCATATTCGGTTAGCAAGAGGCTGGGAATGGGAGAACTCAAATGCACCAACATCACGCTTCAAATGGCGGATAGATCAACAAAGACACCTTTAGGGGTATGGGAAGATGTTCCCGTGAGAATTGGAAAATTATTCATCCCAGTGAATTTCGTTGTTGTTGAGAATGTTGGAAAATTACTCCAACATTCCTATTATCTTAGGAAGACCATTCTTGCACACCGCGGGAGCGGTGATCGATGTGAAGCATGGAGAGCTCACCTTTGAAGTGGGAGATGAAACTATCACTTTCAATCTAGAAAAGACTATGAGAGCTCCCCGATTGCATGAGCCATGTTTTATGGTTGATCACTATAGCCGGAAAGATTATAGGAAGAAGTTGGAATTTCAATGGAAAAAGAAAGTGGATGATGCTCCATCAAAAGAGCAAGGAAATTCAACAATGAGAGCTTGAAAAGCTCACCCATGACAAGTGAAGAAGAAGGCCTCATTGGCCAAGATAGGAAAGAAGGAGAGTTGTCTTTATCAACTCTAAACATTTTTAGTGATCAAGTAGACGAAGTATGCGGTCTTTGGGATGATGAGTTCGAAGGGATATTCAATCCCTATATTGGTAATGCTATGACCCAAGACCATTATGGAGAACAACAAGTTCAAAGGTCTATTGAGGATCTTTATCATGATAATGAGTAAGCTTTCGACTACTTCTTCAAGGTGTTGAGTAACATCAACAACACCTTGAACATGCCCCCTTGACATCTCACATTGGATCAGAGTTTGGTGGAGTCCTCCCTAAACCACCATTTGTAAATATTCTAACTCCCTAACTTGCATTTGAATTATTGTATTGCATTTTTGTCATCTTTGGATTTACATTTTTATGCCTTGATCAAGATTTTCATCATTTTGAGAGAAGTGAGGGAGGAACTTATGAGTTTATTTATGTGTAGTGCTTTGCCTTATTGTGGGGATAGCAATTGCCTAGGCTATTCATGCCTTTGTAGTGCCCCTACAATGAAGAATACGAGAATGGAAGAATGAATTGACACGGGTTAGGAAGCACCCACGGATGGACCTGAATCCATGTGGTCAAGGAAGAATCCGAGCGGCCCGAGGGACAATCCGCTCATCCTGAAAGAACCTGAGCGTTCAAGTCACAAGACGCTCGTCTTGTGAAGCTGCAGAAAATATATTTTGGGTTTTACTGAGAATCCGAGCGTCCAAGCTAGGAAACCGCTCATCTCAGTCAGGACGGTGGTCCAACAGGAAAGACGCTCGTCTTTTTACTGCTAAAATTTGGGATTTTCACTGGAAAGGAATCCGAGCGTCCTAAGCCAAAGACGCTCGTCTCAGCTGAGGAATCCGTTCGTCTTTCCTGCAATCCGCTCGTCCCATGGCGTTTTTACTTGAACTCAAATTTTGAAGAATCCGAGCGTCCCGACACTAGGTCCGCTCGTCTCCCTCTGCATTTCAAAAACCAACGGGTCTTTTAAACCCTCCTTTCCCATTCATTTTCATTATTTCAAAACACAAACACTACCCAAAACCCCAAAACCCTCATCCTTTCCATCAACAAAAACCAATTTTATCAACCACATCAAATCCAAACTTCCTCAAAACAAAAATTAATCACTCCTTTAGCATCAACAAGTGATCCAAACACCAAAATCTTCATGTTTTGAACCAATTTTTGGGATACAAGGCAACTTTCATTTATCCTAAATCGATTTGGGCATTACTAGAAATTGAAGATTTCAATCTTTCATTGGTGTAACTAAGCAAAGGAGTATGGCAAGAACAAAAGGTGGAAACAAGGCACCCCAAAAGAAGACCCTTTCTAAGAGGCAACAAGCCCTTCTTGATAAGCAAACATCAAAGGCATTGGTAGTCCATGATGCAAGGCTCGAGATTCAAGAACAAAATCCTCCTATGGAAGCTACTACTTCTAACACTCCGGTCATTGAACAATTAGCCGACTATCCGGAGGTAATCTTCACTTCCGACTCCGATAGGAAGAAATTTATTTCCTTTGCTAAGAAAACTATCATGCCTACTAAGTTCATATGTGAAGATGCATTGTCAAAATTGGGTGTCCTTGAGCAAACTAAGACCTTTTTCGAGTCTATGGGATTGAGTAAATTGTTTACAATGCAAGAATTGACATACTCCTCCCTCACCTTAGAATTTTTGAGCCCTTTGAAAGTCACAAAGGTGGAGACCCGAACTATTATTGAGTTTCGTCTTGAAAATGTTGATAGATGCTTATCTTATGACGAATTGGGTAAGATATTTGGCCTTAGTGATAGTGCGAAATTTACAAAGATGCCTACCTAGTATGACCCTGCTCCTCTTTGGACGGCAATTTCCGGAAGGAAATTCACACGTTTTCATGATCGTCGTGCTCTCTTAGTCCACCATCCGGGCATTAGAGTATGGCATAAGGTCATTGGGAATACTTTTATAGCTAGAAATGGCACAAACCATCTTACCAAACTTGATTTTATCCATCTTGAATCGGCTTTGAGCATTGGGAGAGAATTTACCAAGCCATACAATGCTTTACGACTTTTGGTTGATTGATGGCTTAATGTTGATTGTGGCAAAGAAGGCACGGCTTTTATTGCCAATGGAGGATTAGTTACCTATTTGGCTAAGCATTTTAACCGGGATTTCAACAAGAACAACACTTATGCACCGGTAAAAGGAGGCCATCTTATTACTTTGCCCACCATGATTCTAAAGTTCAAATGGGTCAAGAATGATACTCTTGACAACAAATTTGGGTGGTTGACAAATGAAGCTAGATCCTTCACTTTGCCTAGCAAAATTTGCCGATTGAATGTTCATAGACCGAAATACCTTCTCCCACTCTCCGAAGAGACCGAATACATCATGAAACACCAAGGGTAAGAAGTTGTCGATTCCTCCTCCTGCATTATCACCCCACCTTATCCATTTGAATACCACGAGTTCAGCCCCGAAAATGCCAAGGCGGGAAATG
This sequence comes from Silene latifolia, assembly GCF_048544455.1. Taxonomy (NCBI): domain Eukaryota; kingdom Viridiplantae; phylum Streptophyta; class Magnoliopsida; order Caryophyllales; family Caryophyllaceae; genus Silene; species Silene latifolia. The sequence continues at coordinate 1,309,885 of NC_133538.1, forward strand.
ATTACTTGACTCTACTAATGAAGGAAATGCATAAACAAGCTTTTAATGATAGAGTTGATGCTTACAAGGTCCAATATCCGCCCCTCCTACATCTTACTAGGCAAAGACATCTCGATCCATCTTGTCCTTTGCCTAGTTGGGCGGATAGAGAGGTATTCTTTCCTAGAACTTCTAGCGGTGGTAGACCGTGTGGAGAGGAGATGGTTGTTGATGAGAGTGGTGACCAAGAAGGTGAAGATGAAGAAGTTAAAGAAGAAGAGGAAAGTGAGGAAGAACAAGAAAGTGAAAGTGAGAGTGAGAGTGGACATGACTCCACATCTATGGAGGTTGATGATGCCTCAAGTGAAGAAGATGATGGTGACACGATGGGTGAGGACTAGCAAACTTTTGGAGGCTCCTACATTCTTACACCTCCTTTATGGTTTATCTACTTCTCTTGTTTTTATTTTATCTTGATCATTTTGTGGAGTCCTAGCAAATTAGAGGACTAATACTTTGGCTTCATTAAGGTGTTCATTTTTATTGTTCCCAACTTTCAAAATCCAAAATGACAATTTGTAGTTTCATGCATTGCATTTTATGTGCATGACCTCCCCCAAAAATTTTGACATTAGAAATAGTGTCTATTTTGGTTTGGGGAAGTTTATGCATATGCATTGGGAGATAATCTAAATTATGCTCTCCACCATAACAAAAACCATGCATCATATAACATAGCTTAGTTTGCATTTACTCTTGTTTATATATCATTTGCATTTAGCTTAGAAATCATGCATATTCATATAAATTGCATAATTTCCTATCGTATTGGCTATTGAGGACAATGCCCATACTAGTGTGGGGATGGGAAATTCTAACTTGACCTTTTTAAAACAAAAATGATAAAAATTAAAAATTTTGAAAAATACAAAAATATGTCCTTTAATTTCATTAAAACAAAATACATAAAAAATTGAAAAATCCAAAAACAAGTTCATTTCCTTTGTAGTGTAGTCTTGTATATATATTGTATATATTGTGTTTGTTCATACTTTTTCACATTGATTGACTACGCCACATCCGAGACATGAGGATATTGAAGACCTCATGGTATGATCTTTCAAATCTCCTTTTTCCTCTTTATGTTAATGACTATGTGGCTTTATTTTGATTGATGCGGTATAAAAAATGTGAATTTAGGATTGCATTTAGATTATTTGGCATACTAGTTGGTAGAAGCATATGCATTAGGATGTATAAATGTTAGTTGCATCATGGCATGTAGTGGCATTTAGGAAAATTTTGTGAAACCGTCTATTTGGGAAGCTTGACAAGTGTATATAGGCCCTTGTAGATACTTTTTCTTCTTAAGACTTTGTTTGTTAGAATGGTTGTAAAACACCCTAAGATGTGTCATGCTAGTATCCTTTGACCCATGGATTAAGGCCTAGTCAAGAGTACCTTGTGTTGTGATAACTCCTTGGCTACCGTTTATTCCAAGGTGACCCTTGAAACCATGCAACCATCATCCATGTTCTACCACATTTTGTCATCAGAAAGGGAATGGGCACAAAAATTGTTCAAATTTGAGTTCAAGAGTTGAAATGAAAGAAAAAGTTTGCAAATTGTATCAAAAGAAAAGAGGAGCAAAAATAGACTCATAATACTTCAAATATAAGCACCCTCACTACAAATGGGGTAACTTTGAAAATGTTCAAAAGAAAATGCAAAGAAAAGTTGAAATTGTCAAGTATTGAAATGCCAAACATCAAAAGAAATGGCAACGAAATGTTCTCAAAATGTCGAAATGCCACAAGAAAAAAGAAATAAGAAAAAAAAAAAAAAAAAACAACCACAACAACAACAAAAAGCAAACTCCCATATGAAACTCAAATTCTATTGATCCCTTTTCCATCGTATCCACTTTTGTGCATGGTAGAGAGGGGACGACCATTCTTCTTGTCTAGGCAAGAAGGGGAATTCCGCGATCCTCTAGTGTTTCTAACACCATAGGGAGTATACTCTTGACGATAACATTTAACTATTGAGGACAAAGGTACGCTAGCTTGACATAACTTGGAGGTGATTTATTGGTATCCTTCTAGGCTTAGTAGTTTGAAGAAACCATATCTATAATGGAGTGTGTACCCTTGAATTGCTTCCCCTTTGGATAATGTCTGCCACTTAGATGAGGAAAGTGGCTATTCTTTTGTAGATGCATCCATTACTTGATTTTGTGTGCTTTAATACTTGGATGTGTCGCCATTTTGGCAAGACCGACCTTGCCTTGCAAGAAGGCATCCTACGTCATAGTTGTCTTATTGTGAGTTGAAGGGGCGGAGTGAGACCCGCTAATTATCTCATATCGGTTATATTAGTAGGATAGTTTAAATAAGGGTCCTAGTTTTTCTCACCTCTTTACTCGGGACGCGCAAAGGTTCGGTTTGGGGATATTTGATGTGACCAATATTTGAGCATATTTAGTCCCTGGATTAGCCTTGTTCCTATAATTTTTAGTGCATAATTGGGTCATTTACTATCTTTAGTCCTTTGTTTTGCACATTCTTTGAGGTTTTGTTTCCTTGGTAGGAGAAGAGTGCAAACCTTGCATTTTAATGGCAAAAATGGAGCTAAATTGATTGAATCCAATGACCAAGCATCAAAGTTAAGACAAGACTAGAAAGCCTTTGTAAATAATGGGCAATGATGAAGACGATCCTTGCATCTCCGACAGGATCCTTGAGGATTGTTGGAAGAAGAAAAGAAGAAAAAGCTTGCTGAATACGAATCCGACCGTCGCAGCATCGGGACGCTCGTCCAACCTCCACAATCCGAGCGTCCCTCCAGCCAGTCCGCTCGTCCAACACCTCCACAATCCGAGAGTCCCACCTTCCAGTCCGCTTGTCCAACCCCCAGAATCCACTCGTCCCGACCCCATAGCCGCTCGGATTGTCATCCAGTACATCACGCCTTCTCCTTGTTCTACTCGGGATGCGCATATTTCTGAAAGACTAGCAGAAAGAAGACTCGCACCTTTCTTCGAGAGGAGCATTTCCTCAACTTTTCTTAAGGGTCTTAATCGTCATTTAAGCCCTTAGTAACCTTAATTTGTGTACCTAATCCCCACTATAAATACCCCATTCTCCTAATTAGATTAACATCAATCCTTAATATAATTTATGTTCTTCTAATCTCTATTTAATCTTGTAATCAACTTTTAATTAGGCATTAATACAAATCTCATTTCCTTAATTTCTCTATTGTTCATCATTTATTTTGGGTAATTGAAGATTATTTGCGGTTTATTTCGGAGGATTGACAACCTTCCAATCATTCATCAAGTTCTTTTATTATTCTTTGGTTATTATTTGGAATCATCATTAGGTATAATTCTCTTAATTCCTTTTTAATTATTGTTAATCATCTTCATTTATTCATCATGTTTTGCCTCGTTAATATGATTGACAAACTTGTTAGCAAGTTAAACTTGATAATGAGTGAGTAGTTTCCTTAAGTAGGGTTAATGGGGAATTAGGGGAAACCAACACGGGGATTGATTCATGCTTAATCTAATATGCTTTCATAATTAGTTTGCTTGCTTGTTGTGATTTCAACTTATGCACATGTTATGTTTGATGAAATGCGAGCCTATGAATCCTTGCATTTTTTACCCATCACTTATCTTTTCAATGAGACTTGTAAGATATAAACCAACTCGAGTCTCATTAGACCATGCATATTGTTGGATAGGGAGGATTAAGTCGACTTGTAGGTGTTGTACAATCTAATCGGTTCGGCTCCGGGACCCAAACCTTCCTAGGGATTCTAAGATATACACTAACTCGATCCCATCACAACAATAATTGCTTGCATCTAGTTGAAAACATGTTTGTATGATCAAATCCCAGGAATCCCCTATGAACCCATGACACCCTAGTGCTTTTAATCAATTGTTTACATCTCATCTTAATCATCTTGCTTGTTCATTTACATTGTTATTTAGTTTAGTGATCTTCTTATCTCAACCCAAATTGTGACACTCTTAGACACCAGTACTTGCAATCGAAAATCCTTCATCAATACCCGTCCCTTGGGATCCGACCTTTACTTACCTTTTTACTAATAGTAGAGTAGTGTGTGAAGTTATAAATATTGTTTTGGTCTAGGTGCTCCTAACGACAAGTAACCGAAAAATATAGTCCGACCAATATAATAGTCTCCTCTACAACAAGCAGACATCAAACAATGAGCGTTTTTCTGTTGTCGGTCCATATGGGAGATTATCACCCGAAAGTATATCAACATAGAGTCACCGGTTAGTGTGTTTTAATAACTATTTCAAACGTAACTTAGGTTTAATTCTGTGTAATATTCCACTTATTTTGTCTATTTTGATTAAGTATATTTTGATTTGTAGTTCCAACCTTCAATCAACAATAAAGACCCAACCTATTCGAAAGAAGGCATCGCCGGGATGATAAATAAGTGGGCCACTTATTTTCTTTCATTAGAGGATGGTCAATAGTCTGCTCATTATGTATGTGTGTATATAGAGCCATGTGTAATTACTTTTGGTTACCCTGTTTATACTATTTTGATGCTTGGTTGAATAGATCAATCTGTGTAATATTCTGATATTGCAGGATTGAAAATTTGCAATGCGTAGCTACTGAAATGCTATTTTGCAGTAGCATTTCAAATGAACCTGCCATCGCAAAAAAATTAGCATTTTAGCAAATTGAACTCGCTAAAAAAACTTTTTTAAAAAAATATTTATAAATTCGATTAGGTTAAAAATAAAACCGTGGTCAATAAATCTATTGGAAACGGTCGCATTTAAATAGAAACTCGTTGACATATTCATCCATAATATAACTGTTTAATAAGCACAAACCGTTCTTGAATTCATAACATTTAAAACAGTTAAATAAGTATAAACCGTTGTCATATTTACTATTTTTCAACGGTTGTGTTTCATTAAAACCGTTGTCATAGGTTTCCGTAGAGCATTCAGACTAATAGTACCACGGTTTCAATATTATAGACAACGGTTTTGAACCGTTCTTAATATCGTATTACGGTTATTTGAACCCGTTATTTACATTTCATACTAGCTCCGCCTTTTTAACAACCGTGGTCACGAAATAAAAACAATCGATGTAATAATGGTTCCGTATTTTGTATTACAACGGTATATCACTTTATCTAACCGTTGTTGCACCGATTATTTGGCGTAGTGACGCGAGCGTAGCATGTTTATTGTCATTTTTTTTATCTTCTCACGCTTGTCTTTGTTCTTGATCTTCTTCCATATCGGACAGTCTTTTATCATGTGGTTTGATTCTCCCCACATGAAACATCCTTTGTTCGTGAATTTTGGTTTATTGTTTAGCTTTTTAGTATTGGAAGATTTTTCTTGATTAAATCGAAAATTCTTTTTAAATCTTCATATAAACAATCCCATATTTTCATCAACCTCTTCATTGTCACTAGATTCAGCTTGTAAGGCAATACCTTTGCTTCTGTATAACATCCACATTTATCCAAGTGCCTTAACTAGGCATTCCCAGATAAATAAGACTGTTACCATCTCAGTTTCCTGAGGTAGTGTATACAAAGGTAACAATCCAAAAGGTACTTTATTGTATAATAACTTTAAATGGTTTTATTACAACTGAAACGATTAACTGAATTAAATATAAATTACATAACTCGCAGCAGAATAAATAATAAGTCTTAAGTAAAATAAATAATGTCTGCGCTAGGTGAGCTAGATGCCTAATTCTATCCAAGATCTCGCCCCAAGCTCCCCTACCAAGCTACTCAAGTACCTGTTATTTTAAATCTACTCCCCATTTAATCGGAAATATTAAATGGTTCACCACATGACGCCATCATTAAACCAGACATCATTTTATTTTGACATAGAGACAAACACACGCCAACCAACGGTTGAGTAGAATAACTAAGCAACAGTGTATAACAACAATAATGCGATAATATGATATGCCATGACATGATATGAAAATGCAACTGAACTCATCACCCGAAATTTCCGTTCATCCCGCCAATCCCTGGCCCGGGATATTCACATCATCCCAACCTTTAGTTGAGGTATTCAAACATCCCAGAGACAAGTCTGGCAGAACCAGCCTGGGGAAACCAATGCAATATGCCATGCAAATACATTTCATCTCAGACACGAGGCTGAGGTAACCAATGCAATAAAAATGCCGATGCACAAGAAATAACAATAACCAATCAATTCTTCTCAAACACGAAGCTGAGGCATCCAACAATAATAAAAATAAACCATCCAATAATCGAGTAAACCATCCAATTCTTATTACTTTCATAATTTGCACAAACTATTAATTATGACAAGAGTTGGGTAGTTATCCTACCTGATTAGCAAATCCAATAAAAGCAAGGAATCCAATTAGTAATGCTCCTCAACAAAATCGTCACCTAATTAATATAACAAGTATACACACTTACTAACTAATCTAATCGCAAGACAATACGTAAATAATATAATATATCGCATCTCAAAACAAACCCCAACACCCTTAGCTATACACGGTTTAACCCGTGTTCAACACATACCCAACACACACGGTTTTACCCGTGTTCACCCACAAAAACCACCCATCAGCACGACAACCTCCTCCTCGAAACACCCTCTGGTCAGCAACCACAACTAGCACCACCGTCACCTCCATACTTGGCCACAAACTCGTGCCCTAATCAACACAACAACAACCAACAACAACCCGACACCATAGTTCACAAACACGGTTTACAACACCAATAACCACATCCCTACCACCGTGTCCTCCCTTGGCACATGGTGGAACCATCGACAGTAGCCATGGTTATAGGTACGGTCTTTAGGCACAACACGGGTCAACAACACACAACACTCACCCTAACACCATACACCACCCACGGTCAAACCACCACCCACAGCCAGTCAATGCCGGTCTCGGGTTAGGTCTCACGGTAGTGCAAGGGTGGTCAACGACATAAGATAATAAGATGAATTAATTATAAGCCGGATTAGTTATAAGACGGTTTAAAGACAACTTACCTTGAGACAAATAAAAGATGGAGATTTTCTCCCTTGTTTCCCCTTTCTTCTAATTCTCCCTCTCTCTCTTATTATTGGTGTGTTTATGAATTGTATGTGAAAAAGGGATGTATAGAGAGGGGTTAGGTCTTGGTAATAAGTGGGAAGCTTCTAGGAAGTTCCCCTTTGTTTATTATGTTTTATTATTATTATTATTTCGTACTCCCTCCAATTTCCTTATATCTTCCCTCTTTCCTTTTTCACACAAGTTTGATTATCTTCCCTCTTTCCTTTTTTGGTAAGTTTCATTCATTTTTTATTAATTTCTCTCTCCTAAAAAATCAACAACTTTCATTACTTTATCTATTCTTTATTCATCATTCATTCTTTATTATTTTCTCTCACCTATAAATTTCACCACTTACAATATTTTATTCTACTTTATTCCTTCTTTCTTCCCCTTTCTTAATTTTTGTGTCCAAAAGAAAGGGGAAGATATAAGAAAATAGGAGGGAGTATTATTTACAATATTATTATTACTATTATTATTTGATACTACCGTCACCACATGACACCGTCTTACACGCCCATCATGATTTTTAACCATTTTATATTATTTTTATTATCTCTGTCTTATAACATAATTCATAAAATACAATTTAAATATAATTTATTAAATACATTTTTCACATTTTACCGTTGACTAACCTTTGTCCTTGCCTTAAAAATACGGCGTATTACAGTTTTCTCTCCTTAAAAAGAACTTTGTGTCGAAGTTCACCTTAAAACACTCTCATACACGACTAGCACAACTAATAGTTCCACAATAATAACTTAACAATGTCTCTTTTATTATAAAAAATGCAACAAAATACCGAGGTATTACATCCTACCCCCCTAAAAAAAAGGGTTATGTCCCCGTAACCAACTCACCTAAACAAAAAGATTGGGATACTTTTCTCTCATAGCAGCTTCAACTTCCCAAGTAGCTTCCTCTATGTTATGATTAGTCCATAAAACCTTTACTAAAGCTGTCTTACCATTACGAGTCTTCCTCACCTTCCGATCATGAATCTCCTTAGGCACTTCCACATAAGATAGTTGTTCATATATTTCAACATTCTCAGGCTCCAACACATGAGTAGGATCACTCACATACCTCCTTAACTGAGAAACATGGAACACATTATGGACTTTGTCGAAAGCTGGAGGTAGTGCTAAACGGTATGCTACCTCTCCAACTCTGTCCAAAATCTCATATGGCCCAATAAACTTCTGGCTCAGCTTTCCCCTCTTCCCAAATCTCGTCACTCCCTTCAGAGGAGATACTTTTGGTAACACCTTATCTCCCACAGCAAACTCTATTTCGTTCCTTTTCAAATCAGCTAACTCTTCTGTCTATCTTGTGCAGCTCTCATTTTTTGACAAATAACATAAACTTGCTCTGATGTTTCCTGTATCATCTCCGGCCCCATCATCACAGCATCTACTCTATCGTCCCAACACACTAGACTTCTACACTTTCGTCCTTACAAGTCCTCAAAAGGTGCCATGCCAATGTTAGCATGGTAACTGTTATTGTATAAAAACTCTATCAGATCCAATCTCTCCTCCCATGGTCCACCAAACTCCACCACATAGGCTCTCAACATATCCTCAAGTGTGTAATACTCTGCAATTATAAAGACTGAGACTTGAACAATTAGACGATTCACTCGGCCGAGTGAAGTCCCACTCGACCGAGTGAAGGACCGAGTACCATCTGGTAGTAAGCTGGAAGCCTGTAAATATAGTCACTCGACCGAGTGACCACCCACTCGACCAAGTGGAGCTCCCACTCGATCGAGTGGACCTATCACTCGACCGAGTGCCGGTCGAGTGAAGCATATACGGGAAGTTTGTTTGGTGAGATGTCACTTTCGTGCCTTATCCTTTCATATTTTCCACACAAAACCCTTCCCAAACACTATTCACACAACTCTCTAAACTTCCCCAACATCTCTCTAGACTATCCACCAACAAATCTCCTCAAAAACCTAGCATCCAAGTGAAGAATCATTGCCTCCTTGTTCATCCATCTTGTTTGTAAGTCTATTTTTACTCCACTTCTTCTAATCTTATCTTAGTAGTCTTGATTATCCTAATATACTACCTCATAATTAATTAATTAGGTTATGAGAATTAAGAAGAATAATTAAAGAGTTTAATTAGTAGATTTATTATAATGGTTTGTAGTAATGATTGTAGTAATTAATATGTGTAGGGAGCTTCATTGAGGAGCATTTCTAGTGAGTAGCTTGTGGATTTGTGAAGATAAGCGTGAGGTAGGGTTTTCCCTACTTAGCTATGATGATATTGGTGTTTAATTGTGCATTTATTATCATTAATTACATTTGGCTCATGATAGTTGCATTATAATATGTTTTGGTAATTTGGGTTTATCACATAAGATGACTTTATGGTAATTAGGTGATGATAAGTATGGTAAATTGTCACAGGGATGATTACATTGCATTATAACATGTTAAAAAGCAATTAAATGAGAAGAAATGAATTAGTGAAGAATTAAGCATGATTATACGTGTTGTGATAATATGGTTGCATAGTTGTGTTGATTGGACTGGTTTGGTTTGTTCAAGGTTTGGTTGACAATGGAGGATGTTGGAGGATTATTGGTTACGATTTTGGAGACGGAAGGTGGTTGGGAAACCGTCTTCCGCTCAACTTCGGCTATGGAGGGACTCGTGTGATGTGACACGATGTCTGGCAGGGGACTCGAGTCGCACTCGGGCCCGGTACCATAGACGTGTTCTGAGTACCTTGTGTTGATAGTGGCGTCGTGGGCGTGTCCCGGCCACTGGTTTGTAGAGATGTATGTTGGAGGGTGACTTTTATATATCATCATACTTTGTTGGTTCTTACCTTGCATTGTCATATGAATAGGTAAGCTTAGTATTGCATGCATTGAACATTTATATCGTTAAGCTAACACTTGGATTTTGAATTATGTGTGGTGAACCATATGGTGTTTTCCCCCCATATGGGGAGCAGTGTTGACAGGTTTGCACGATAGATTCGAGGACTTGGGGAGCGGTCTTCACTAGTCGTCATCACTCTTGTTTATCTTAGCTATTTGACAATTAAACTCCTTATTTCGATTTGGTTATACTTTTGGGATGTCTTTTATATCCCTTAAACTTGTTGTGGACATAGCCACCTGCAACGCCAAGCCGATTTGTGGACATGCAGCGTTCTTTTGAAAGCCACGTTGGCGGCGTCAAAATGCTTTCGACCTGATCATTTTAGATCGGTCGGTTTCGTCTCGGTAAGGGTCTCGAAATGATGCAAGAGATGTTCGGAGTCGTCACCAAGCATTTGTCGGATGCTTGGAACCCGTTCGAATCCACTTTATACCTAGGTCATCCAAGGAAAAAAGCGGTGTTTTACATAAATACTAAAGATAAGCATTTGTGGGATGCTTGGAACCCGTTCGAATCAACCAAACTCAAATACTGTTTTAACAAAATACAACTTCAAAGTCTGATAATAAATGAAATCCAACTAAGACTCAGACGGTGATGCTATGACTTGTGATGGCACTTCTCCCAAGACAGTCCCCAAGCTCACACTAGCAATACACGCAAGCCCGCCACCATCCCCGAATGGATCACCGCAGATTCTACAAACAACACGGGGTCAGTATTACTCAAACATTAAGACAAACAAATGGAGGAATCAACTGATCATCGCCAATTCCCAATCCTCCATTCACACACAGTAACCGACTACACACTGAAGTGTGTAGCCCTGCCAGATTACCCATCGCAACAGTTAATCCTCGCCGCCAGTGGGTGACCGCAGCCGATCCCACCTAGTCCAGCTCCTCAACGAGCGACAATAATCCATGTCCCTTAATGTGCATATCCCCTCCCGTGGCGAGTTCCACGGAGGGCGAACTAGGGTGTGAAGCCACTCCCGCAAGTGACTCCACCACAATCACAATCACAATACAACACAGCCATCTCAACACCCTTACACCAACATAGTTATAACAATCTCCATACTCCGATGATCAACAGATAACAATAATCACAACAACATGTCTTACAATAACAGTAAACTGAGTAGGAAACCCTACCTTAGCAACCAACAGCAGTATGCAACACGGACAATCAAAAAGGCTCCTCTACGAAGTCTTCTTCTATACAATAATCATGTAACACTATTACACATTGCAAAATTCCCAAAATCCCATTTCCATATATATACAGTAACCCCAAAGAGTACAAATAATTATAAAGATAGGACTTACCAACAGTGCAACGAGAACTTATACGCAAGAGTCACGAAGATTACCCACACGACGATGCTACGGAATGATTAAGGGAATGATTAGGGAATGATTAGGGTAACGTAGAAACTGATGAAGTTGAAATGATGTTTTGAAAACTGACGCGGGATATAAAATAATCTTAAACATTCCCTAATCAAACCGTCAAAATAACACTCGCCAGACCGAATACTCGGTCGAGTATCGTTATACTCGACCGAGTATCCTCTACTCGGTCGAGTATTCACTATACTCGGCCGAGTATTCATCGGCAGAACCAAAACAACTCAGAACAACAGCACTACTCGGCCGAGTAGGCTCTACTCGGTCGAGTAGTCGCCAAAGAAGATCCGTAGTGTTACAATCTTCCCCCCTGAAAAAGAACTTCGTCCCGAAGTTCACACTGTACTATAAAACAAAACACAACACTACACCACAAGACTATACTAACCACATATAACAACACCAAGGAACTATATAAGTCACTACAAAAGTCATTACCCCGACTCAGAGCAAAACAACAAACAAAACAAAACATGACCGCGACCATCTCCTACCCTCCTAAAAGGACAACGGTTACGTCCCCGTAACCAAACATACCTAATTGAAAAGGTTAGGAAAACGTTCTCGCATAGCTTCCTCGGGTTCCCATGTGGCTTCCTCCACATTATGATTAGACCAAAGGACCTTGAGTAAGACCGTCTCACCATTCCGGGTCTTACGAACCTTGCGATCAAGAATCTCCTTTGGAATCTCGGCGTTGGACAAGGATTCATCAAGCTCGATGTTCTCCATCTCAAGGATATGCGACGGATCGCTCACATACTTCCGAAGTTGAGATACATGAAAAACATTGTGTACTCTATCCAAAGCTGGTGGTAACGCTAATCTATAGGCCACCTCGCCAACACGGTCTAAAACCTCATAAGGACCTATAAACTTTTGGCTTAGCTTACCCTTTTTCCCAAACCTCATAACACCTAGCATAGGTGACACTTTTAAAAGAACCTTGTCACCTACCATAAAATCAATGTCCTTGCGGTGCAAGTTAGCGTAGCTCTTCTGACGATCTTGAGCTGCTCTCATCTTTTGCCGAATCAACTGGATTTACTCAACCATATCTTGAACCAGCTGTGGCCCTAAAACCACCGTCTCAGAACTATCATCCCAACAAACGGACTTGGCATTTCCGCCATACAAAGCTTCAAAAGGTGCCATCCCAATGCTTGTATGATAACCGTTATTGTATGAAAACTCGATCGATCAAGCCTGTCTTCCCAATCGCCTCCAAAGTCCATAACACATGCCCTCGCATGTCTTCTAAGGTCTTGATGGTCCGCTCTGTCGACCATCGGTTGCCGATGAAAGGTCAGACTCATCTTTAAAGTCGTACCCATCAACTCTTGCAGCTCTTGCCAAAACTTGGATATGAACCTCGCATCACGATCAGAAACGATATCCTTAGGTATACCATGTAACCGAACCACATGCTTCCTGTAACCCAATGCCAGCTGCATCTTAGACCAAGTATACTTCATGGGAACGAAATGGGCTGACTTGGTTAACCGATCAACAATCACCCTAATCATGTTCTTACCTTGTTGTGACCTAGGTAACCCCACAATGAAGTCCATGGAGATCGACTCCCACTTCCACTCTGGTACATCCAAAGACTGGAGCTTACCTTGTGGTCTCCTTTGTTCACCCTTGACCTTTTGACAGGTCAAACATCTGGCTACAAACTCAGCTACATCTCTCTTCATGTTTGGCCACCAAAAAGTCTTCTTAAGATCTCTATAAAGCTTGTCACCACCTGGGTGAACTGAATAGGGAGTGCAATGAGCCTCCGTCAAGATCACTCTCCGCAGCTCTGCATCCTCAGGAACACACCATCTCCCGTCAAAACGAACACTCCCATCTAGATGGATAGAAAACCTGGAAGCCGTTCCACTCTCTACTTTTGACTTCCACTCCTGAATCTTAGGATCAAGCTCTTGCTTACTTTTGATGTTCTCATACAACGCTGGCTCGACCGTCAAATCCCCGATGGTATCCCCTTCTCGAATCATAAAGATCCCCAAACAAGACATCGCATCCCTCAACTTCAGCAAGGACATAGCTGTACATAGCGAATGAACGCTCTTCCTACTCAATGCATCTGCAACAAAATTAGCCTTACCCTCGTGATAGATGATCTCTTTATCATAATCTCCAATCAGCTCCATCCACCGTCTCTGTCGCATATTAAGCTCCTTCAGAGTGTAGATATACTTTAGACTCTTATGATCAGAGAACACCTTAAAAGTTGCTCCATAAAGGTAGTGTCTCCAAATCTTAAGAGCGAACACAACTGCACCCAGCTCCAGATCATGAGTAGGGTAGTTCTCCTCATATTGCTTCAGCTGCCTCGAAGCATAGGCTATGACTTTCCCTCCCTGCATCAAAACACAACCAAGACCATTCTTTGAAGCGTCGGTATACACCTCAAAGTTCTCACAACCCTCTGGCAAGGCTAGGATAGGAGCTGTGGTCAAGCGTTTCTTTAGGGTCTGAAACGCCGCCTCACAACTCTCATCCCAAACAAATCTGACCTCCTTCCTCATCAAGGATGTCATAGGCCGCGCTATGGTAGAGAAATCTTTCACAAATCTCCTGTAGTAGCTTTGCAAGGCCTAAGAAACTCCGAATCTCAAGAACATTCTTCTACGATTCCCACTTGGTAACGGCCTCAATCTTGCTAGGATCCACGGATACGCCCTTTTAGATATAACATGGCCCGGAAAAGCCACCTCCTCGTAACCGAACTCACACTTGGATAGCATGGCATAAAGTCGATTATCTCTCAAAGTCTGCAGGACTATCCTCAAATGCTCCTCATGCTCTTCCTTAGTCTTAGAATAGACTAAGATATCGTCGATGAAAACAACCACAAACCTATCCAAAAACGGTGTAAAGATCCGATTCATCAAGTCCATAAAAGCTGCTGGCGCATTGGTCAACCCAAAAGGCATCACCACGTACTCGTAGTGACCATATCGAGATCGAACGCTGTTTTTTTGGGAATATCCTCATCTGCTATCCTCAGCTGGTGATACCCCGACCTCAGATCAATCTTGGAAAACACACCTGCTCCACTTAGCTGATCAAACAAGTCATCAATCCTCGGCAACGGATACTTGTTCTTCACTGTGACACGATTGAGCTCTCTGTAATCAATGCACAATCGCATACTTCCATCTTTCTTCTTTACAAAAAGAACTGGAGCTCCCCACGGTGACACACTAGGCCTGATGTAACCCTTGCCTAGCAACTCATGTATCTGCTTTTTCAACTCTGCCAACTCTTTAGGTGCCATACGGTAAGGTGCTTTAGATATAGGACCCGTTCCCGGCTTAAGCTCCACGCTGAAATCAACATCCCTCTTGGGAGGCAAACTCGGTATTTCCTCAGGAAAAACAACTTCAAACTCTCTCACCACAGATATCTCAAAAGCTGTCGGTGACTCTACTTGGTGATCTCTCACATGACAAAGAATCAAGGGACACTTCTTCCTCAAACATGACTTTAAAGTCATCACAGCTATGAACCTACACTTAGGCTTTACCACAAACCCTCTATAGGACACTCTAACACCCTTGGAACCCTTTAAGGACACCCTCTTTTGCCGACAATCTATCCTGGCATCATACTTACCCAGCCAATCCTTCCCGACAATCACCTCGAACCCATCTATAGGAAACTCTAACAGGTCTACTGGTAAATCGACCCCTCCAACTACCATGGATACTCCCTTATACAGCTTAAGACACGACACAGACTCCCCAGAAGGTATGAATACATCATCTTTTACAACCTCAAACTTTCCCAAACCCATAGACACAGCATGACTCTTAGACACAAAAGAATGTGTAGCCCCGGAATCAAACAAAACAAAGGACGGTACATTATGAACAAGAAAGGTACCGGTAACTACATGAGCATCATCCTGTGCTTCCTGCTTGTCCATCATGAAGAGCTTTCCACTGTTTTTCTCCTCCACCCCGAATCAAGCATTGGAGGTACTTGGCTTGGCTGCCGAATCCTGAGTGACGCTATTGTTCTGGCGCTGATAAGATCCACCACCACCGCGGTTGTAACCGCCCTGGTTGCCCTGTCCACCTCTATTGCCCCATGAACCTCCCGGTCGGTTACTAGCAAAACTCTGAGTCGGCCCCTGAGAAAAATTCCCTGACCGAGCTCCTGAACCATTGCCGGGCTTGTAGCTCGTGCATTCCCGTCTTTTGTGGCCTATCCCACCACAGTTGAAGCAAGTAAGGTTGGTGTTGTCACTCACAGCCCGACCCCCATTCTTTCCCCAGCCACGAGATCCTCCCGAGAAACAAGCTCCACCAGAAAAAGCCTTAGCATGGTTGAAGTTCCCTTTCTTGTTGGTCGGCTGACTGTTGTTTCCACCATCAGCCTTCCTCTTTTTCTCGCAAGATCCTCTCATCGATCTCTTTTGAGAGATCTACCATTCTCTCAGCTTAACCCACTCTCAGGTACACTTCCTTGAGGTCAGTAGCAACCCCAGCTGGCATACGACTCACTATCTTAGCAGATAAACCCCCTCAAAACGGAGAGCCAAACCCCTCTGTCCTAGCTGCATGTCTTCCACATAACGAGATAGCTCCAAAAACCAATGATAGTAATCTGTGACTGTCATCTCCTCGGTCATAGTGAAGGAATCGAAGTCTGATCTCATCTTGTGTCGGATATGCTCCGGCACAAACTGCTCTCTCATAGCACTCTTCAACCCAGACCAAGGAATAGCTCCTTCCGCCTGGTAGTAAGCTCTAGCATCATCATTGACATTTTACCACCAAACTGCAGCTTCACCTCTTAGGTAGTACACTACCTGTTTAACAATCATGTCCTCGGGGCACTTAACCATTTCCCTGAAAGCTTCAATCTCACGGTGCCACTTCTGGAGTAGCTTTGGTTCACCTACCCCGTCATATGTGGGAGGGTTGAAACGAGCAATGTTGATGCTGAGCTATGTTTCATCCATCGACTTCTCGTTCCCTTTTCCCAAATTTTTGAGAGCTTCAAGGAGAGCCTCTTGTTGCTCAATCATGCGAGCAACCTCATCAAGAGTCATCTCTGAAGCTTGGATCTGCGCGGGAGTTCTTTTGGGCGGCATACTGAACTGACAAGAAAGACGGAAACGTAAACACAAAAGTTTACGACTCAAAACATAATAATCTTCCGCCAAAAGAACACTCGGCCGAGTATGAAACTCACTCGGTCGAGTAACGACTACTCGGTCGAGTATTCGACTCCGTGTTTAACGTCAAAAACTCAAAAACATCACTCGGTCGAGTAAGACAACACTCGGCCGAGTATCCTCTACTCGGTCGAGTACGCTTTCTTACTCGGTCGAGTTATCCCATACAGTAGCTACTGCTACTCACTGCAATTCAATACTCGGTCGAGTTCTTGGTTACTCGGCGGAGTGCTCCCTACTCGGTCGAGTACCTGCCCTGCTCGGCCGAGTCATGGAATAGACGGGTATACAGTATAAGGTTCCCCTATCATGCTCACTATTCCCCGCAGCAAACATATAATATTAAGAACTTAAATGCCATGTTATAATCACATCAAAGATACAATTCATATATCAAGAACTTTAATGCCACATTATAATCATATCAGCATACAATTCATGCATATGCTAAATCCAACATGACCAACATTCACAACCCCTCACATCCACCATTCCTCCCATCACAACATGTACGAACTTCAACACACATACTTTCAACTATCAACTTTTACAAACATGCATCTTCACATACATGTACATACAAAACCTAACTCTCATCACACTTCCCCATGTTACCGGCTCGAGTTAGTGAGGGCCAATTTGCGACTCCGGGACGTCTCCCGAGTCTTTGCGGTAGCTCCAAACAACTCTCCCCGGGTTCATTTTATTTAGACTCCCTAGGTTCATTATATTCATTTGTTTAGGTGCCGAATCTTCGGCTCGATACCACTTTTGTAACACCCCCACATACCAAGGTGCCTTACCAGGACCACCCTACCATGAAAGTGTGTTACCATCTCGGTTGCCCGAGGTTAGTACATATTAAAAAGCGTCCGAACTCGAGCACATTTATTAAAATACTCGTAAAATGTAAAGTTTACATCAACCAAACTCAAATCTTTGTTTTAACAAAATACAACTTCAAAGTCTGATAATAAATGAAATCCAACTAAGACTCAGACGGTGATGCTATGACTTGTGATGGCACTTCTCCCAAGACACTCCCCAAGCTCACACTAGCAATACCGTCAAGCTTTGCTCACCATCCCCCGAATGGATCACCGCATTCCACAAACAACACGGGGTCAGATACTCAAACATTAAGACAAACAAATGGAGGAATTAACTGATCATCGCCAATTCCCAATCCTCCATTCACACACAATAACCGACTACACACTCAAGTGTGTAGCCCCGCCATTACCCATCGCAACAGGTAATCCTCGCGCCACAAGGTGACCGCAGGCCGATCCCACCTAGTCCAGCTCCTCAACGAGCGACAATAATCCCTGTCCCTTAATGTGCACATCCCCTCCCGTGGCGGGTTCCACGGAGGGCGAACTAGGGTGTGAAGCCACTCCCGCAAGTGACTCCACCACAATCACAATCACAATACAACACAGCCATCTCAACACCCTTACACCAACATAGTTACAACAATCTCCATACTCCGATGATCAATAGATAACAATAATCACAACAACATGTCTTACAATAACAAGAACCGAGTAGGAAACCCTACCTTAGCAACCAACAAAGAGTATGCAACACGGACAATCAAAAAGGCTCCTCTACGAAGTCTTCTCCTATACAATAATCATGTAACACAATTACACATTGCACAATTCCCAAAATCCCATTTCCATATATATACAGTAACCCCAAAGAGTACAAATAATTATAAAGATAGGACTTACCAACAGTGAAACGAGAACTTATACGCAAGAGTCACGAAGATTACCCACACGACGATGCTACGGAATGATTAAGGGAATGATTAGGGTGTAATTAGGGTAACGTAGAAACTGATGAAGTTGAAATGATGTTTTGAAAACTGACGCGGGATATAAAATAATCTTAAACATTCCCTAATCAAACCGTCAAAATAACACTCGCCAGACCGAATACTCGGTCGAGTATCGTTATACTCGACCGAGTATCCTCTACTCGGTCGAGTATTCACTATACTCGGCCGAGTATTCATCGGCAGAACCAAAACAACTCACAACAACAGCACTACTCAGCCGAGTAGGCTCTACTCGGTCGAGTAGTCGCCAAAGAAAATCCGTAGTGTTACATTATCATCCTATCTCTAGAATGACTCTCTTACGCCCCGGATAAGGTCGTCCACTATCCAACATTTCTGAGTAAGAGGTGAAGGTACGTATTGGGAAGCCCTTTAATAGAACACCCAATCCTGCCCGCGGTAGCAGCCTCAACTGATCGATCTTGGTTGGTTAAATGCAAAAGTTGATAAAACGGGTAAATGTATGAATGCGCATCCATAAATTTGAACCTAACATGTGAGCTTTCTATGTGGGTAGTTTTATCCAAGTATCAAGTATTTGATGTCCAGTTGGATTTAATGTTGATTTGCATGCAAGACAGAAATTAAACATCCATTTACCGACTTAGGTTTATGGTATGTGATCCATTTGTCTTAGTAAGGCGTTTTGCAAATACAATATAAAATGGGAAGATTCGTCATCTGATCCATCCTGTATTTGGGTTACCCGAAGTCGGGATCGTCCTAGACAAGTGCTGGAAGGAAACAGAGTCTGCATCAGACAGCCTATATAGGCGCGAACCATTAGGCGATGCAAACAGGCCAGTCCTGGTTTGAAAATGGGAAAATGATTAGCCTGTTTAGGCGCGGGTCAATAGACGGTTGAAGGGACGTCTTCTGACCATTAAAAGGTTTCTAAAATGGTTTGAAAAGAGGGTGTTTGAACCCGTCTTGGTTTGAAAAGGTCGTTTAGACCGCTTTTGTGTTGATGTGAAGAACGAGACTTGAATAATTATCATTATTTTGACAATATTCGATGTCGGGTTCGGTTTTGCAAGCTTGACATGAATAGTTTTGTAAATGATTATGAACTAATTGTTTTAAGTTCATTTGTTTGTGATTAGTCAATATTTATCATCGTACTCAGGTTAAAATCCGACATGGTATGTAGAACCAAGGTTGATTTTTTATTTATGACTAATGCATTTGTTTTGAAAATGTAAAGAAATGAAATAAAAGGTTTTAAAATACCTTTTAAAATCTATTTAACCAAATATTATCACCGAAACATGGATTAAACCGTCATGGTATTAGGAACCAAGGGTGAAAATGTTTTATGGTTAAAAGCATATCATGAAAGAAATGATTTGAAATATTTGAAATAGTAAAACACCGATTACAAATAAGAAATGAATTAAAGGGGATGACGAAACAAAACACTGCTGGATTAAGGCCTGAGAGGGGCTTTAGGGGCGAGCACTGCTGCTATACAAGCAGCCCCTGTCTCCGGCCAAAATCCGGATTTGGCTTATTTAACCCATATTTGAATTATGTTATGCATGTTTTAGCATGTTATAGTCATAAAACACATTAAAAACATGATAGAAGAGGATCTTTACACCCTCATACTTACATGCTAGGCTTGAGACGAGAAATCGACGAAAGTGTATCAACTTGTTTGGTCAGAAAACTCGGTTTAAAAACCGTTTTTAGCAATGTAAAAGTGTGTTTTAAGTTTAGTGGTGGTGTAGTTGGTCGAGATGGTTTCATTGTGACCCCGTCGTCGTGCATTAAACACTCCAGGTACTTTTGAAAAGTTTTAAAATGTTTTGTTTTCGAAATCGTTTTAAGTTTTCCGACGTATAGTTGTACAAAACTGTCGATTAAACGCTGCGGTTCCTAAGCTTGTTGTAGTCCGATAATCATCGGGTGTTTGTTGGAGACTTGACAGATATTAGGTATCTACAGAGCCCCCACTTTGACTGAGGCTTGGACAGGGCGAAAGTCAAAGTATAGCTCCAGGTCAATCGAAGATTACAACCTGGAGACCGAAGCGATATCGAGGCGGCTCGAAAGGGTTCGGGCCGAGGACCTGCCGTTGGGAAGGGCGACGCCAAGGCAACTCCGGGATTCGAGTTAAGCGGACCTATCGTCGGGAACAGTTTAGAGTCTGTCGACTGTCCTTGGGGGTCGTTTAAAGCCCGTTAGACTACGTACAAAAGCTCGGCAGCCATAAGAAGGATTCATATCTGAGGCATCTTCGGGATATGTCCTTGAGTCGTTTCTTGTTTGCAGACAAAGGCTCGCCAGCCGTGTTGCGGATATGATGGGGCTCGCCAGCCGGTCGCGGATATAAAGGGGCTCGCCAGGCGCGTTGCGGATATGAAGGGGCTCGCCAGCCGTGTTGCGGATATGAAAGGGCTTGCCGCGTTGCGGATATGAAGAGGCTAGCCAGCCGCATAACAGATATTAAGGGGCTCACCAGCTGCGTTGCGGATATGAAGGGGCTCGCCAGCCGCGTTGCATGTGATGCGTTTTGAGGCTCGCTATCCGTGTTGAATGTGTTGCGTTTTGGGGGCTCGCCACCCATGTTAAATGTGTTGCATTTTGGGGCTCGCCAGCCATATTGAATGTCGGTTGATCGATTGTGGGAAATAGCCGCGTTGGACGGGCCTATTTCGAGAAGTTGTTAGAGTTAGCGGGCTCCGCGAGGGAGCCTCCGATATCCTATTAGGGAATCTCGGCATTTATGTAAGATGTCTGTGGCGCCGGAAAGGGGTAGGCTAGTGAGCTTGACTCTCGTGGTCGGCGGTGATCTTGAATCTCGAAGAGAGATAGCGGTTTTTATTGCCGTTTGTTTTGTGGAAAAAGGACAGATGTATATTCTGTCATCTGACGTGAGTTTGGGGAGGATGATTTTAATTTCGTCTTCCCATTATTTGAGATTCGTGAAGGGTAGTGAATTTCACCACCCCACTTTGAAGGTTTGACGGTTTTTAATGCCGTTTGTTTGAGGTTTAAACATGTCGTTGAAAATCTTGTGAGAATAGCGAATTTGAACTTCACTATTGATTTTTGTATTTGAAAGATGACGGTTTTTATTGCCGTCGTGAAAGTTTGTGAAAATAGTGAATTTGAATTTCGCTGCTTTGTTTTCGTTTTTGAGAGATGAGGATTTGTATTGCCGTCGTCAAAAATTTGTGAAAATAGCGAATTTGATTTTCACTACTTATTTTTGTATTTGAAAGATGACGGTTTTTAATGCCGTCGTTGAAAATTTGTGAAAATAGTGAATTTTAATCTCACTATTTTGTTTTTGTATTTCAAAAATGACGGTTTTTAATGCCGTCGTTGAAAATTTGTGAAAATAGCGAATTTGAATTTCACTATTGACTTTTGTATTTGAAAGATGACGGTTTTTATTGCCGTCGTTGAAAGTTTGTGAAAATAGTGAATTTGAATTTCGCTACTTCTTTTTCGTTTTTGAGAGATGAAGGGAGCTTCCCTATTTTCTGTAAAAAGACGCGAGAATAGGAAGCTCGCCATTCCCATCGTCTTCTTCGACACAACACACGATATTCACAAAAAATTGCCATTTTCGACCTTGCTGTATCGCTTGCATTTGTGCTATTGTCATCGTGTCTCCTCAAGGTATGTAAATCCTCTTGAATCCATTTGAATTTGTTTGTCTTTTGGTTAATTGAATTAGGGAGAGACCCTAAACTTTCGAAAATTGAATTGGGCGTTTCTGTTTAGCCCACTTTCGAGTGAAATTGATGATTGCATTAGGTTAGAAACCTGTTTAGGAGTATAGGGGTGCTTTTAGTTTGCATTTTGGTCGTCGTTCCTGCTCCCTAGGCTCGAAAAACGTGAATGAGACGAAAAAACTGTCTTATTTCGCAAATGCCAAGTTTGTTTGCTTAAGTTGTGGGCCCCACTAGGTTGTATTGTAGTCGGGGAAGACCGTCTTTGCCATATTGAACCTTCGTTGGGTGTTGTGGGCAAAATTTGAGTTTTTGCCTTTTTGTGACGGTCTTATGTCTGATGAAATAAGCGTCCGCTTGGGCTCAAATTGAGTCAGTTTGTCTTGAGATGGACCTTAACGGTAGTTTAGGTCACTTTTAGACGTGATTAAATCATATTGCCTTGTTGTGGTAGTATTTTGAATTTTTGACCAGTTTGTGCCTGAATTGGCGTAAAATTGCCTTTTTGAGCTGTGAAAAATACCCAGTTGTGTCGGGAATTTTTGTTGTTGTTTTGCGGGCCTTGTGTGGGCCTTGAGGTGTTGGGTGATTTTTGAAAATTTTTGTTGTTGTTTTGACTCGTCTTTTGCTTGAAAAGTTGGCGAGTCGTTTTTTGTACAGTTTTTGTTAAGTGTTTTTGTTTGTTCGGTGTGGGCGGGCTTGCCCTTGTTTTTGTTTTGCATTTGCAGTTCTTTTTTATTTGGATTTGTCCATTTTGTACCGTCGTAAAGACGAGATTTCGGCTGACGTTTCCTGTTTTGTCCTAAATGCAAAAGAGTGTACTGGGCCCACTAGGTCCGTTGCTGGGACCTTAGAGGAGGAGGATGACCCAGGAAGAGGAGAGACAGTTGTTGCCCTGTTCTTGTCCTGTTATGTTTCTCCCTGGCGGCCTTTGTCCTGCCTTTGATCAAGATCATTGGTTGTTGTCTGCAGAACTTGTTAGGTTCATATACCTATTATTAGACTCTTCTAATAGTGAACTAATTAACTTCTTAATTTGTGTTCTTTAGATCTAGTGCATGCATAACAAAATAAGATATTAATAAGGAAAAACAATGTCCCTTACAATGTTAAGTGGCTCGAAAATAAGGGCACAAGTCCCTTCCTTATTTCTTCTTGAGCTATAATATATTGGATGATCCTCCAAAATCCCAATGTAGAGATCCTCATTTGATTGCACCCAAGACTAATCCCTTCAGCTAGTATATTAATTAACTAGATTAATATAGTAGTACCCTTAAAATTAATTTTAAAATATACTTATTACTACACTAGTAATTTAATCTTATACTGTGATTAAAATTTATTATGAACAACCTTTTAATTTTCTAAAACTATTTTAGAGAGAGTTATGAGAGAAGGAAGTGAGGTTTGCATGTATGTTGAATGAATGTGGTAATGAAAGTAATAGAACAGTTCTCTTATAATAAGAGGAGGAAAAACCGGTGGGAGCAAGGCAAATAGGCCAAAGAATGGAATCTTTCTTTTTGCTTTTGGTCTTTACAAGAAATAGGTATGTAAGGCTATGATGCAATAGGTATGATTAAACCTATTTTATTTCATAAAATAAATCAACCACAATGCATCACAACTCCCTCCATTTCGGTCCACTTCATAAAATGGACTACCATTTTATTTTGTCAATTTGTCATTTGTCACACAATATGTCACATATAGTATGTTACATGTTATTAATTAATTTAATGCATATTTATCAAATAAATATCATTTTATAAATTAATTAAATCACATACAACAAATTGACTAGTGATACTTGATCACATAAATAAAATGTGTCATATAATTATAATTCACAACATATTGTAATTATAATTAACCATTCATTCTTATTTCAATTATTTCACAAACAATAATCAATTTTAGTAATAAAGTATTGCAATTACTAAAATAAATCTTAATTAATCCCATTACAATAAGATATAAATATTTTCTCTCACAAATGAATTGTTCAATTTTAAGGAATTGATTAACTTGTATCGTCATACAATTAATCAATTTGTCTATTAAGGAAATTGTCCTTTTGGTGTGACCTTAAGGGATCAACTAATCACCACCGTCAAACGACCGTAATGTCTAACTGTTGGAGCTTGTGTCCTCCACAAATTAGTGTGATAACATTTGTAAATCTCTTACAGGTTCACAAGAGTATACTTCGTATTTTAATCAGTTGATTAACGATTACCTAATAACGGTTGGCTTGCTAGAAAGTTTGACGTTATTATCATACAGATGGCGGTGATCAACTGGTTCCTAAAGGTCACACCTATAGGATGTGTTTGAGAGATGTGGTTATAGAAATATAATCACATTGATGCCTAATATGACTAAACAGTTAGTCAATGTGTTGATGAGACAATTATTTAATGAAGATTAAATAATATTAGTTGAGACGAATTAACTGTCAATTCGTAAATTGAATATAATAAGTTATATTTAATTAAATGTATGTAATGTTAGCTTGGACGAATTAATCTGTTAATTCGTAATTAAAGGTAATCGGTTATATTTAATATCAACAAGATGAATGTGTCATAGTGGTTATAGTGAGGGTACACAAACCAAGAGGTCATGGGTTTGATCCTCACTAGATGACAATTTAACACGTTTTATACATTTTTGGAATAACCGAAAATAAGGAAAATATACTCCTTATTTCGGTGATATGGGCCGAATTAGGGAAGATAATATCTCCCTTATTCACTCCCATTTTCGGTTTCCATAAGAGGAGAAAGGGAGATCATTTTCTTACCATAATTCTCTTTTAACCTAATCTCTCCTCTCATCAGAAAAAAACACAAAAACAACCTAAATTTTTACAGAAAATTCGGATCGATTCTAGCATAATCAAAGGGCATATCTCATATCGTCTTGGGTGCAACTAATAGGCGAATATCAATTTTGATATTGTTCTTAGGCCATTTTTGCTAGGACCGAAGGTTATTTCTAAATCCTATATACTTTTGTTTATGTAATTTTATTTTATGACTAGTGATTATCTTCATAAAATTCGTTATAATCCTTGTATATTAAGGGATGCATACAGATAAATTCCCACACTAACTCTAGTTAGCTGATCATTACTGATAAATGTTGATCAGTTGACTATATAAATGAATCATACCTTACATATTCTTAATATGAGATTTAAACATGTGATCACACTATTGTTGAGCACACATACTCCAACAATCTCTCACTTGTCCGAGACAAGTGTGCGTCACCAATTCTCTTGTCCTTTTACAATCTCCCACTCAATGTAAGGTGTCTCACAGGTCGTACTTGCATTTGATCATATCTTGAGTCGTTTCCTCGATCTGGAGTGTAACTGTCTGACCGAAATTATCTACCGTAGATACCTTCCGAGCGTGGCCACACATTTTCAGTTCACTACTCCTCGAGTGTTTTTGTGTGTTTTTTTTTTGAAATGTCGGAAAAGAAAAAAAAATTATAACTAGAAAAGTTTTTTTTTCTTTCGTTTTTGCCAAATTGCTGAATTGGGAAAAATTTTGGGCTGTTTTTTTTATTCCAGCCGTGAGCAGCTGGGAATTAAAAAATTTTTGTTTTTTTTATTTTGCCGTGGCTGAAAAAAAAAAAACTTGTTTGTTTTGGCCAATTAGTTATTGTAAAACGGTTCACAATTTAAAGATATCATATTATTTTAAAGCAGTTTAAAATTTTGACGGATTGAATTCATATTACAAGTTTAATATGAATTAAGATTGAAATTAATGTGATTAATTGAGAAATTGTCACTTAATTTGATTTAAATAGGTGGTTTGGATAAATTAATCAACATAATTAAGGAATTGTGTCATGTATGTTTAATTTATTTTTAGTTCATGCATTTTAATTTTTGTTGAATGAATCGATGGAATGAATTTAATTTACGTATTTTTTTGGCAATCGGTTGTAATTTGTAATATTTAGTGTGGCCTTAGTCAAATTATGTTTTTGTAATGAAGGAAACATGATTTTTTATGTAATTATGAGATCTCGAATCTCCTTTACTTTTCTTTAGTTTTTGGGTTTTGAAATTAGAATGTAATAAATAGGTATATTATGAAAATTTTATTTATTGTATTTTTTCGAAGAAGACTAAAGATGGAGATTGGAGTTCACTCCCGCTACATGGATCAAGATGGAACATCAAGACAAGCTTCTTGGGTCCAAGGATGGATACCAAACTTGTATTTATTGTTCATTTTGATAGGATAGGCCACACTAGGACTTTTATTGTTTTTACGTTTTCATTTTTATTGCTCTTCATTCACATGATAGTTTATGCATCATATTCCGCCTAAAACCAAACCACCTACTACTAAAATGCATGAAAATTGACTCATATAGGTTGTATGTTAGTTTTCATGGACATACAGATGTCACAGTCTTATTAAGCCTTCACCTTAGTTTATTCATTCTCGCATGCTAGATATTAGTTCACTTAAAATGAATTAAAATAAAGTTGATGGGATCTTCCTCTAAAAAACGGAAAATGAGATTAGTCTTTATAAGGGCAAACAACTATGAATCCCTTCTTTGTCGGTAGGCATAATATGACCCCTTCTACGTTGGGTAAGTAGTTGTGTTGACTTAGTTTACCTCAACATCATAGTCCGAAGAGTTTCTCGTGATTATGATGGACTAAAGATAGAATTTACAGAAATTTATCGACCAAGAATTCTAACGGTAGAATTAGCTAAAAGGTTAGCTTATCAATTTACAGAGAATTGAGTCTTGGGATCATTTATATAATTCTTGAGGGAGGTCAATTGTATAAATGTTTTGAGTCTTCGCGTTATGACAGTAGTTCATTAGACTTAAAAATATAAACGATGCACATGCTTATTATTTTATTCTTCTTCTCGCAGTGTAGAACACGTTTATTTTCATAATACTGTTACAATGAAATGGCTGGAAATAACGCAATCCTAATGCCTAGTGCCACACTTGGACGCGAGTCCTGGCTGAAAGCTTTCATGGACCAGATGAATCAGTCCACGCGACTGAAGAATGATGGGTCCAACTTTGCGGACTGGGAGGCGGCACTACGGAATGCTGCCATTGCTGACGGTAAGCTCAAGTACTTAACTGAGCCAATACCGGTCAACCCAGGCCCCAATGCAGGAGTCAACGAGTCACTCGCTTATAATTACTTTGTTATGGAAGCGGGTGCGATAAAGAACGTACTCATCTTTGCAATGGAAACCAATTTGCAGAGACGCTTCATTGCTCAGGGTGCAAACAATATTTTCACCTCGCTCACTAACGAGTTCTCAAAGGCACCGAGAATCGTTACATATGAGCATACCTATCGCTTCTTTGATGCGAAACTCCAAAAGGGCCAACCGGTTATCCCACACATAGAGTGCCACCATTGTCACAAGGCTGGACATTGGAGGAGGAACTGTCCCATCTACCGTGAGGACATCAAAGCAGGCCGCGTCGTTTCTGTTGGTATGTCATCTTATATTCATATGATTGAGATTAACCATGCAAGTTTCAGAACTTGGGTACTAGATACTGGTTGTGGTTCTCATCTGTGTAATCATTTGCAGGGACTAAAGAACATCATACCTCTCGAAAAAGGTGATGTGGACCTGCGTGTCGGGAATGGAGCACGAGTTGTCATCTCGAAGGGAACATATGTAATCCAACTCCCTAGTGGTTTTGAGTTATTTTTATATAACTGTTACTATGTACCCAGTTTGTCTAAGAATATTATTTCTGTTTCCGTACTTGCTAAAGACGGTTTTTTATTTTCAATAAAGGATAATAGCTGTATTTTCTCTTTCAATGAAATGATTTATGGCAAAGCAGTTTCCATGAATGGAATTTACATCTTAGACCAAACCACAGAAGTATTACACGTGAATAATATGAAAATAAAGGTTGGTGACAAAGATCAAACCTATATATGGCATTGTCGAATGGGACACATAAATGAGAAACGCGTGAAGAAACTCGTCGATAATGGGACTATTCCCGCATTCGATTTTTCTACATATGTCACGTGTGAATCATGTCTCATTGGCAAGATGACTCGAATTTCCTTCAAAGGTGTTGGAATGCACGCTAGTGACCTATTAGGACTCATACATACTGATGTTTGTGGACCTATGTCAATTACCGCTAGAGATGGCTATAGATATTTTATCACTTTCACGGACGATTAAAGTAGATACGGATATGTCTACTTAATGAAGCATAAAAGTGAGTCCTTTGAGAAATTCAAGGAATACCAGAACAAGGTACAGAACCAACTGGGTAGAAAGGTTAAAGCACTCCGTTCAGATCGGGGTGGCGAATATCTTTCAAATGAGTTTGATCAACACCTGAAAGACTGTGGAATCGTTTTGCAGTTAACTCCACCTGGAACACCTCAATTGAATGGTGTGTCCGAACGGATAAATCGAACCTTACTTGATATGGTTCGATCCATGATGAGTCACACCGTAGTGCCTGATTCATTATGGGGTTTTGCTCTTTTGTCAGCTGCTCTTATACTTAACCGAAGTCCGTCTAAAGCTGTCGACAAGACTCCATATGAAATGTGGAAGGGAAGAGTCCCTAACTTGTCTTTTATTCGGGTTTTGGGCTGCGAGGCTTATGTCAAGTGGAGACACGAGGATAAGCTCGGCCCGCGATCGGTCAAGACATACTTTATAGGTTATCCAAAAGGAACATTTGGTCATTACTTCTATTCGCCTACCGAACATCTAGTTTTTGTTGCGGCTAGTGCGACGTTCTTAGAGAAATAATTTCTCGAGAATAAGACGAGAATAGAACCTTCGAGCTGTCGGAGATTCCAGAACCAACGACCGAGGAACGGATGGAGGAAGTTGTTCCTCCAACTGATGATACGGTTAATATTCTTGAGGAACCTAGAAGGTCGGGTAGAGTCTCTCATCCTCCGGAAAGATACATTGGTATGGTCGAGGAGAATGACGTTTTACTCCTAGAGAGTAATGAACCCGCTACCTATAAAGGTGCTATGGCCTGTTCCTACTCAAAGCTATGGCTTGAAGCCATACAAATCCGAGATGGACTCCATGTATGAGAATGACGTATGGGATCTAGTTGATTTACCTAATAAGGTAAAACCTCTACAGTGCAAATGGCTTTACAAAATAAAGCGTTTTGTAGACGCGCAACCAGGTACTTATAAGGCACGACTTGTGGCAAAAGGTTTCACTCAAGTGCACGGATTGCATTATGATGAGATTTTTGCACCTGTAGTCATGCTACGTTCCATTCGGATAATCTTAGTGATTGCCGCATTTCATGATTATGAAATTTGGCAAATGGATGTGAAAACCGCATTCTTAAACGGTTATTTGGAGAAAGAGTTGTACATGGTGCAACCCGAAGGTTTCATAGATCCTGAACATCCTAAGAAAGTATGCAAGCTTAAGCATTCCATTTATGGACTTAAGCAAGCTTCTCGGAGTTGGAATCATCGTTTCGACCAGGTGATAAAAGAGTATGGTTTCACTCGATCGGTCGAAGAACCATGCTTATATATCAAGTCGAGTGGGAGTAAGATTGTATTCTTGATATTGTATGTTGATGACATACTTTTGATTGGGAATGACATTCCTCTCCTATCTTCGTTTAAAGAATGGTTGAAGAACCATTTCCAGATGAAAGATCTGGGTGAGGCACAGCGCATTTTGGGAATCCGTAACTACCGAGATAGATCACGACGGACGTTATCACTTAGTCAGGAGTCTTATTTGGATAAGATTCTTGAGAAGTTCAGCATTACCAACTCCAAGAAGGGGAACCTTCCAATGACGACTGGGATGCAGTTGAGCAAGTCTCAGTGACCCACGACGCCTGAAGGGATTGAGCGCATGAGTCGTGTTCCTTATTCATCTGCAATAGGATCGATCATGTATGCCATGATATGCACACGTCCAGACGTGGCATATGCATTGAGTATGACGAGTCGGTACCAAAAGACTCCGTGTGAAACACACTGGATAGTCATAAAAACATCCTCAAGTACCTACGGAGGACTAAGGATTGGGTATTGACTTATGGAGGCGATACTAAGCTATGGGCAATCGGTTACACAGATGCTAGCTTCCAAACGGATCGAGATGTTTCAAAATCTCAGTCCGGGTTCGTCTTCACTCTTAATGGTGTTGCGGTCAGCTGGAAGAGTTCCAAATAGAGCGTTGTAGCAGATTCTACTACTGAATCCGAGTACTATGCCGCTTCGGAGGCAGCAAAAGAAGCGATATGAATGCGTCAATTCTTACAAGGACTTACGGTAGTTCCTAGTTGGAATGACCCAATCACCATTTATTGTGACAATAAAGGTGCCATCTTCCAGGCTAAGGAGCCAAAGTCTAGCAACAAATCTAGACATGTACATCGGAAAGCTCACCTGATCCGTGATTACGTCGAGCAAGAGGAGATAGTGATAGATAAGATTGCGACGGATGATAACATCGCGGATCCTCTCAGTAAACCGTTGAATTATGATAAGAATGTAGGGCACGTTAATTCCATGGGAATTAAACGCATTCCTGAGTTGTAGTTGTAACCCCCCGCGCTTTCCTAATATTTTTGAATAAACTTTTAAGTAATTTTTATTAAATAATTATTATTTAAAGCTTATTTTCATAAAATATTGTCTTAGCCGTGTAACGGTAATGATAGTGTAGATTTTAATAATATTATCCTCCGACTCGAGTTATAGTAGACTTGGGACGAAAATTCTAGTGCATACCGACTCATTTTGAGTTATTGGGCTTAACTTGACTCATGGGCCTTTTCCCCCTCTTTTCTCTACACAAAACCTCAACTAAACCCTCACAACTTCATCTCCCTCACTTCTAATTTCTGAAATTTCCTAACAAACACACCACCATTGTTAAACCCTTTCCTCTCAACCCTAAAATCACCATAACTCACTCAATTCTTCACCAATCTCGTTCCTTTTCGCGCCATTCTCTTCCTTTTCTCATTCCCCTCCTTTCTAAGTAAGAAAGTTGTCATCTTTTCCTCTTTTTCGAAATTCTCATCTTACAAGGATGTGGATTCTTGACTTAATACCTTTATTTTTGTGTTTAGGGGAGAACTTGGACAACCCGGAGGAGGATAGCTACATCATTGACGAGTCTTTAGAAGATTGAAGTGCAAAAAGGTAACGGTGATGGGTTACTCGACTTTTATGTTAAAATTGTGTGAATTATGTAGTATTAGACTCATATGAATGTTAAATTTGGTGTCTTTCATGCTTTGTGGTGATTTGGTGTTGAGTAGATTACTTGTATGATGATTCTCATATGTTTAAGGAGTAAATTCATGTCTTGTTGTAATATGGTAAAACATGAGATTGTCTTAAAGGAATTCTCTCATAATTACATGATTAAACCTCATTTTTAATGATTAATAAACAACCTCATATGTTAATTACATCTTGAAAGTGGTAATTTTCTGAGTATTCATCATGTTAAAGGAGTATGAAATGATTAAATGAAAGATGGTTGAATTTGAAAGACTTTAGATGGATGTTTGATGAGTTTTCGTATACAGTGATCCCCTGCCGGTGGGCGGCAGCAGCCGCCTACCCAACCGCAGCGTCATGGCATTTCTGAGTTATAAAAACAGGGATTTAAGCCTTTGTGATCCCCTGCCGGTGGGCCGGCAGTCGGCCTACCCAACCGGCAGCGAGTACATGAAATTTTGGTGTCTTTCATAATAGGGTGTATCCTCTGCCGGTGGGCCGGCAGCCGGTCAACCGGCAGAGAATACACAATGTGAAATGTTGAAGTTAATTGACTATAGTAGGTATTCCCCCCGGTGGGCGTGGAGTCACCCCCAGAGAATACACATTGAATGTTTTTGACCTTGTTTCCATTAGCTTGTATCCCCTATGGGTGGGCAGCGTGGCCACCCCACCCT
This sequence comes from Silene latifolia, assembly GCF_048544455.1. NCBI lineage: Eukaryota > Viridiplantae > Streptophyta > Magnoliopsida > Caryophyllales > Caryophyllaceae > Silene > Silene latifolia. The sequence continues at coordinate 1,342,030 of NC_133538.1, forward strand.
ACAGAGAATACACCTTCACCTAATTTGACCTTGTTCCCCTTAGCATGAATCCTCTGCCGGTGGGCGGCGCCGCTCACACCCCACCGAGCACCCGATGTTTCTTATACCTTTATACTTATGCATGCTTCACATGAATTGTTTATGTTATGTTTGTGCAATCTTTTCCACTTGTATTAGTGACCCGAGTGTGACGTTTTACATTGTGAGACTACTCGACATTCCTTATTTATTTGCCCTAGGACATTGGGTCACGGTTAGGTGCCATTGTTTCCGAGTTGGGCTATTTTTCCTTCCGCCTCTTCGGACCGGGGGTCACGGTTTGGTGACAAGGTTCCGATTTGAGGTTACTCGAATTTCAGGCACGGTTAGGTGTACCATATTTCGAGTCTTGGATACGATTTGGTATCGTTTGTCGAATCGGGTGTCGTCCATCCCGAGAGTCTGGCCAGGTTTAGACTAGGACCGTATTATGATCGTCGTCCTACCAAGAGGTTGGAGTCTAGAGGGTTGTCTTGTTTGAGTCTATACTTTGTAATTTGTCTTACATTTGAGTCGAGTCAATTGGTGACCGTTTGAATTAATTATTCTTCTCTCATTTATGCATAACTACTCTTATTGCATTTTGTATACTAATCATGATTCTCTTGTTACCGTAAGTATTTATTCTTATGCTTGTTTGTTTAATTAAATTCCTAATTACTTGTATTTTGACATATTGTGGCTGGGAGAACCCTGAGTTACTCCCCACTGACTGTGGCTTTCATATTTATTATGAATGACAGGTTGGTGATGAAGCTTAAGTGGGGAAGTCCGTGTGAGCTAGCGAGTTCTTACCTTAGACCTTATTTATCTATCACTTTAATAGACTCACCTACTTTTAGACACATGTTCATTCGTGGGATATCTTTTCCCCAATAAATAGACTTGTGTTGTAAACTTAACTTTAACTATCTAAACTTATCTATCGTGTTGGTGATACCTCGCGTTGGACTTCACTAGAAGCTTTAAAAGTTTTAAAAAAATCTCGTGTTTCCGCCACGATTTACTAGTTATATTTTGTTGCCTCAACGAGGGGTGTCACAGTTGGTATCAGAGCATATATTGCTCCTGACGCACACACGTGTACCCCAACTTAAAATTCTTACTTGACCCTGAATAATGAATGAGAGATGGGTAGAATTAAGGACCTAAGTTGGTAGCCTTTTTGTGTATGTTTTGTGATAGGTTCTAACTTGTTTGCCCTTGTGCAAAAGATGGTACGACCAACCAATGTGGAGAATGCTATCATGCAAGCCCTCACACAAGTGCTTGCTAATCAACAAAATGCTCAACCCGCTCCCCCTGCACCCGAAGCTAACCGTCAAGGAAGCTATGCGTGGATTGCAAGTCAACTAGCAAGGAACAAGGCTAGGACCTATGGTGGTGAAGTGGATCCCGTTGCTCTCTCGGAGTGGTTCCGTGATATGGAGAAGAACTTCTCTCTCTTTGATGCCCGAGAGGAGGACAAGGTGAGGTTAGCCTCTCACTTTCTTGTGAAGGAAGCCGATAGGTGGTGGACTTTGACCGGTCCTACCGCTACTCAAGACCCCAACTTTGATTAGAACCGCTTCAAGTCACTTGTGGAGACTCGCTTCTACCCTAAGGAGCTCAAACAACAAAGATTGAAGGAGTTCATGGACTTCAAGCAAGGGAAGCTATCAATTCAAGCCTACACCGACAAGTTTAATGTTATGCCTCCAAGTTCGTGAAAGATGAAGAGGATCGTGTCTACTTCTACAAGAACAAGTTGAATCCTAAAGTGGAAAGCATGGTGAGAAGAAACTCAACTACATTTGTGGAAGTCTATGATGATGCCATTTGGGCCGAAAGCTCTTTGAAGGCCATTGAAGAAGAAGCCAAGCCCCACTCCTCTTCTCATTCTTACCGTTCTAACTTTCATGGCAAGAGACCATTTGTGCCTTCTACTCCAAACTATGCCAACAAGAGGAGGTTTGTGCCAAGGATACAAGACCATGGAGGACAAGGACTAAGAGTTCAAGAACCTAGAGGACAAGCTCCCACATCAACTAATGAACTTGAGAAGGACCGTAAGTGCTACCATTGTAGGCAAGCTGCACACCCCGGAATTGGATGCTATGGCAAGCCCTTGACTTGCTTCCATTGTAAGAAGCCCGGACATCGTGTTGCCGATTGCCCCGAGAAGAAGAATGCTCCTACTTCAAATGCTAGGCCAAGAGGAACTATCTTTGTCATGAGTCGAGCCGAAGCCGCCGCTCATCCCGATATCATTACTGGTATGTTCTCAATTTTTGATCAACCTTGCCTCATTTTATTTGATACCGGCGCATCTCTATCTTTTATATCTTCCAAGTTTTCGGAAAAACTAGCTCTTGAGCCCATTCCTAGTGAGGAAACATCTATATCCTTACCTTCCGGAGAAATATTCTCTTGCTCCCTCATTTTGTCCGACATTCCTATTTCTATTTCGGAAACCTTGTTTCCCGCTAACCTACTTCGTTTCCCCCTTGAGGAATTCGATGTAATTTTGGGTATGGATTGGTTGTCAAAGTATGATGCAAGATTCGAGTGTAGAGACCAAAAGATTTGCCTCAAGAGTCCGCTAGGCACCCGCGTATCCTATAAAGGAGTTCGCTCCCAAGAAGGTGTGAAATTGATTTCCGCTTTGAAGTTGATGAACATGAAGAGGAAAGGTTACCAAATCTTTCTATGCGTGGTGACTTCTACCTCCCCTTCCTTACCGAAGATCGAAGAAGTGCCCGTGGTTTGTGGGTTTCCCGATGTCTTTCCCGAAGAATTGCCCGGAATCCCTCCCGAGCGTGATGTAGAATTTTCTATCGACCTTGTACCCGGAACCAGACCGATTGCTAAAGCCCCGTACCGTATGGCGCCAACCGAGTTGAAGGAGTTGAGGAAGCAACTTGATGAGATGATTGAGAAAGGATTCATTAGACCTAGTGCCTCACCTTGGGGTGCTCCCGTTCTCTTTGTGAAGAAGAAAGATGGATCCATGAGACTTTGCATTGACTACCGCGAGATTAACCGTGTTACCATCAAGAACAAGTATCCTCTACCAAGAATTGAAGATTTGTTTGATCAACTCAAGGGTGCTTCTACCTTCTCAAAGATTGATTTGAGATCCGGTTACCATCAAATTCCCGTTCGTGAGTCCGACATCCCTAAGACTGCCTTTAGCACAAGGTATGGACACTTTGAGTTTAAGGTGATGCCCTTTGGTTTAACCAATGCCCCCTCCATCTTCATGGACCAAATGAATCGGACCTTTACTGAGTTCTTAGACAAGTGTGTTGTGGTCTTCATTGACGATATCCTCATCTTTTCCAAGTCCGAAGAAGAGCATGCCGATCACCTTCGTATCATTTTGGAGATCCTTCGTCGTCAAAAGTGGTTTGCCAAATTCTCCAAGTGTGAATTTTGGTTGTCTAAGGTGTCCTTTCTAGGCCATGTTATATCTAAGGATGGTGTCATGGTAGACCCTTCGAAGATTGAAGCCGTAATTGAGTGGAAGAGTCCAACCGATGTTGGTGAGATCCGTAGTTTCTTGGGTTTGGCGGGTTATTACCGTCGCTTTGTGAAAGATTTTTCCAAGCTTGCTAGACCGATGACTCAACTTTTAAAGAAAGAGACCAAGTTTGCATGGACCGAAGCTTGTGAAGATGCTTTCCATGAGTTGAAGAAGAGGTTGACTACCGCTCCCGTGTTGACCTTGCCCGAGGATGGAGTTGACTTTGATGTGTTTTGTGATGCTTCTAAGATGGGTTTAGGTTGTGTTCTTATGCAAAATAGAAGAGTTGTTGCCTATGCTTCGCGACAATTGAGAGTTCATGAGGTGAACTATCCCACTCATGATTTGGAGTTAGCCGCCATTGTTCATGCCTTGAAGATGTGGAGACACTATCTCATCGGAGTTCATTGCCGTATCTACACCGATCATAAGAGTTTGAGATATATCTTCACCCAAAAGGATTTGAATATGAGACAACGACGATGGTTGGAATTGGTGAATGATTATGACGTAGAATTGTTGTATCATGAAGGAAAGGCAAATGTGGTTGCCGATGCCCTTAGTAGGAAGTCTACTCATTCCTTGAGTGCCACTCGTGTGCTCCCCGATGACCTTTGTGCCGAGTTTCGCAAGCTAAGTTTGCAACTTGTGGAGAGTGGTTTTGATTATCTTGGTGCTATGGTTGCCGAGCCCGTTCTTCACCGTGAGATCCTTGATAGCCTTGTGGACGATGCTACCTTTAAAAGTTTTCAAGCCAAGCTTCTTGAAGGGAAAGGAAAGGATTGTGAGATTGATGCTAAAGGTTACCTTCGTTACCGAGGACGCATGTACGTGCCCGATACCGTTGATTTGAGGAAGAGAGTTCTAGATGAAGCTCATCTATCCCCTTATTCGATTCACCCCGGAGGAGACAAGATGTATAAAGATTTGAAGCTTCAGTTTTGGTGGCCTAACATGAAGAATGAGATTGTGTCATATGTTGGAAGATGTCTTACTTGTCAACAAGTGAAGATTGAGCATAAGAGACCCGGTGGTTTGCTACAACCGTTGGATGTTCCTTTATGGAAGTGGGAGTCCATTTCCATGGATTTTGTGATGGCTTTGCCTAAGACCGTTGGTGGAAAGGATGCCGTATGGGTTGTTGTGGATAGGTTGACCAAGTGTGCTAGGTTCATCCCTATCAAAGAAACTTGGAGTTTAGACCGTCTTGCTAGTGCTTATGTGGAAGAGATCATTCGTTACCATGGTGTTCCTAAGGAGATCGTGTCGGATCGTGACCCGCGTTTTTGTTCAAGAATTTGGAAAGCTTTGCAAGATGCTATGGGTAGTAAGTTGTTGATGAGTACCGCTTTTCATGCCGCTACCGATGGACAATCCGAGAGGACGATTCAAACTCTAGAAGACTTGTTGCGTGCTTGTGCCCTTGATTTCCATTCTAGTTGGGAGAAGAGCTTACCTTTGGTGGAATTTTCTTACAACAATAGTTATCATGATTCTATCAAGATGGCCCCTTATGAAGCCCTTTATGGAAGGAAATGCAGTAGTCCGATTTGTTGGGACCAAGCAAGTGATGTTCGTGACCTAGGACCCGACAAGTTAACCGAGACGATTGATCAAGTGAAACTCATCCGTGAAAGAATGAAAGCCGCCCAAGATCGACAGAAATCCTATGCCGATGTTTGCCGTCGACCCTTGGAGTTTGAAGTTGGAGATAAGGTGTTCTTGAAATTGTCCCCGATGAAAAGAGTAAAGAGGTTCGGAGTTAAAGGGAAGTTGAGTCCGAAGTACATTGGACCTTATGAAGTGATTAAAAAGGATTGGTGCCGTGGCTTATAGATTGGATTTGCCCCCGAGTTTGGGTAAAGTTCATGATGTTTTCCACGTGTCTCAACTTAGGAAATACATTAGCGACCCTAGTCATGTGTTGCAAAATGAAATTCCCGAGCTTGAGCCTAGTCTTTCTTTCGAGGAGAGACCGATTCGTATCTTGGATAAGAAGGAGAAGAAGCTAAGGAGCAAAGTGGTGCCCTTGGTGAAGGTGTTGTGGAAGTGTGGTGATGTAGAAGAAGAGACTTGGGAGCCGGAGGCTTCCATGCGTGTCAAGTACCCTAGTTTGTTTTCTTAAGGTAATACCTTTTCGTTTCAAGTTTCGAGGGCGAAACTTTTTAAAAGGTGGGATGATTGTAACACCCCGCGCTTTCCTAATATTTTTGAATAAACTTTGAAGTAATTTTTATTAAATAATTATTATTTAAAGCTTATTTTCATAAAATATTGTCTTAGCCGTGTAACGGTAATGATAGTGTAGATTTTAATAATATTATCCTCCGACTCGATTTATAGTAGACTTGGGACGAAAATTCTAGTGCATACCGACTCATTTTGAGTTATTGGGCTTAACTTGACTCATGGGCCTTTTCCCCCTCTTTTCTCTACACAAAACCTTAACTAAACCCTCACAACTTCATCTCCCTCACTTCTAATTTCTGAAATTTCCTAACAAACACACCACCATTGTTAAACCCTTTCCTCTCAACCCTAAAATCACCATAACTCACTCAATTCTTCACCAATCTCGTTCCTTTTCGCGCCATTCTCTTCCTTTTCTCATTCCCCTCTTTTCTAAGTAAGAAAGTTGTCATCTTTTCCTCTTTTTCGAAATTCTCATCTTACAAGGATGTGGATTCTTGACTTAATACCTTTATTTTAGTGTTTAGGGGAGAACTTGGACAACCCGGAGGAGGATAGCTACATCATTGACGAGTCTTTAGAAGATTGAAGTGCAAAAAGGTAACGGTGATGGGTTAATCGACTTTTATGTTAAAATTGTGTGAATTATGTAGTATTAGACTCATATGAATGTTAAATTTGGTGTCTTTCATGCTTTGTGGTGATTTGGTGTTGAGTAGATTACTTGTATGATGATTCTCATATGTTTAAGGAGTAAATTCATGTCTTGTTGTAATATGGTAAAACATGAGATTGTCTTAAAGGAATTCTCTCATAATTACATGATTAAACCTCATTTTTAATGATTAATAAACAACCTCATATGTTAATTACATCTTGAAAGTGGTAATTTTTCGAGTATTCATCATGTTAAAGGAGTATGAAATGATTAAATGAAAGATGGTTGAATTTGGAAGACTTTAGATGGATGTTTGATGAGTTTTCGATATAAGGATCCCCTGCCGGTGGGCCGGCAGCCAGCCTACCCAACCGGCAGCGCGTCATGGCATTTCTGAGTTATAAAAATAGGGATTTAAGCCTTTGTGATCCCCTGCCGGCGGGCCGGCAGCCGGCCTACCCAACCGGCAAATGAGTACATGAAATTTTGGTGTCTTTCATAATAGGGTGTATCCCCTGCCGGGGGCATTTGCAGCCAGGTCAACCTACAGAGAATACACAATGTGAAATGTTGAAGTTAATTGACTATAGTAGGTATTCCCTGCCGGTGGGCGGCACAGGTCACCCGGCAGAGAATACACATTGAATGTTTTTGACCTTGTTTCCTTTAGCTTGTATCCCTGCCGGTGGGCGCAGGCACGCCACCCTACAGAGAATACACCTTCACCTAATTTGACCTTGTTCCCCTTAGCATGAATCCTCTGCCGGTGGGCCGGCAGCCGGCACTCACACCGGCAGAGAGCACCTGATGTTTCTTATACCTTTATACTTATGCATGCTTCACATGAATTGTTTACGTTATGTTTGTGCAATCTTTTCCACTCGTATTAGTGACCCGAGTGTGACGTTTTACATTGTGAGACTACTCGACATTCCTTATTTATTTGCCCTCGGACATTGGGTCACGGTTAGGTGCCATTGTTTCCGAGTTGGGCTATTTTTCCTTCCGCCTCTTCGGACCGGGGGTCACGGTTAGGTGACAAGGTTCCGATTTGAGGTTACTCGACTTTCGGGCACGGTTAGGTGTACCATATTTCGAGTCTTGGATACGATTTGGTATCGTTTGTCGAATCGGGTGTCGTCCATCCCGAGAGTCTGGCCAGGTTTAGACTAGGACCGTATTATGATCGTCGTCCTACCAAGAGGTTGGAGTCTAGAGGGTTGTCTTGTTTGAGTCTATACTTTGTAATTTGTCTTACATTTGAGTCGCGTCAATTGGTGACCGTTTGACCTAATTATTCTTCTCTCATTTATGCATAACTACTCTTATTGCATTTTGTATACTAATCATGATTCTCTTGTTACCGTAAGTATTTATTCTTATGCTTGTTTGTTTAATTAAATTCCTAATTACTTGTATTTTGACATATTGTGGCTGGGAGAACCCTGAGTTACTCCCCACTGACTGTGGCTTTCATATTTATTATGAAAAACAGGTTGGTGATGAAGCTTAAGTGGGGAAGACCGTGTGAGCTAGCGAGTTCTTACCTTGGACCTTATTTAGCTATCACTTTAATAGACTCACCTACTTTTAGACACATGTTCATTCGTGGGATATCTTTTCCCCAATAAATAGACGTGTGTTGTAAACTTAACTTTAACTATCTAAACTTATCTATCGTGTTGGTGATACCTCGCGTTGGACTTCACTAGAAGCTTTAAAAGTTTTAAAAAAATCTCGTGTTTCCGCCACGATTTACTAGTTATATTTTGTTGCCTCAACGAGGGGTGTCACAGTAGTACTTGATTATGGATTTGATACATTATCTTTTTCATATATTATTTATAACTTCATCGTTTTATTATAAAATTTTGTTTTTCATGTGGATTGTACTGACAACATTGAACGCCACAAAGTGAACTGAATTACATTATATTGTTTTGGTCCATAATCGCCAATGTGAGCTGATAACTCCGGCTATTATATTGTGCAGTCGATTGATGGTAGGTTCAACGAGCCATAAGTCAAACGGTTGACTGATCGATCACAGATGCGAGATTATAACGATACCTCGTAGGACAACTTTTTGTGACAACGTAATGGAGTCCTAAATGTTTAAAAACATTCGGTGCCAGGTCGTGGATAGGGCATCCATTGTGTTCCTAGAGTCGATTCTTTTGACTATCGACTGTCTCTTGAGATTAAGGCAGTTTTTGGGTGACTTTGGTTTCTTTCTCACGGTCTGCCGTAACTGGAGGTTAAGTAGATTTTTTCTGGGTCATTTCATACTGTGCTTACATCTGCAGGATTCGAGTTGAGGAAAATATCCAACCCTTATTAGGTATAGTTATTTCTCAAGGCCACTGATACCCGTCGTTGTAGGTACCAAAAATAAGATTTATAATTTCCTATTAAAACTAACCTAGGCTAGTGGTAACAGGGTCGAACCACAAGGAGGCAAATGTAATTTCTAATTGTCTAATTTAGTCTAAGGTAATGAAAGTGGGGGTTGAATTGATTTGGTCTATACTAATAGCAATAAAAGACAATAAACTAAATAAACGGATAAAACAGATAAAAGAAGGGGTACTAGGATGGTCAGTTCACTATAGTTTCGGCGGCAGCAAACTAAGTCGGTCTAAATCAAACACATGAGGCGGGAAACAAGAGGTCCTCTCGGTCCACTCTTAACAGATAGCATCTTTCGATCTCGCTATAAGTCCCTAATATCACTAATACCGACTCTCGTCCTGAAAAGCGACTAATAATCTAAACTTTACCTATCTTTCGATCTCAGCATAGTTTAGTCATTTTAATTGGTGATCTAACAACTGTCCCTATCTCTCGATCTAATGGGTCAGTCAAATCCTAAACATTCAACTAGTCGTGTGCACTCGATTTGTCGAATAAAGAATTAAAACAATTAAAACGAAAGTAAAACCCCACGAGGTCAGTCGATCGACCAAGTATGTCAGTCGATCGACTGACACGCGATTCAGGCCGCATTATTCTACGCCGCCTACACTATAACTCCCCTACATCCTAGCACGAATAATTTAGCTACTCATACTAAGAATGATAACAACAATAAGATTGATGAAATAAACAGAGGAATTCATAATTAAAACTACAGAACAAAAGGCTAGCATAAAACGATAATTATGGTTTCGGGAACTAACTAACAATTCTATATCTATGAATGCAAATAAAGTAATAAACTTGAAATTAGAACAGAAGGAATACCGAAATTTGCAGAAGGATTGTAATGGAATGATTGAAAGCACAACGAAAATCCAATGCGAAATAATATCCCGAACCCTAATTATTCGATAAACTAAACTAAATGTAAAACTAGGTAAATTTCTGAATAAAACTGGATGATTGTATCTCTCGACTAGGTTACGTTATATAGCAAACCAACGTAACACTTATTATTAAAACCTAAAACACAATGGGCTTCAAGTTCCTCGATCTTTTAATTCTCGTCTGAAGCAGCGATGTGGTCGATCGACCATAATACCTTGTCGATCGACTGCTCTGAGCTGAACAGTAGCTTCTGGATCCCGTGGGTTGGTCGATCGACTAAGGGTACTGGTCGATCGACTACTTTAGCTGGTACTTGACTTCTATGTTCTCGTGGATATGTCTTTCGGGCCTTGAAATGCGCACCAAGCTCGTTCCTTAAGTGAATCCTTCACGTCAAATGCAATGCAAGGTACTCGGGGACGGATTTAGCTCGATTTCCGCTGAATTCTTAACATTTCTGCAATAATGTACAAAAAACACGAAAGTAGACGGAAATAGGGGAAATGGTAGCTTAAACTACACAAATGAGATCTGAAAGGCATGTAAAATGAGGTATAAAACATCATATAAAAGACACGCATCAAACTTCCCCAAACCAAACCCTTGCTTGTCCCCAAGCAAGAACTAGACTCGATCTATTGACCTAATGGAACGAGTTCAATCTCAGAGCGAATTACAACATGTAAAGCCTAAACCATTTTAATGCAATAACCAACAATCAATTTGTAATGTGAATCATGCAAACGAGTTATGAAGTCGTTAGAAAATTGCTGAACTGTCAACTATAGAGACTTATCAAGTTGGACTCTCACGGGTCGCTCATATCACACATAAGCACAAGTGAATTTAAGAGGATAGAAAGAATTCATTTTTTACAGACTCTCACCTAACTACGACCTATAAGAACATACCTGCAATATAATATGAAAGTAATCTCTACAACCATACATATGCATTCCAACCAACAAAGACCATGACACATGCCGAGGTATATATGTGGATATGTGAGGTATGGGCAAGAAGAGGCAAAACATTTATGGAAAAGTGGAGGTACAAGTGATCAAGCTAGTACCAAAACGGAACCACGGCAACATCCTTCTTCTTGCTCAAAATCAAACGAAACGGTGTTATAGCAAGCATAAATCTCACAATCTCCAGTATTAAAGTAATCAACTAACTCCCCATAAGATACTAATGCAACATGGGAGCAAAAATCGCCAAAAGATAAGGATTTTGAACTTATGCGAATTGATTTCTTCTTTTCTTTCGAACCTCAGTCGATCGACCAGAATTGGCAGTCGATCGACTGCTATGAACAGTACAAAACTCTCTTTTTTTTTTCATTTTTCCGAATCATTTTTTTTTTCTTTTTCTTTCCTTCTTCATTTCATCTTCCCAACTAAATCTCAAATAAGAGCAAATGCTACCAAAAACTGAGTAACAATCCCAAGAACATAGACTACTAGCTTGATAAAGGACAGGCTAAATGTAGGATGTAGTAAATAGGAGAAAAAGGATATTTTTGGCAGTGTGGAGTTTATGGGCATAATGAATAAAGGGAAACCTCTACCACATGTGTCGACAAACCACAAACCGAATGCATACAGGTATTAAGCAGATTAAGTTCATATTTATGCATATTGATGTAACATGCCTCATAAGGAGTACTACTCACATCCTAGATAAACTGGTCATAGATGACACCAGTTATAGGCTCTAATAACTCAGAAATGCACTTATACGATTCTACTAATAACATGTCAATTAAGCACGGCTTAGGCAAAAACAGATGCAAATGCAATGTCATCATGGAAATACTACCGTTCCGACTTGACCTAAATGCTAAGATAAACATGCATTCTTTCTGAAATTTGAAATTTTTCAATTTTTTGGATTTTTGTATATATATATGAAATGAAAATGCAATGCAAAACATAATGTAAACGTCAATGCAAGCAAATGATATGCGACGCAAAACCCTTCCCCAAACCAAATCGCACAATGTCCCCATTGTGCAAAATCATGTAATGAAGAAAAGAGAAATGGGAATTTGCGAGAAAATTAAATAAATAAAACATGAAGTAAAGACTTAGAAACTCACAAGACTTTAAGCGCAGCAAAGGAAACCTCCCCAAACCAGCGTGAGCTAGGAGGTTTCAGTAGCCAGCAGTGCTACCAATAAGTACCTGAAAGACAAACAAAGTACCACGCATAAAACCGAGAAAGCAATAAAGAAGCGGTAATATGTGCAAAGTTACGAAAATGGAAGAAATCAGAAATGAGTCGGGAAATAAAATAGAGTAGAAAACTCCCTTAATCCTGCAAAACGACCCAACACCGCAGGGGGAAGGTCGTGAACAGATACAGAAGTGGCAGTGGTCGATCGACCTAAGTGAACAGGAACAGAAACTCCTGAGATGCGCAACTCAGTCGATCGACCATGGAAGGCAGTCGATCGACTGGGAAAGCTGCTGTAACTTTCTGATTTCTTCGTATTTGCTCAATTACTTGAGCTAATGAGGTCTAAAAACCTGCAACACAATAATACGCGCCCAAAATTGCACAAAACCCAAACCAAAGTCTAAAGCGTATAAAATCCTAAGCAAAAGAGATAAATGCGAAGTCTAGCACACACAAAGGCAATAAAAAGGAGTTTAAAAAGCAATAAAATGTTTTTAAAGCATGTGATCAACTAATAGTTGATCAAGAACGGCCACGGTATGGCCCACTTCGTCGGCTTCTGGCTACTAGAGGTAGGCTCAACGGTGATTATCTTCTTAGCCGCACCCTTCTTAGCTTCAGCATCCGCCGAACTCAACGGATCAACAACTTCTATATCTCCCCAGTCAATGATCTCTTCGGACTCATCAGAATCTAAATCGGACTCTTTCACTTTGACCGAATCGTCATCAACTTCCTCATCAGTGCCATAGCTAAGGCAACCAAGACCTCCTCTTTGAATGATCGGCTTCTTCACAGCTGGAGCAACTTGCGGCTCTTCCTTCCCCAAACCAGCTCCTGCAATATCAGAAATAGACAAATCTTCCTCCAATTTCCTCCCAATCTGAGGCGGAGGGGTTATGACAGGAATAGGAGTAGAGACAGGCATATCTGGAAGCACAAAGTATGATTTCTTTTCAGAAACCGTGTTACAGGTGACAGGCCACATGAGGTCTTTCTTCCTAGCTGTTTGGACGAAGACAATAGAATGCTTCCCCACTTTGAAGGTCAGGGTCCCCGAACCAACATCAATAATCGCACCAAAGAAGTGTGCGAAAAATGGCCTACCTAGAATGATAGGTATGTGGGCATCCTCAGGCATATCTAGGACTACAAAGTCTACGGGGAAGAAAAACTTCCCTATTTGCACAGGGATGTCTTCTAGGACGCTTATAGGCTGGACCGCAGATCGGTCAGCCATTTGAACGGTCATGTCTGTGACTGCAAACCTAGTCAATTTTAGCTTCCTAGCAAGACTTAAGGGCATGACACTAATGCTAGATCCTAGGTCACATAATGCCTTCTCAATAGAGAAGGTACCTATATTACAAGGAACGGAAAAGCTACCCGGGTCTTCTAGTTTGTGAGGTGCAGTATGAGACAAATAAGAACAAGTTTCCTCAGTCAGTGTTACAGTATGCACGGTTTCAAGTGACCTCTTTTTAGAAAGTAATTGCTTCATGAACTTCATATAAGCGGGCACTTGATTCACTAATTCAAGGAAAGGTACTTGTACGTTAAGACTACGAACAACATTTTCAAATTTACTGAAAGATACTTGTTCCTTTGTCGGCACTAGTCTCTCTGGATATGGGGCTGTAAGAAGTAGTTTAGCCCTCTCCTCTAAGTCACGCATGCCGGCATCCGTGGACTTAGGCTGAAAGTCCACCACCTTCTCCTTATTAAAGCTTGAACCCTCTTCAGACCGTCTCAAATGTGAGCCATTGACCGACATTGGGTCGAACTTCGGAATCGGGATGGACCCATCAGCACTCGGGTCTTGCCCCAATACTTTCGGAGTTGTCGTACCCCGAAATAAGTGGTCTCTCAAATTATTGGGCATTGGAGGACGAAATTTCTTAATATCAGCAGTGGCCTCAGTCGATCGACTAGTGAGGTCAGTCGATCGACTAACTTGAACAGGACCAGAAGCTCCTGTAACCCGCACTTCAGTCGATCGACCGGGTATATCAGTCGATCGACTGGTATACCTGGTAGACGCCTTGTTTTTGCTATTCTTCGTTAAAGCTTTCTTTTGACTCGGTTCCGCCTCATTCTTTTCAGGGGCATCCTCGACCATAGCAGGCCCCTTCAGGGTAGACCCACTCCTCAAGGTAATGGCGTTTAGGGTCTCTTTCTAGTCAGTTTGAGTCGGTAAGTGTCCCGGAGCTCGAGTGGTACTCTTTCTAGCCAATTGAGCAATTTGGCTTTCTAAAAGTTTCATTCCAACCTCTCTAACTTGGGACTCCTTTTGTAACATATTCTTCAACTCAGCAAACTCGGAATTTTGAGATTGTTGTTGCTGCGGCACATAGGGAGGTTTTTGATATTGTTCTTGCTTATGATGAGGGGGTACATAGGCTTCCTGCTGCTGCTGCTGCGGAGGTGGTGTTGGATTTAGGACATTCTGGCTACTGCACCTCAAGTTGGGATGAACATTAGGCTCATAGTAGGTGTTTGTCTGCCTATAGTGTTGAAAGGCAGCACAAGACTCGAAAGAACTATGACAATTTTCTGAGACATGTCCCTTAGCTCCACACCTTCTGCAGACGAAAGGACCGTCTGACACAGCATTTACTTGGTAAATACCTCCTTTTGAAGCTCCTCCCAGTTCATATTTGTCAAATCTCGTAGTGAGAGCTTCAAGTGCAGCTACAGAAGGAGATTCAACACTCCTCCTTTGATTCCCCCTGGAATTCCCATACTCGGCCTTGTGGGTGGCTATGTCATCAATAATCTTCCACCCCTTAGTCTCTCCCATATTTTTAGCAAATCGGCCATTGGCTGCAGCATCCAAAATATCCCTCTGATGGTCATACAGCTCGTTATAGAACTGATTGCAAAGAATCCATTTTTCGAACCCATGGTGCGGTATGGTTCGCACCAGCTTCTTGAAACGGACCCATGCCTCATGAAAATTCTCATCCGGCCCTTGTTTAAAGCTCGTGATCTGAGCTCTAATGGCATTCGTCTTCGAGGCAGAGAAGTACATTTTGTAAAATGCCAGGGCTAAGGAGTTCCAGTCGGTGATCCCATGAGCGGCTCGGTCCAGATCTCTGTACCACTCCCTTTCAGCATCACGGAGTGAGAATATAAACATAGTCTCTTTTATCTGGTCCTGGGTCACACCGGTCGGCGGGGGTATAGAGCAGCAGTAATCGATAAATGTCTCCATATGCTTGGTTGCATCTTCATTTGCAGCTCCCCCGAACTGGTTCCTCTCAACTAGGTTGATATAGGAAGGCTTTGGTTCGAATTTCCTATCAGCTCCAGGTACTTCGAATCCCTTGTAAATATTTTCGGCTGTCGGCTCAGAATTACTTGCTATAGTTGTTTCTTCAGCCATGACTGGAATTTCTGGAGAAGTGATTGTCTCAGCTGAAGAATTAGAAGTAGGAGATGTAGGTGGATCTTCCTCGAACAGAGCGTTCTCGTAGTAACTTGACAGAGTACTCAGCTCTTCCTCTGTCGGTAATACCCTTTGTGATCGTCTCAACTCGCGCAAGGATTTCTCAATCTCAGGATTGAACGGTACTAGTTCACCACCCTGTGACCTGCGCATAAGAAGAAACTATAAAAAGAATATGAGAAAAGTTTAAGGAACGGATGTCCCTTAAACTAAGAAAGACTAAATAAAAACAACTAAAAATTAGAACAATTTCCTCCCCGGCAACGGCGCCAAAATTTGATACCCGCCGTTGTAGGTACCAAAAATAAGATTTATAATTTCCTATTAAAACTAACCTAGGCTAGTGGTAACAGGGTCGAACCACAAGGAGGCGAATGTAATTTCTAATTGTCTAATTTAGTCTAAGGTAATGAAAGTGGGGGTTGAATTGATTTGGTTTATACTAATAGCAATAAAAGACAATAAACTAAATAAACGGATAAAACAGATAAAAGAAGGGGTACTAGGATGGTCGGTTCACTATAGTTTCGGCGGCAGCAAACTAAGTCGGTCTAAATCAAACACATGAGGCGGGAAAAAAGAGGTCCTCTCGGTCCACTCTTAACAGATAGCATCTTTCGATCTCGCTATAAGTCCCTAATATCACTAATACCGACTCTCGTCCTGAAAAGCGACTAATAATCTAAACTTTACCTATCTTTCGATCTCAGCATAGTTTAGTCATTTTAATTGGTGATCTAACAACTGTCCCTATCTCTCGATCTAATGGGTCAGTCAAATCCTAAACATTCAACTAGTCGTGTGCACTCGATTTGTCGAATAAAGAATAAAAACAATTAAAACGAAAGTAAAACCCCACGAGGTCAGTCGATCGACCAAGTATGTCAGTCGATCGACTGACACGCGATTCAGGCCGCATTATTCTACGCCGCCTACACTATAATTCCCTTACATCCTAGCACGAATAATTTAGCTACTCATACTAAGAATGATAACAACAATAAGATTGATGAAATAAACAGAAGAATTCATAATTAAAAATACAGAACAAAAGGCTAGCATAAAACGATAATTATGGTTTCGGGAACTAACTAACAATTCTATATCTATGAATGCATATAAAGTAATAAACTTGAAATTAGAACAGAAGGAATACCGAAATTTGCAGAAGGATTGTAACGGAATGATTGAAAGCACAACGAAAATCCAATGCGAAATAATATCCCGAACCCTAATTATTCGATAAACTAAACTGAATGTAAAACTAGGTAAATTTCTGAATAAAACTGGATGATTGTATCTCTCGACTAGGTTACGTTATATAGCAAACCAACGTAACACTTATTATTAAAACCTAAAACACAATGGGCTTCAAGTTCCTCGATCTTTTAATTCTCGTCTGAAGCAGCGATGTGGTCGATCGACCATGATACCTAGTCGATCGACTGCTCTGAGCTGAACAGTAGCTTCTGGATCCTGTGGGTTGGTCGATCGACTAAGGGAACTGGTCGATCGACTGCTTTAGCTGGTACTTGACTTCTATGATCTCGTGGATTTGTCTTTCGGGCCTTGAAATGCGCACCAAACTCGTTCCTTAAGTGAATCCTTCACGTCAAATCCAATGCAAGGTACTCGGGGACGGATTTAGCTCGATTTCCGCTGAATTCTTCAGATTTCTGCAATAATGTACAAAAAACACGAAAGTAGACGAAAATAGGGGAAATGGTAGCTTAAACTCCATAAATGAGCTTTGAAATGCGTGTAAAATGAGGTATAAAACATCATATAAAAGACACGCATCAGCCACTCGAGGAGTTGTAACTGAAATGCATGGCCATGCTCGAATGATGATTCCTTTATCAGTTAAGTTACTCTCTAGTCGGGGAAACCACTCTTGATGATGATCGCTTGTAAAATACGACCTTTGTGAATACGGATTTTCAAATTGTTTTACATTGAGTGGGAGAAATTTTAGAATATGAGAATCGGTTATCGCACATACACTTGTGAGGACAAGTGGGAGTTTGTTGGAGCTTGTGTCCTCCACAAATTAGTGTGATAACATTTGTAAATCTCTTACAGGTTCACAAGGGTATACTTCGTATTTTAATCAGTTGATTAACGATTACCTAATAACGGTTGGCTTGCAAGAAAGTTTGACGTTATTATCATACAGATGGCGGTGATCAACTGGTCCCTAAAGGTCACACCTATAGAATGTGTTTGAGAGATGTGGTTATAGAAATATAATCACATTGATGCCTAATATGACTATACAGTTAGTCAATGTGTTGATGAGACAATTATTTAATGAAGATTAAATAATATTAGTTGAGACGAATTAACTGTCAATTCGTAAATTGAATATAATAAGTTATATTTAATTAAATGTATGTAATGTTAGCTTGGACGAATTAATCTGTTAATTCGTAATTAAATGTAATCGGTTATATTTAATATCAACAAGATGAATGTGTCATAGTGGTAATAGTGAGGGTACACAAACCAAGAGGTCATGGGTTCGATCCTCACTAGATGACAATTTAACACATTTTATACATTTTTGGAATAACCGAAAATAAGGAAAATATACTCCTTATTTCGGTGATATGGGCCGAATTAGGGAACATAATATCTCCCTTATTCACTCCCATTTTCGGTTTCCATAAGAGGAGAAAGGGAAATCGTTTTCTTACCCTAATTCTCTTTTAACCTAATCTCTCCTCTCATCAGAAAAAAACACAAAAACAACCTAAATTTTTACAGAAAATTTGGATCGATACTAGCATAATCAAAGGGCATATCTCATATCGTCTTGGGTGCAACTAATAGGCGAATATCAATTTTGATATTGTTCTTAGGCCATTTTTGCTAGGACCGAAGGTTATTTCTAAATCCTATATACTTTTGTTTATGTAATTTTATTTTATGACTAGTGATCATCTTCATAAAATTCGTTATAATCCTTGTATATTAAGGGATGCTTACAGATAAATTCCCACAAGTAGTATCAGAGCCAAGGCCACGAATTTTAATTTAGATGATTTTCATAAAATTGTATGTAAACAATATGAGGAATTTCGAAAAATAAGAAAAAAAATATTACGGCTATAAATTTTTTTTGCCGAGAGGTAATTTTTTTTTTTCGGCCTGTTTTGTTCGTTTTTTTTCTTTTGCTTGATGATTTATTTCCAATTTCATTTTTCATATCATTGTTTTAATCAGTTAAAATTATCATATGAAAAATTGGTAGATTTTGATTTAACGAAGATTAAGTTAAAATACAAATAGAATCGTCATGTCGATGATACAAGAACTTGTTTTTGCTATATAGTTTTAGCATATACGATTAATCATGTTCATTAATTCATTTGCTAAATCATGTTCTAATAGCAACTGTAAACATTTTCTTCATTGATTTTTGTTTTAGGGCTTTTTGCCGCAAAAGAAAAAAAGTGACGGCATATTTTTTTTAGGGTTTGCCGTGAGCCAAAAAGAAAAAAAAATTCTGTTTTGTGTGTTTTTTTTCCTGAAATGTCGGAAAAGAAAAAAAAAATTATAACCAGAAAAGTTTTTTTTTTTCTTTCGTTTTTGCCAAATTGCCGAATTGGGAAAAATTTTGGGCTGTTTTTTTTTATTCCAGCCGTGAGCAGCTGGGATTTAAAAAAATAAAAAAAAAATTTGTTTTTTTTATTTTGCCGTGGCTGAAAAAAAAAACTTGTTTGTTTTGGCCAATTAGTTATTGTAAAACGGTTCACAATTTAAAGATATCATATTATTTTAATGCAGTTTAAAATTTTGACGGATTGAATTCATATTACAAGTTTAATATGAAGTAAGATTGAAATTAATGTGATTAATTGAGGAATTGTCACTTAATTTGATTTAAATAGGTGGTTTGGATAAATTAATCAACATAATTAAGGAATTGTGTCATGTATGTTTAATTTATTTTTAGTTCATGCATTTTAATTTTTGTTGAATAAATCGATTGAATGAATTTAATTTACGTATTTTTTTTGCAATCGATTGTAATTTGTAATATTTAGTGTGGCCTTAGTCAAATTATGTTTTCGTAATGAAGGAAACATGATTTTTTATGTAATTATGAGATCTCGAATCTCCTTTACTTTTCTTTAGTTTTTGGGTTTTGAAATTAGAATGTAATAAATAGGTTTATTATGTAAATTTTATTTATTGTATTTTTTCGAAGAAGACTAAAGATGGAGATTGGAGCTCACTCCCGCTACATGGATCAAGATGGAACATCAAGACAAGCTTCTCGGGACCAAGGATGGATTCCAAACATGTATTTATTGTTCATTTTGATAGGATAGGCCACACTAGGACTTTTATTGTTTTTACGTTTTCATTTTTATTGCTCTTCATTCACATGATAGTTTATGCATCATATTCCGCCTAAAACCAAACCACCTACTACTAAAATGCATGAAAATTGACTCATATAGGTTGTATGTTAGTTTTCATAGACATACAGATGTCACAGTCTTATTAAGCCTTCACCTTAGTTTATTCATTCTCGCATGCTAGATATTAGTTCACTTAAAATAAATTAAAATAAAGTTGATGGGATCTTCCTCTAAAAAACGGAAATTGAGATTAGTCTTTATAAGGGCAAACAACTATGAATCCCTTCTTTGTCGGTAGGCATAATATGACCCCTTCTACGTTGGGTAAGTAGTTGTGTTGACTTAGTTTACCTCAACATCATAATCCGAAGAGTTTCTCGTGATTATGATGGACTAAAGATAGAATTTACAGAAATTTATCGACCAAGAATTCTAACGGTAGAATTAGCTAAAAGGTTAGCTTATCAATTTACAGAGAATTGAGTCTTGGGATCATTTATATAATTCTTGAGGGAGGTCAATTGTATAAATGTTTTGAGTCTTCGCGTTATGTCAGTAGTTCATTAGACTTAAAAATATAAACGATGCACATGCTTATTATTTTATTCTTCTTCTCGCAGTGTAGAACACGTTTATTTTCATAATACTGTTACAATGAAATGGCTAGAAATAACGCAATCCCAATGCCTAGTGCCACACTTGGACGCGAGTCCTGGCTGAAAGCTTTCATGGACCAGATGAATCAGTCCACGCGACTGAAGAATGATGGGTCCAACTTTGCGGACTGGGAGGCGGCACTACGGAATGCTTCCATTACTGACGGTAAGCTCAAGTACTTAACTGAGCCAATACCGGTCAACCCAGGCCCCAATGCAGGAGTCAACGAGTCACTCGCTTATAGTGACATTGTTATGGAAGCGGGTGCGATAAAGAACGTACTCATCTTTGCAATGGAAACCAATTTGCAGAGACGCTTCATTGCTCAGGGTGCAAACAAGATTTTCACCTCGCTCACTAACGAGTTCTCAAAGGCACCGAGAATCGTTACATATGAGCATACCTGTCGCTTCTTTGATGCGAAACTCCAGAAGGGCCAATCGGTTATCCTACACATTCTTCACATGATTGAGAATGTCGAGAAGCTGGAGGCTCTTGATTGCAAAATCAGTGAGAGCATTGTCATTGACCGAATGCTTCATTCTCTTCATGATGGTTTTGCCCTTTTCAGGGCGAACTACTACATGAATTACTTGAAAAAGAGTCATCATTAGCTACACTCCCTTCTCGTACAGACCGAGAAGGATATGAAATTGAGTAGGACCATGAAGCAGGATGTTCTCATGATTTCAAACAAGGGTAAAGGTAAGGGCAAGGCTGATGGCGACCTAGCTGTAGGTAAGCCAAAGTTTAAGAAGCCAGGAAACGGTAAGAGTGCACCTGGTGAGACTAGTGGCTCACAGGGCAAGGCAAAGAGCAAGGGCGGTGACATAGAGTGCCACCATTGTCACAAGACTGGACATTGGAGGAGGAACTGTCCCGTCTACCGTGAGGACATCAAGGCAGGCCGCGTCGTTCCTGTTGGTATGTCATCTTATATTCATATGATTGAGATTAACCATGCAAGTTTCAGAACTTGGGTACTAGATACTGGTTGTGGTTCTCATCTGTGTAATCATTTGCAGGGCCTAAAGAACATCATACCTCTCGAAAAAGGTGATGTGGACCTGCGTGTCGGGAATGGAGCACGAGTTGTCATTGCTTGTCTCGAAGGGAACATATGTAATCCAACTCCCTAGTGGTTTTGAGTTATTTTTATATAACTGTTACTATGTACCCAGTTTGTCTAAGAACATTATTTCTGTTTCCGTACTTGCTAAAGACGGTTTTGCATTTTCAATAAAGGATAATAGCTGTATTTTCTCTTTCAATGAAATGATTTATGGCAAAGCAGTTTCCATGAATGGAATTTATATCTTAGACCAAACCATGGAAGTATTACACGTGAACAATAAGAAAATAAAGGTTGGTGACAAAGATCAAACCTATATATGGCATTGTCGAATGGGACACATAAATAAGAAACGCGTGAAGAAACTCGTCGATAATGGGACTATTCGCGCATTCGATTTTTCTACATATGGCACGTGTGAATCATGTCTCATTGGCAAGATGACTCGAATTTTTTTCAAAGGTGTTGGAATGCGCGCTAGTGACCTATTAGGACTCATACATACTGATGTTTGTGGACCTATGTCAATTACCGCTAGAGATGGCTATAGATATTTTATCACTTTCACGGACGATTAAAGTAGATACGGATATATCTACTTAATGAAGCATAAAAGTGAGTCCTTTGAGAAATTCAAGGAATGCCGAACAGTGGTACGAACCAATCGGGTAGAAAGGTTAAAGTACTCCGTTCAGATCGGGGTGGCGAATATCTTTCAAATGAGTTTGATCAACACCTGAAAGACTGTGGAATCATTTTGCAGTTAACTCCACCTAGAACACCTCAATTGAATGGTGTGTCCGAACGGAGAAATCGAACCTTACTTGATATGGTTCGATCCATGATGAGTCACACCGTAGTGCCTGATTCATTATGGGGTTTAGCTCTTTTGTCAGCTGCTCTTATACTTAACCGAAGTCCGTCTATAGCTGTCGAAAAGACTCCATATGAAATGTGGAAGGGAACGGTCCCTAACTTGTCCTTTATTCGGGTTTGGGGCTGCGAGGCTTATGTCAAGTGGAGACACGAGGATAAGCTCGGCCCGCGATCGGTCAAGACATACTTTATAGGTTATCCAAAAGGAACATTTGGTCATTACTTCTATTCGCCTACCGAACATCGAGTTTTTGTTGCGGCTAGTGCGACATTCTTAGAGAAAGAATTTCTCGAGAATAAGACGAGAATAGAACCTTCGAGCTGTCGGAGATTTCAGAACCAACGACCGAGGAACGGATGGAGGAAGTTGTTCCTCCAACTGATGATACGGTTAATATTCCTAAGGAACCTAGGAGGTCGGGTAGAGTATCTCATCCTCCGGACAGATACATTGGTATGGTCGAGGAGAATGACGTTTTACTCCTAGAGAGTAATGAACCCGCTACCTATAAAGGTGCTATGGCCTGTTCCGACGCAAAGCTATGGCTTGAAGCCATACAATCCGAGATGGACTCCATGTATGAGAATGACGTATAGGATCTAGTTGATTTACTTAATAAGGTAAAACCTCTATAGTGAAAATGGCTTTACAAAATAAAGCGTTCTGTAGAAACGCAACCAGGTACCTATAAGGCACGACTTGTGGCAAAAGGTTTCACTCAAGTGCACGGATTGCATTATGATGAGATTTTTGCACCTGTAGTCATGCTACGTTCCATTCGGATAATCTTAGCGATTGCCGCATTTCATGATTATGAAATTTGGCAAATGGATGTGAAAACCGCCTTCATAAACGATTATTTGGAGAAAGAGTTGTACATGGTGCAACCCGAAGGTTTCATAGATCCTGAACATCCTAATAAAGTATGCAAGCTTAAGCGTTCCATTTATGGACTTAAGCAAGCTTCTCGGAGTTGGAATCATCGTTTCGACCAGGTGATAAAAGAGTATGGTTTCACTCGATCGGTCAAAGAACCATGCTTATATATCAAGTCGAGTGGGAGTAAGATTGTATTCTTGATATTGTATGTTGATGACATACTTTTGATTGGGAATGACATTCCTCTCCTATCTTTGGTTAAAGAATGGTTGAAGAACCATTTCCAGATGAAAGATCTGGGTGAGGCACAACGCATTTTGGGAATCCGTATCTACCGAGATAGGTCACGACGGACGTTATCACTTAGTCAGGAGTCTTATTTGGATAAGATTCTTTAGAAGTTCAACATGACCAACTCCAAGAAGGGGAACCTTCCAATGACGACTGGGATGCAGTTGAGCAAGTCTCAGTCACCCACGACGCCTGAAGGGATTGAGCGCATGAGTCGTGTTCCTTATTCATCTGCAATAGGATCGATCATGTATGCCATGATATGCACACGTCCAGACGTGGCATATGCATTGAGTATGACGAGTCGGTACCAAAAGACTCCAGGTGAAACACACTGGATAGCTGTTAAAAACATCCTCAAGTACCTACGGAGGACTAAGGATTGGGTATTGACTTATGGAGGCGATACTAAGCTATGCGCATTTGGTTACGTAGATGCTAGCTTCCAAACGGATCGAGATAATTCAAAATCTCAGTCCGGGTTCGTCTTCACTCTTAATGGTGTTGCGGTCAGCTGGAAGAGTTCCAAATAGAGTGTTATAGCAGATTCTACTACTGAATCCGAGTACTATGCCGCTTCGGAGGCAGCAAAGGAAGCGATATGGATGCGTCAATTCTTACAAGGACTTACGGTAGTTCCTAGTTCGAATGACCCGATCACCATCTATTGTGACAATAAAGGTGCCATCTTCCAGGCTAAGGAGCCAAAGTCTAGCAACAAATCTAGACATGTACATCGGAAAGCTCACCTGATCCGTGATTACGTTGACCAAGAGGAGATAGTGATAGACAAGATTGCGACGGATGATAACATCGCGGATCCTCTCACTAAACCGTTGAATTATGATAAGCATGTAGGGCACGTTAATTCCATGGGAATTAAACGCGTTCCTGAGTTGTAGTACTTGATTATGGATTTGATACATTATCTTTTTCATATACTATTTATAACTTCATCGTTTTATTATAAAATTTTGTTTTTCATGTGGATTGTACTGACAACATTGAACGCCACAAAGTGAACTGAATTACATTATATTGTTTTGGTCCGTAATCGCCAATGTGAGCTGATAACTCCGGCTATTATATTGTGCAGTCGATTGATGGTAGGTTCAACGAGCCATAAGTCAACCGGTTGACTAATCGATCACAGATGCGAGATTATAACGATACCTCGTAGGACAACTTTTTGTGACAACGTAATGGAGTCCTAAATGTTTAAAAACATTCGGTGCCAGGTCGTGGATAGGACATCCATTGTGTTCCTAGAGTCGATTCTTTTGACTATCGACTGTCTCTTGAGATTAAGGCAGTTTTTGGGTGACTTTGGTTTCTTTCTCACGTTCTGCCGTAACTGGAGGCTAAGTAGATTTTTTCTGGGTCATTTCATACTGTGCTTACATCTGCATGATTCGAGTTGATGAAAATATCCAACCCTTATCAGGTATAGTTATTTCTCAGGGCCACTCGAGGAGTTGTAACTGAAATGCATGGCCATGCTCGAATGATGATTCTGTTATTAGTTAAGTTACTCTCTAGTCGGGGAAACCACCCTTGATGATGATCGCTTATAAAATACGACCTTTGTGAATACGGATTTTCATAATGTTTTACATTGAGTGGGAGAAATTTTAGGATATGAGAATCGGTTATCGCACATACACTTGTGAGGACAAGTGGGAGTTGGTTGGAGCTTGTGTCCTCCACAAATTAGTGTGATAACATTTGTAAATCTCTTACAGGTTCACAAGGGTATACTTCGTATTTTAATAAGTTGATTAACGATTACCTAATAACGGTTGGCTTGCTAGAAAGTTTGACGTTATTATCATACAGATGACGGTGATCAACTGGTCCCTAAAGGTCACACCTATAGGATGTGTTTGAGAGATGTGGTTATAGAAATATAATCACATTGATGCCTAAAATGACTAAACAGTTAGTCAATGTGTTGATGAGACAATTATTTAATGAAAATTAAATAATATTAGTTGAGATGAATTAACTGTCAATTCGTAAATTGAATATAATAAGTTATATTTAATTAAATGTATGTAATGTTAGCTTGGACGAATTAATCTGTTAATTCGTAATTAAATGTAATCGGTTATATTTAATATCAACAAGATGAATGTGTTATAGAGGTAATAGTGAGGGTACACAAACCAAGAGGTCATGGGTTCGATCCTCACTAGATGACAATTTAACACATTTTATACATTTTTGGAATAACCGAAAATAAGGAAAATATACTCCTTATTTCGGTGATATGGGCCGAATTAGGGAAGATAATATCTCCCTTATTCACTCCCATTTTCGGTTTCCATAAGAGGAGAAAGGGAGATCATTTTCTTACCCTAATTCTCTTTTAACCTAATCTCTCCTCTCATCAGAAAAAAAACACAAAAACAAAATTTCTAAATTTTTACGGAAAATTTGGATCGATTCTAGCATAATCAAAGGGCATATCTCATATCGTCTTGGGTGCAACTAATAGGCGAATATCAATTTTGATATTGTTCTTAGGCCATTTTTGCTAGGACCGAAGGTTATTTCTAAATCCTATATACTTTTGTTTATGTAATTTTATTTTATGACTAGTGATCATCTTCATAAAATTCGTTATAATCCTTGTATATTAAGGGATGCATACAGATAAATTCCCACACTAACTCTAGTTAGTTGATCATTACTGATAAATGTTGATCAGTTGACTATATAAATGAATCATACCTTACATATTCTTAATATGAGATTTAAACATCCGATCGCACTATTGTTGAGCACACATACTCCAACAATCTCTCACTTGTCCGAGACAAGTGTGCGTCACCAATTCTCTTGTCCTTTTACAATCTCCCACTCAATGCAAGGTGTCTCACAGGTCATACTTGCATTTGATCATATCTTGAGTGGTTTCCTCGATCTGGAGTGTAACTGTCTGACCGAAATTATCTACCGTAGATACGTTTCGAGCGTGGCCACGCATTTTCAGTTCACTACTCCTCGAGTGGCCTTGAGATTTCAAACAACCCTGACAAGGGGTTGACAATTCCTATCAATCTATTCCCTTTGTTTAGCCACAGTTCATCATAACCCAAAATATACTCATTTGACCTCATTTACCATAGTCGTAGAGCATAAATCAAAGTCAATCAGAAATTTGTGCCATCTTGGGCGAATAGTCTCTAGTCAAAAGAATTGACTCATAAGAATACTACAGTAGCTCTTGCTACGACCAGACTTTATGAATTACCAGAACTCTATAAGCGGTCACTGCCTGACAGAGTGTCCCATACAGTCTGTCTCTGTGATCGACTAGTCATCCCATATGACTCTATGGCACTTGAACTTGCCATCAATCGCATCACACTCTAGTTACTTCGAGACGTCACCTCATAAAAGCAACGAGGGGCCAATACTATGTTAATCCACTTCACTTTAATAGGGTTCAACATTGTCCTTACAACCTTTAAATATACTCATTTGACCTCATTTACTAAGTAATAATAGAGTTTTTTTAATAAAACTCAAACGATAAATGCGATTATCATATATGAATAGTCAATACACTATTACTACTTCATATCTTATAATCTATAGTGTTTATTTTACACTAGTTAAAATGCAAACAAAGCTTGGCAAGTGGATACACCATATATCCATACATTCCAACATTTTGAATTGTTATTTCCTTCTATTCAATGTTATTTCTAATAACACGAATTTATCTAAATATATGTGTGGACAAGGCCCTCGGGAACTGCGTCCGCGGGATCCACACTAGGCATAATCGACTCGAGGTTCTTTCGAATCGAATTAAGACATATTAGAGTCGCCACCAAGTTTTTTGGGAACTTGGAACCGTTCAAGTCAACTTTACACCTTTCATCGAAAAGCATAAAGCCAATCGACTACGAGTGATTAAAGATAAAGACTTGTACCCTATATCACTCGATTTGAATGACTCTCGTAATCCAATGGTATTTAGACGGATCCACAAACCATAGATCTTGAGTAAGGGGTGAGGGTACGTGTTAGGAAGCCCATAAGGACACCTAACCCCGCCCGTCGATAACGGCCTCTACTAAGTCAAGTATGGATTTCAAACAAGGTCATAGCTACTACGATATATGATATGCAAACATCGTTTTAAACCCTAACATGTGACAACAATTTCTATGTCGTTTTAAATGCAACTAAACTAACTTTGTCAAAGTTGTAATTTAGCATGTGGGTTGATTGATCTAAGCAACATATAAACGAAAGCAAACAAGGCTTAGGGGGAATGGGGGAGCCGTTGGGATCTACCTATTACAAACCAGGCATTTCATGCCGACACAACGATAAATTAAAGATACAACTCGATCTAAATACAATTGCTACATACAACACTATACACGACAACACACACGGCCAATCGGCCTAGAAAAGCGTGCACAAAAGGGGTGGCCCACGGCTTACATGACTCACGGCCTTGGGTCACTCCTCGTGATGTGTGCTTTCGCTCAATCTCATCGAATTAGACATAGGGCCGCGCACCAAAGCATGCATTAGCATAAATCGGGCCATGTTGCTTTAAACAACATGCGATTTACTACGCTCTTACAAACATTGGGGCACAACCATCTAACCAAACAAGACTAAGGTTTTTTGAAAGAGGTTTTGACTCGATAAAAGAAAACTAACTTGAAAATTACAACCAAACCAACAAACACGACTCGATAAACAAAGTAATTACAAGATACGAAACAACAAAGAACAAAATGATAAACAAGGAAAGAAAAATGAAATAAGAAAGACAAGAGACACGGCCAACTCACGGCCCAAACCAACGGCCACCCTCACGGCCAAGACAAGGCTAATCTAGTTCCTAAGTTAGGTTCATTGGTTAGATCGAATGATTGCGAAACGGATTAGAAAACAAGTTATAAAACAGGTTGATCGATTGAGAAGAAACGCGCGAGTGTGTTATTCTACACGGCCTAAAGGGTCCAATTAGGTCAGATATCATAAGATTAATGCTTACTCGTCGAGTGTTAATAGGAAGGTGCTAATCACGCACTCCTATGCTAGCGAGAAATCAAGTGATAAGAAAGATGTATTCAATTAGGTTATAGAATTGTTAATCGATTTTTAAAGCTATGTCGATGTACCCTAATGTGTCTAATTAGGTTATTAAATTGATCTAATGTCATCTAAACGAATTACATGTTAACAATCAGAGGTTAAACTAAAATACAACGGATCCTAGGGTATGTCGAATTGGCCGAAATAACAAAGGGGTCAAAAGCGAAGAGCGAAGTTAGAAATTCGTTTTATTTATGCCCTACCTTGAACACGAGGATATGTAAATGAGACGGGGGTGTACGACCGACTGAAGTAGCGGTTTATTTTCCCATCTCAAGTCAACGCGGTGTTCATGGTGGTACTTTAACTCATACTCGGACTAAACTAGTTTCATAGTTAATTAAACGATAAACAAAACGATAAACGAAATAAAACGAGACAATAAAAAACAAACATAAAACAAACGAAATAAAAGGGAGAAGAGGAGGATTTGATGCACCCTCAACCTACTTGTATCGTTGACACCGTCTTGGGTCGTAATCGATGGTAGATTTTATCTCGAGAGGCCGTCGTCGACGAAGAAATAAAGCAACACGCGTTTTTTGACAAATCTGGACAGCAACTTTCAAACGATGATATCTCCCTCGTTTCACGACGAAAATTCGATTTAAAAGATGTTTTGAAAACTAGAAAGAGAGGATAACAGGGATCTTAAAGCAACCCCTGCTCGTTTTGGGTTATTGGGCACGAAAAACGAGCACAAACAGAACTGGACAGACAAGAATAAACACAAAACAGAGTGTATAACACTCTGTTTTTCGAGGGATTTCGTGTACTCTCAAGGGCAATTTGGCTCGTAAATCTTTATCTAATGTGTAGATGGATGTTATGTGGTTAATTAGGAACAAGAAAATCGAATTTTGATGGAGGTTTGATAGAGGAACGAGTTGCTTTTCGAGGAGGACACACAAACAGTTCAGTTTGTGTGTCGGTTTTGTTTAGGGTTTTTGGGAGGCAATTAGGGTTTGTTTCTGAGGTTTAAAGCTTGTGGGTGGTGGTAGGATGTATGGAGAACTTAGAGGAATGAATGTATGGTAAAGGGTGGGTATTTATAAGGAGTTAAAGTAGGGTAAAAGAGAGGGAGAGGCAGTCGGGCCTGCTCACGCATAGCTGCTGTCCAGCAGCTTTTGTGAGGGTTTGAGGGGGGTTTTCTTGGTGATTAAGCTAGGGTAATATGGGTAGGATACTAGGGTATGGGTTAGGGTTAATGGGTACGGGTTTTGGTAGTATTTGGAGCGGGTTTTGGGCTCGGGATTGAGCTGCCAAAACAGGGGGGCTGCTCGTGTATATGCGGGCTGTTTGGGGGGTGTTTGGGATGGAATTTTGGGCCGTGGATAGGGGGTTCGAACTGGGGTGGATGGGTATTGGTCTAGGTTGGTTAGTGTACTCGATATTCGTGCCAACTCGTAAAGAAAACGGGCCCGAAAACCGAGCTAAAATCGAGCTCAAAAACATGCTTCTAAAACGAGTTTTCTTCGCTTTTAAAAATCGATTTTTCAAATCAATTAACACATTAAAATAAATGATTTTTCAAATCAAATATATTCATAAAATGATTTTTCAAATCAAATATTTATTATATTTTCAATAAAATAAACTTAAGAAAATAAATTCAAAATAAAATAAAATAAATTGAATTCACCTTAAAAACTTTAATTTAAATATCTTTTAAATTAAAA
Source organism: Silene latifolia (assembly GCF_048544455.1). Lineage (NCBI taxonomy): Eukaryota > Viridiplantae > Streptophyta > Magnoliopsida > Caryophyllales > Caryophyllaceae > Silene > Silene latifolia. The sequence continues at coordinate 1,372,312 of NC_133538.1, forward strand.
TACTCCGTCGACAACGCTCATTCTACATCGTAAAACGAACCCAAATAAATGACAGTGACAACTAAAAAATACATGTGTCCTATCATCATCGGGTGTTTGTCGGGTTCTCTATAAATTCCAATATCGACGGATACGGGTATCTACAATATGTCTAGTCTTCTTACTAGACTTAGGCTCTTTAACTTGAAATATGCTCCCACTGTTATCACCTAACTTGTGATAAAGTCTTTGGTAGATGAATTTACTCTCATTCCTTACGTTGACCATTTTATCACAATATACTTAGATTCTATTTGTAGAATTTGCAATGGTCGAAACTAAAATATTTTTCTTGTCTCATACTCCTAAGTCAATAAAACAGCCTAGGATTTCGATAAATCCTTTTCGGTTTTGAAACTAAAGTGTGTGCAACCCTTCAACACATAACTTAGTATGTCATCCAAAAATATGAACGAATCCTTAATTCTTCTCAAGAATCTCAAAGATGTTCTTTAAGGCTTTCACAAGACCATCTTATAAATTAACTTGTTATTGACTTATTATGCTCTAAGCATATTTTACATCATAGCATATGCGTCTGTTGGCATACATGATCGTTCTAATGGCGGAATCATTAGCAAACGATTTCATGTGATCAACTACTTAATAGGTTCAGTGAACGACTATGACTCTATCATAGTAATTCCACCTTCATCAACATGAATAACCTATTCAACCTTGTTAATGTTAAACAGATATGAAAGATCTTTTCATCATAAGACCCTCAACTATATGCCAATATTCTCTCACATAGATTCAGAAATCTAGAATACATCGCACCTTTTCCTAGTCTCCCAATCACTCTTTCACAGAAGAGAGCATTGCTACATTATTCTTAATAAGTAATATGTTATCAACATATAAGACATGGGAAAATAATTCTCGCTCCCACTTAACTTCATGTATAATCATGATTCTTCAATCATGTGAATGAAACCATTCTCAAATATCACATGAACGAAAATTATAATCCTTTGATGCTTGCTTAAGACCATTCTAGGATCACTTAAGAAACCTTTACATAATATGTTAGGATTCTTAGATCTTTATCCAAGATTTTGTATTCCATACACATTCCTTCTCTAAATTCCCATTTTAGAAAAGCGAATTTTTAATATTATTTACAATTCTTCATCAATTCGAAATGTGGCAATTCCTAACATTATTTATCTTTATTAATATCTTCATGTCAATCTATGCACTTAGGCACTCTAACGCTCTATTTACTTTTAAGGACACCCTCGCCTTAAAGTAAATCTACTCTTGAATAACAATCTTTGGATTTGTAATGTTATGGCTCATTTGTAACAATGTAGGGACAAGGTCATAATACTAATACTTTCGAAAAGCAACATTTTCACAATACGAGATGTGTGCTATACTCCCACTCTATCTTTATAGATTATAGTTCCATTAATTTCAAAAAATAACACATTAACTATAAGACATGTTTGTAATGATCTAATCTACTCCCACTCTATCGCTTAGAAATACATCTTTCTTCTTAAGAGATAGCTTTGTGAGTTACAACATATATGGTGGAGTAATTGAAGTTTGTCTAGACCGACGTGTTAGCACATAAAAATACCATCTCTATCATGGCAGTTTGATACATGTAATATGCGAGGCTGATCCATGTCATTTGTTAAATAGACTCTCTATTTCAGGTATTGATACGTGTATTTTATATAGTCTTTTTAGGCCTTTTTATGCACGTATTTCCATGCTTTTATCATAGTTTATGCTACGAAATGCCCCGAATATGCTACTTTGGTTTGTTTAGTCTTATTTGCAGGAATGGACCAGAAAGTAATAAAATCAAGCTTTTTACCATCCGTTTAGCATGCATTTGGAGGAAAAGTGAATTTGGAGCGGGAATGTAGCTATTTTAAGATGCGCAAAGAAGAAAGATAGCTAGGCGAGCAAAGGAAGAACTTCAAATTGCTAGTGCCTACTTTTAAGAGCCATATCTCGATTTATACAACAGATATTGAGGTGATTCCAATTGGAGATGAAAGCTTGTCTTCTTAGCTTTCCAACTCCACCAGAATCGCCCTGTTTGCCCAAGTAACTAAGAAATTGCAGCCGTTTGAAGTTAAGTGCGCAAAGCAGCAAATTGTTGCTGGAAAGTACTAGATCGAGTACAATTTTGCTCGATCAAGTCCTTTTTCTACTCGATCGAGTGGTTTAAGCTTTAGTTTACTCGATCGAGTGGTTTTAATTCACTCGATCGAGTGGATTCTCTTATGGGCTTGGTCTTTTTAGTTTAATTCCGTCATTAGGTTAAATAATTCCTATTTTCTTATAAATAGGAAGGGAGGACGTCTTTTGTAAACTCTCTCCTTATCATCTGACACTGTCAGACATTACCTTGGCTCTAGTACATTGCTCCTGCTACTTTGTTCTTCCTTAATTCCGGATTTTTTCAGTAACATTTCTCTCCCTTTTCCACTTTAATTTAATGTTTATTTCTCTCCCTCTCTTTATTATTTATGTTCTTTATTTAATTATGTCTAGCTAATTCCTTTAATATGTTAGTACTAGGGAAACCGTGGTAGCAATATGTTAGGATCGACATGATTAGATTAGTTTTGCGACAAGAATTGTATTAAGCAATATAATTGTGATTAGGTTGAATGAATGCATGCAGGAGACCGATTAATTAGTTACCCCCGACCTGGATCGAAAGATTGGAAGGGAAGGCTTGCTTAATTACAATAGGTAATACCTAATTAGGGCGAAAGCTAAGTTAGGGAGACCCTAGGGCGATTAGAGACCGAAAGGGTATAATCGTAGGTTTAAGGACCGAAAGGTGACGACCTCGCTCTTCTTATCAATAATTTAATCGACTCAGTTGACCCGATAGTATAGCTGCCACAGTAAACCGATTCCTAGTATATTTCTCTCTTTTATCTGATTTACCCTTGTATTTCTTCATTATTTTCTCTCATTCCTTTCCCTCTTGCCTTAGTCTCTTTAGTTTAGTTAAAACAACCAAAACCCCCATCACTGTGACATTAGACAGATAGAATAGACAAGTAGATAGTAAACCGCCTCCCTGTGGAGATCGACCCTACTTACCGCTGACTTCTGTTAGTAGTATTTAGGTATTTATTTTTGGTACAGAAACGACCGTATCAAATTTTGGCGTCGTTGCCGGGGAGGCAACTATTTTATTTGCTTGTTTATTTTTGTCTGTCTTTAGCCTCAAGGGATTAATTCCTTGAGGCAGTTCTCATCTTTTTTTCTCTAGTATTGTTTTGATAGGTCCTACAGGTCCTACCTAGACAATTCTAGATAAAAGATCGTCAAAGGGAAGGCTTGAGTACCTTTGATCTTGGCCATGGAGAGCAATGAAATGTCATCTTGGTTTGTTTTGGATGACGATTGTGATGAAGACAATGGTTACGGTGAATCCTCCCTTTTCAAAGCCGGGTTGGATGCTTTAGAGGCTGCGATATATGGGACAGAACCCTCAAAGGAGGGGAATGAGAAGACAGCTGAATCAGTAATTGTTCCTAGCACGGAAGAGGTAATATACTCTTTTGTTAATGATTCCAACGTTAGGAGCAATCAACCTGAGGTAATTAATGATAATTATTTTGTTATTGGTATAAAAAGTACACTACCTCATATGACCTATGCTTTGTATTTCAATACTCCATCCCCTCCTAGTTGGATAAATAAGTTAATAATGTTTCACCGTATTTGTCATCGGAAATTTGTTAGGCTCAGACGATACTTTAGATTGTTTTTATATGCTCCCTCTTTACTTTAGTGCTACTTATGCTCTTGTGTAGCACATGCGCAGTTATATGTGATAGGCTATCGCACACCTATGCAAAGATAAAATTTATACCCTAGACAACAAATGAATGTAGTACTTAGGGGTCGAACCCAAAGGAGACGGGAGTTATTAATTAATTGTTATGGATTGAATTTTACCTTGGTGGATTATCGATTTATTGATTGGTTTGGTTTGATGTGATGATAAAACAATAATAAAGAAAATGTCTAGGGAGGTCGGGTCACACATGCTAATTATGTAAATGCTCATGTCAAGTTAGGAAGTTGATTTTACGATAAATGTTTAGGCTTAAAGACACCCACCTTACGATATTAGTGTCAACCATAGACCGGGTCCTAGAGAAACTCTCGTCCATGACTAGGTCGTCCTACTACACATGCTTTGTCTACTTCAATTCCGTGCCTCTCGACTTTTAGAATGAATGAACAAACTTAATCAATGAATAAGGCATTTAAACATAAATTAAACGTGACGATGCAAACATGTGATAAAAACAATTTATCAATTTAACTTAGCCTCATTTTAACATTTACAATTTACTTAGTCATGCATGGTTTACCTTACTCCATTTAGCATCTCATCAAAAAAATGGGTCAAAATTAACTAAAGTGCAAAACAAAGAAAACAAAGTGCATAAACATTGGGAGATTCCTCCATTTAGCATCTCATCAAAAAAATTGGTCAAAATTCCGGTGGGTAATTTGTCCTTGATGCTAATAGAGGTTTTCGGAGGTGATTTGATTGGGAAATGAAAAAAAATGGAGAGAAGGAGTACCGTCCTCTGCTTTTGAAGCATATAGAAAAGATTTAGCATATCCCGTATTTTATTAAAACGCGCAAAAAGGAAGAAAGTTACGACCCCGATCGGGGTGGTCAACCCCGATCGGGGTTGACCGTTGACTTTTTTTTTCTTTTTTTTTGAAAAAAAAAACGTAATATTACGACCCCGAACGGGGTTACAACATGGGGTAGTATGCTATCCTTCAAAACGCCTCTTCTCCTCTTCAAACACCTACAAATCACAACTCAAAATAGCTAATTAGTCTAATATTTATTCCTAATTTTAATAAAACATGAAATTGAGTAAAAAGTGAAATAAAAACAAACTAGTGTTTTTGCTAATGGATCCTCCATCGTCCTCTAAAAGGCACGTCAATGCCCTTAGAAGTCTATCATATATCTGCGCATGAGCAACATGTAAGTATATGTACGCAATTGATAAGATATAAGTATGAAAGATCAAAGGCAAAAAACGATTAATCTTATCAAATTGCTCATGAGAGATTTCAAATAGAACCACCGTACTCCACTCGTTAGCAAGAAAAGGAGCATCATGCTTAAGACCATAAAAATAATCGTTAGTGCACAAATTATAATTATAATCGGTTCCAAATTAGTGGTATGAAAACTCTAAGTGGTAGGACTCGTCAAAAATGGGGGGTTCATCCCACTTAACCTCTATTTTAGCATCACTAAGTCCTTCTTCAACCTTAAAAAGGTCAACCATATCCTCCACAAAGGATTTTCAAAGGGGTCTAAGGTCTCGTGTAAAACCTCATCCTTTTCATTACATTCGGGCCCAACATCATCCATGGTGAGTGTGTTATCTACTACAAGGACAATGTCATCAACGTGAGTCTCTAAATTATCAATTGGAATGACATTATGGGGACTTTTAGAAGAAAAAGTCGGACTATCATCATCTTCATCTAATAATTCAAAATCATTAGGTTTAAAAGACTCACATTGGGGAGGTAAAAAGGCAAAATGAGAAAAGATAGGCTCACGTGGTCTCGGTTTCTCTTGAGAATTTTTTTCCAAACAAGCTTGTAACACTTTAAGCTCCTCTTCGATACGCCAATAATGAAATTGGCGTGATACCTCCCGCAATTGACTTTGGCTAGCCATGAAATCAAAGAAATTCCAAAGTTCTAACCCCATCATGTAGTAGACACTCCCATTACTCGAGTTTAGAGCTATTTCTCGGTTCTCAAAATTCATGCCATTAAGCGCGAATTGAACCATGTAATCCCCATCAAGGACATGTCCAAGAGAGAGGAGACTATCGTAAAAATGGTTGAATCGGGCAAGATAGTCATGAAAAGGCTCATCTTTGAGTTCTGGGACGAATTCGTAATTCATTATGAAAGGCCAATAGCTTTATCACCTACAAAAATAGGCACTAAAACTACAAAGAAACCGTGAGAAGATCCCAAGGAACAAGTGTTCCTTGAGACAAAATAAAATAAGATAAAATTCAACAACTAATTAGCAAACAAAACCGTCTCCCCGGCAACAGCGCCAAAATTTGATAGGCTATCGCACACCTATGCAAAGATCAAATTTATACCCTAGACAACAAATGAATGTAGTACTTAGGGGTCGAACACAAAGGAGACGGGAGTTATTAATTAATTGTTATGGATTGAATTTTACCTTGGTGGATTATCGATTTATTGATTGGTTTGGTTTGATGTGATGATAAAACAATAATTAAGAAAATGTCTAGGGAGGTCGGGTCACACATGCTAATTATGTAAATGCTCATGTCAAGTTAGGAAGTTGATTTTACGATAAATGTTTAGGCTTAAAGACACCCACCTTACGATATTAGTGTCAACCATAGACCGGGTCCTAGAGAAACTCTCGTCCATAACTAGGTCATCCTACTACACATGCTTTGTCTAATTCAATTCCGTGCCTCTCGACTTTTAGAATGAATGAACAAACTTAATCAATGAATAAGGCCTTTAAACATAGATTAAACGTGACGATGCAAACATGTGATAGAAACAATTTATCAATTTAACTTAGCCTCATTTTAACATTTACAATTTACTTAGTCATGCATGGTTTACCTTACTCCTTAGACAAATGCAACTACTCTAACATGGTGGAAATATAAATTAAACTAATGATAAATAAAATGGAAAACATAATGAAAATATGAATAAGAAATTACCTTATTGGAAATGAAAATGGAAATAAAGAACAATACTTGTAATATAAATAACTTGTAAATGTAAATTGTTTTATAACTTGTAATGTAAATAGGAAATGTAAATAACATAAATTAAATCTAAACTAAGAGCTAACCTAAACTAACTACTAAATTTAGAAAGAATTTCTATGTAAAAGTGTGTAGAAAATATGGTGTAAAGGTGTGTGATTAACACTCCTTATATAGGAAATAAGAGAGTAAACTTTGAAGAGGAATCCCAAAATGGCATCCTAAGCACACTCTTAATTTTCCTTCAATTCTTGAGTAATTGCCAAAAGGAATCGCATGCAAATTCTTAATGCCTCTTTAATCACATGGTTAAATGTGATATTAGCATCCAAAGCTTTTCTTAGCATCCAATATTTTCCACCATAATTTGGACTTTGAATTTGGGCTTGACTTGCATATTGACTTTGCTTGCATTTTCATTTTGATCCAACACTTTCTTCATGCAAAATCCATGCACTTCCAACACTTAGTCCAATCTTGCTCTCATACTTAGCCTTGCTTCTAGTGTTAGCACATTTTATAGTACTTTAGCTCATTTAGCTCATTTTCCTACAAAACACACTTGAACACATAATTGCACTAGAAAAACAATATTAGCTTAAAAACACTTTGATAAGTGCTAAATGATATATAAAATCAAACTAATATAAGGGGTTAAAATGTATAAAATATGCACTTATCAATATGATCTACTGTTAAGAGCTTTGAGTTGCTTTGATTCTGACTGACTGGAGCAGCTGTTGAAGAAAAGAAGGTCGAGCTGGGACATGACTGAAACTAGCGCTACCCGAGAGGCAACCCGGAGATTTTATCTTTAGTTATTTTTTTCGAACATTGCATTTTATTTCAGTTTTAGTTGTAATAATTGGTCTTTGTACCATAGACTATATCAGTATGCTTGCTTTGTTAGTTTTGCGGGCTGTTTTTATTGCGTCTTTTGCAGGAATATACTAAGGATCACTCGATCGAGTACTTTTTGTACTCGATCGAGAGCTTTTGCTGATGAAATCACTTGATCGAGTACCTGCAAAAAAAAAAAAAAAAAAAAAAAAAAAAAAAAGTTACTCGATCGACCACTATTCCTCTCGATCGAGCTGTTTTGGACGCCCATTGCTTGGATTAGCTTCTTGTGACGATGTTTCGGAGCTATTAGTGTCTTCCCACGTTGCTGGCTGGTTTGGGGAGGTCCCTTATTCGCGCAATGTTGTAAGTTTTCCGCATTTACTCTCTTTCTCTTTTAGTTTGCATTTCCTTTCCATGTTTTGGTACAATGGGGGCATTGTACGGTTTGGTTTGGGGAGGTTATGCATCCATATCTGTGTCTGCATCTTGTTTTTATTTGCATTTCTGTTATCACGTTTATTTCCGTATGCATTGTTGTTTATTTTTCATATAAAATTTAAAATCTCAAAAAAATTGAATAAATTATTAAAAATTCAAAAATTTCACGTTTATTTTAGCATATAGGTTCAGTCGGAACGATGGATTCCAGTGATGAAATTGCTCTATAATTTGTCTTTCTGCTTAAGCCTTGCAATAAACTATTATTCTTTTTAGCTTTGTCTTTTGCCCATCTACGAGTTAATGTTAAATTTAGCTGAACATATAGACTTGACCTGAAATTTTGGCAACCTACTTATAATTTCTAAGGATTAGAGCCTTATAAACTGGTGTCGTTTATGACCGGTTTCATGTAGGATTGTGAGTAGTTACTCCTTGCATAGCATGTTCATTAATTTGCACGTATATAAAATTCAATTGCTTTTTGCCTGCATACATTCGGGTTAGTGGTTGGTGTCACATGCAGGGAGGTGCTTACAATTTTCCTTTCTTTCATTTTTACCCATTTAACTCCACATTATCCAAATTTGCCTGTTGACCCTTAGCTGCATCCCAAATTTAGCCGGCCTTGTCAAGCTAGTTTAGTGTATGTTTTGCGGTATATATTTCATTGTGCCAAGTTTGGCTCGTATTCTGTTGATTCGGAGTTGGTAGTCTAAGAAGGAAGGGAGGATGATGAAAAAAACGTGATGAAGAATAAAAAAAAAGGAATTCGAAAAAAAAAAAACAGGAAAAGAAAAGAAAAAAAGAAGAAACCGAAAAAAAAATAGAAAAAAAAAAGAAGAAGAAGAAAAAAGGATGTTGTTTGATGAGACGGTTTCGCTCCTATGCTTTATCTACATTTATTGAGGAGTATCTTCAGTTCGGTTTGGTGAGTTTGGTGCCAAATGAAAGGCATTGTGCTTAATTCATAATTGAGTTGGAAATGAATGTTGTTATAAGGTTTTGTTTAGGTACTAGCTTGATCACCTATACCTCCACATTCCCATAAATGTTTTGCCTTTTCTTACCCATTGCCTCACTTTACCATATTTTTGTAAGCCCTCGGCTGTGACAGGACCTTGTTCGGTTGGAATGTATGTACGGTAGCTAGAATTGTCTGTCATATTAGTTGCATGCATGTTTATGTGGGTCGTAGTCTAGGTGAGCAACTATTTTTCTTTCTCTCTTACATATATATGTTCACCCTTTGCTTCATGAGAGAAGAGTGACCCGTGATAGTCCATTATTAAAGGTCTTGCAAGGTCGACGGTTCAGCTTTATTATAAACATCTTACAACTCGTTTGCATTTGACTGTTTGCTATAAGTGTTAGTTTGCTTGCATTAAATTGGTTTAGGTGGGCATTTGTAGCTAGCTCTGAGTTATCTTTTCCGTTCCATTAGTTTGCATTTAGTTTACTCGAGGACGAGTAAAGGTTTGGTTTGGGGAGATTTGATACGTGCATTTTATATAGTCTTTTTAGGCCTTTTCATGCACGTATTTCCATGCTTTTATCGTAGTTTATGCTACGAAATGCCCCGAATATGATACTTTGGTTTCTTTTGTCTTATTTGCAGGAATGGACCAGAAAGTAGTGAAATCAAGCCTTTTACTGTCCGTTTAGCATGCATTTGGAGGAAGAGTGAATTTGGAGCGGGAATGTAGCTATTTTGAGATGCGCAAAGAAGAAATATAGCAAGGCGAGCAAAGATAGCAAGGCGAGAAAATTGACATCGTGTTATCAAATCTCGAATTTTGTGGGAAAATGCGAAAAATCGATATGTCGCAGATCGAGGCGACTAGTCCTTCCCCCCTAAAAAAAGAAGATAAAAAAACCCGTATGTTTAAAGCTGTGTCATGGAAACCGTGCCGGATTTCGTAAAACGCGAAAACAAGGAAACAGGAATGTGAGAAAACATAAAAATTCCTGGATAGGCACGAAGAGGCGCGAGCCCTGTGGCGGGAGGATTTAAGTGTCAGGAAGAAACACAACTTGATAGGGACCAATAAAGGTGCAGATCCTGAGGACCAGCTGAAAGAGGCGCGAGGCCATGGGCGATGGAAGGGACCTTTCCTTTTTTTCGGAAAAAAGCGTTTTTTTCGGGAAAAAAGCGCTGATTGTTTTGTATAAATAGGGATGTTTTTGCTTCAATGTTTCAATCCAAAACACGAAAAACATCTCTACGAAAACCTTTCTTCTTCTTCCACAAAATAATTCATGGATGCTTTCGAAAATAGGTTGCGATATTGGTGTCGGGATTTGTCGCCTCCCGAAAAATATCGACTCGTTGTAATAGTAGTTGGTCAATTGTTGGTGCTTCGTCGAGTCAAGGTGCAATCCTCGTTCTTTGAAGCATGCTCTCAGTTTTTGGATTCGAAACATCATGTTTTTGTTTTCCCGAAAGGTGAAATTTGTCCTCTTGCCGAAGAAGTAGGCTCCATTGGTGGATGGCCGGGTTGTACTCTGGTGCTTCCTCCGACTCGGTTGTGTTACAAAGAGAAGCTTCGTTCAATGTTGGGCTTGTCAACAAGTCAAGTGAACTTTCTCCTTGCTCCCTATGGTGTGGATATGTTGGCTCTTATCAACATTTTCTCAAACCGGTTGGATGTTAATGTTTCGGAGGTGGCTAGGAGAAGGGCTCTTGCCTTTTGCCTAGTGCATGCATATCTCCTTCTCGATGCCTTGAAGAAGGAGGGGTGAAAGTGTTATGGTAGTATGACCCTTGTGCATATAGTTGAGAAAATGGAGCATGGTAGGGATCCATCATGGTTGGTGCTTGGCGAGATCATTCAAACTTTGGATAAGAAGAGCTCTTGTGGAGAAGCTCCCTCGTTGGGATCTTCAAGGATCCTCCAAGTATGGATATTGAAGAGGCTAAGGTATGTAGAGCCTCCGGCCGATTCTTCTTCTTACTCCTTCCGTCACCTTACTATGAGGAAGAAGTTGTATTCGGATAGTTTTGCATCCACCGAGGCCTATTGGACCTCGATATTGGTGGAGGAAGGTGGTCCTCACATCCGTTGGGTGGTGCCATGGTGGAACTTGAGGTCCTTCACGGGTTAAGTGGCCCGCTCAAGATACTCTCGTCCAAGAGAGTGTTTTTCGAAACTCCGAGCTTGTGGAGGTCTTGGAAAAGTGGTGGGCCACTCGGCCGACTTGGGAGGTAGCAAACCTTGTTGGCACGACATGGGTGACTCCCGCTTATGTCAAGTGGTAAAGAGCTCAAACCTTGGAGGAAAGGTCCAAGTCTCGTAAGGACGAGGTCGTCGACTTGAAGCATCGAGATGTCGACAAGGCCAACTGTGCCTTCTTTGACGATTTTGCCGATGATGTTAGCCCGGACGTAATGAGGCCACCAAAGAGGAGAAGCTCGGGTCCCAAAAAGGTAGTGGGCCGTGTACGGGCTCGTCTTGGGCCGAGTATGGGGTCTTGCAAGAGACAGGAGGCCGTCGCCGTTGTAGATCCGTTCCGAAGAACAAGGGGAAGATGTACCCCGATGGAAAAGGCAAGGGTAAAATGGAAGAATGAAGACCCCCATTACCCGCTTTATTATTATGTTGTATTAGTGTTGTGAGTTTTTTTATTTTGTTGTACTAGCTATGTATTGTGTATTTTGTGCTAGTTTTACTATGTGAGATGTCTTAGTCGACACTCTAGCTTCGACAAGTTATAGACTTGCTTAGCTTTATTTGTTGTCAAATTTTTAATCCTTCTCATTATTAACTAAATAAGAGGATTGCTTTTGAACAGTTGTTTCTTCTATCTATTTTGTAAAGGGTAATTCGGTTTGAATTATCCTAAACATTGCACTTGGGAAATGAGATTTTTGTGGGAAGGGAGAAAGGCTTTTTTTTGTGTTTTTGTGGGAAAGGGGAATGTTTTTCCCTTTTCTTTTTTTAAAGTTGATATGGGTGATGTTTTTTTTATGTGGGGATGGTTGTATCCTTCTTGTGTAAGAAAGGACTGGCTACGTATCCACCTGAAAAGGTGAAATCAAACCATGATCATAGTTCGAAATATTTTGTAATGTTTTATTTGGGTTTTGTGGTTGTATCGTTCTTGTGTAAGAAAGGATTGCCTATGTATCTACCTGAGAAGGTGAAATCAAACTATGCTCGTAGTTCAGGTGTTTGGTTTGAGTGCAAATGGATGTTGCCTATGAGAGATCAAAGAACGTTTGAAACGTGGCAAGCTGCAACTTAGATTCGATAAAATATGCAATTTAAAATCAGAACGCGTCGAGGAACTTGACTTGAATGGGATATTGTGGTTACTAGTTGTAAAACTAGGGTAAGGTTCGTTGGCTATCAGGGTTCAAGGGTAGTATTTCTTGAGTTGGTCTAGGTTTGTCGGTTTTGTGAAATCCTCCTCGTCTAGGTCACTCAGTCTCACTGCGCCCCCCCGAAAGTTTTTTCTTGACCAGGTATGGCCCGGTCCAATTGGGTTTGAATTTCCCCCTCTAATCAACGGGTAGTGGTGCTCGAACCAACTTGAGGACCAAGTCTCCTTCTTTGATATTTTTGGGTTTGACCTTTTTGTTGAATGCCCGTTGTATACGTCGTTGGTATAGCTGGACGTTGTGCAAGGCGTTGAGTCGTTGTTCGTCTAGAAGCGTGAGTTGTTCGAACCTTCGACGGGTCCATTCCGCCTCAGGGACTTGACTCTCCAGCGGGATATGTAGAGATGGGACCTCTAACTCTACTGGTTGAACCGCCTGCATACCGTATGGTAGGTAGAAGGGTGTGGCTTCTGTGGGTGTTCGAATGGAGGTTCGGTATCCACAGAGCGCGAATGGGAGTTTGCTCTGCCAATCGCGGTAATTATCTTGCATCATCTTGATAATGGTGACAAGAGTTTTGTTTCCTGCCTCTACCGCTCCGTTGGTTTGGGGACGATAAGGGGATGATAGATGCCACTTGATAGTCATAATTAAGGTATAAATATAAACCCAAAACTAGATTGATTACACAATGACTCTATCTCTCGACATCATTGTTGCTAGTCGTCATATTCTAATCATCCTATGTATCAAATATAATGATGAAAATCACAACCGGTTTCTAATAGTGACGAAGTAGTACTTGCAAAATTTATGTTAATCGAATAAACATTTAAAGAAGAAGGTCCCATTAGATGTCCCACAATTAACTTGCTGATTCTTCAATAATTTGGGGTAGTTTCCTTTCTAGCGTCCAACAATTAAGACAATGGAAACTTTATTGGTCGTGATTGATAGGTTTAGTATCGTTATTCTCAATAACTTTACTTTTAACATTACCTTGTATCAATTCCATTCTAACTTTACTTCTTTGAACCTCGTCCTTTTCTTAACGGTTAAGAGAATGCTCCCACTCATTTCGATGAGTCTTTGCTTAGAGAAGCAAAATTGAATTTCATGAAGACTACTCTTCACTTCATTTGTTTAGTCTTAAAACTTTCATTAAAGTGGTTGCGGTATTTTGGTCAATTTTGATTTCCAACAAATCTAGTTACCAAAATGATGTAACGTTTCAAAGTACTTAATTTAATTAAGCATATGAGAAACAATTCATTGTAAGTAGATATGTTAGTCAAGGATCAAAAACCCTTTTGATCACGAATAACTTTTATCTATACTCTTCACAAGAGATCCTTTCAATGGATAATACGAGGTTTTTAGAAGAAAATTCAAATTTTGTCTTTCGTTACGATGTTTTAATGGAGATTTGAATTAAAATCGAAATGATATCGTATAAATTGAGGTAAAAAAATAGAACAATATGATAACGGAATAATGAAAACAAAACATTCATCGTTATAATAATACTTGTAAATAATTTAACAAGATATGAGAATTTATATAGTGACCTCTACCCAACTATTATAAATGATTCCAAGACCCAAATTCATATTAACTTGGGCACGGTAAAGCCGATTCAACCCTCATCAATATAACTCGGTGGATTAACTCTTTAATCGATTCTACTTTTAGAACTCTTGGTCGATAAAATTACATTAATATTTATCTTTAGCCTGAAACACATCCGACAACCGTCGAGAATACTTTCGTTGAGTTCAACCGAAATTTCGAATAAATGTGTCCATGATCCAAATTTACATCAACTTGGGCATCGGTAAAGCCGAATACAACCCTTATCTTTATAAATTCAGTGGGTAGACATTTATCACCCACTTCCCTTACGTAGCAAGGTTTGTACCCCGGTAAGGCCGAGTGCACTCCCTCACGAAATAGGTTTTCATGGTTTCTAATTTTTGGTAAGGCTAAGTCTCAATTGTTTATTTTAGCGAGAGGTCATGTCAATTTATTATCTATCACGTTTTAAGTGAACTAAAGCGGTGAACTACGATAATTGTAATTGACACGTTCGATTTAATGATAATGCATGTTTTAGTTATGGCGATTTAGCGATGCATGCAACATATAAATAAAATGCAAAGCATAAATAAAATCCTAGTATGGCCTTCCTAAAAAAGTAAATCTAATAAACTATTACAAATTCGGAAACCAACTCCTTTGGTCCCTTGAACTTCGGTCTTGGCACGCATTTCAAGGCAACACTTTCTTTGATGGATCGCCTTATCTAATGGCACCGTCTTCAAGGAACTCCGGAATAATTAAACTACAAAATGAATTACATAATTTCCTATTATACATTTGTAATTAAAAATAAATATATTAAATTACAAAACGGTGATACGAGATCACAATAATTACAACCGAATCGATATTCCCATACATTTTGGGTAATACCAATTAAAACTAAGGTCATACTAAGTAAAATTATATAATTCAAAAATTACATAAAATTAAAATATGACAATCATAAATAAAATACAGCATTATAATATGTATGAACATGCTTAATTTTATGCTAAATCACCTTTAACGAGCCAATATCGTATATTTTATCGGTTTTTATGGATTTGCGTGATTATAACTTGTTAAAATCACAATAATTACAAGTTATATCTTAAAACTTGTAAATGTCTTCAAGTTTATATCTGCTAAAGATACTTGTAAACCGCAAGTTATATCTGCTAAAGATACTTGTTGGTTGTCTAGAGTGCACCTTGTTTAAGCATTTGCACTGAAAAATGTATGGTACACAAAATGTAACTGTATTGCTATTCTTCATGATTAATATAATTTCTTACCTTTTAGCAAAAAAAAAAAATCACAATAATTACATAAATTCATATATATGTACAAGTTAATTACCCTAACCATCTTAGGACTCAAAACCTAGTCTCTACTAACATTTTGACAATAATTCAACTTGATTTCTTAATATTGTTCATTAATGGACCCAAAATAAAAAATTATGCTATAAACTTCAAATTAAATCATAAAAATTTCAAATAATTTCGAAATTTGAAATTTAAACTCATGAACATTCTGGAAAAATACCATGACACTTATAATATTCAAAACTTAGGTTAAAAATTTCGAAAATTTATCGAGAAAAACAATGTTGCAGTTTATCGGTTTTAACAATTATGACCATAAAAATAAGAGAAAAATTATTTTCATCAACTTTTCACTTTTAGATCTGAAATATATGATAAAATTCAATATGTGACGTTTTTCCTTTAGTGATGAAGTATGTTTTAGCATTATTACTAATTATAGTCACTATTTATGTGATTTTTCATCAAAAATTCATAAATCATGCAAAAAGACTTCATTATAGCCGAATATTTTACACACATCTTATAAAATTGCATGTGACAACATAATAAATTTCCATGACCAGATTCGAAATATAACTCATATTAACCTATTTACCCATTTAAATACGATTTTAACTTAAAAAATCCATATGTCGAGCAAAACAACTCATTTATCATGAAAATTTACAGGCCATCAGTAGATAATATATGTCAAAACATATCCAAAAACCCACTGTAAAATTCGATGTTTAGCTATTTTTCGTCCAAAAATGACATTTTTATCATAAAAATCACATTTTAATGCCAATATTATATAAAACTAGGTAGTATCCCGCGCTTCGCGCGGCCTGTTTTAAAATTTTATTATTATAATTGAAGAAAAATAATATAATTCATATATAACCTTTAATATTTTTACCTATAAATAAAAATAAATTATTTTTTTCTCAAATTTTATTTTTTTAGGTTTAAGCTTAGTGTTTTAAATAAAATACATATAATTTTAATTAAAACTAATAAGTTATAATACGGAGTAGTTAATTACGCATGATCAACGTTTTACAAAAAAAAAATGTAATTGATCAAATATCGTATTAATTAAAATAAAATTTATTTGAATAATACAACAACAACATTAAGCTATCAAATTATATTATTTCATGATACGTTATGTTCCAAATCAGTTAAAATATTTATTCAAAATGATGTGAATATAATTTTATGTAATTTTTAATTTTGTCTGTATAACGTTTGATATTTATTTATCAAACATATAGGGTCCAAACTAAACTTATTCAAATGTTTTGGTTGTGTCTTACATGTGCTATGTGTCAAACATATATATAAGAAATTTGCACTTTTTGTTTTTTTTTAATAACTTTATATAATGATGTTTAAGAGTTTACCCATAACTAAAATAGGTTGAACTTACTCAAATATCATTTTTATAAGATAACATATAAAATATTTAACTAAAATTAATATCTAATTAGTCATAATCAATGTTTTATTCTTGACTTATATATATTTAACTGAAGATATTTACAAAAAAAAATTGTAACTGAATATCGAGTGGTACCCCTAAACATAATTAAAACATCTTAAAATACCTAAAATGCTCTAATCCGCCTCTTTAAAATGTTTAATTTATACATTTTTTATTAATTTTTTTGGCAATAATTTATCATGTCATTAAACATCGTCTACTCAATTATAAACATATTTTCTTTACAGAATTTAACATATTAAAAACGTGATTTTTAGTAGTTTGGGTATTTTTAGAACATTTTACTAAATTTAGGGATACCACTTATATTTTCAAAAATATAGGGGCACCAAGTAGAATGCGAAGAAACACGGGATACCACATAAAACAACCCTATATAATTTTATATTACTTAATAATAATTACTTTTCTTTTATTTATTCAAACTCACTCGTGATCACTGTGTACATACACGCTCATTATCACATTTTAAACCTCTCAAAATCTCATAATGTATTTAATTTGTCGCATTATAATTTTTCGTTTCATACTATCAAAACTTATATCTTAGTAGTTTTTTTTTTATGTTTTGTTTTTAATAAATATAATGACTATTCCAAATATATTTTTCTTAACAAATTTAATGGTCTAAGTTTTATAACTTTCTCAAAATGTATTTTTACATAAAAGTAAAACATTGTAAGATACTCACTTTAATCATCTCTACATATCAAAATATGTTAATAAACATAATGAAAATTATACTCGATTGAAAGCATTTTTCGCAATGAACATTTTTATTTACAATTTAGACTTTTTATCAAAATATTTTTTTAATAAATTTAGAATCAAATCAACATCATTATTTAATGTAATTTTATAATAAAATTTATTAAATTATAATTAATATTTACTAAGATTAATGCTACATTTATTATGTTCATATTAAATGATTAGCTGTAATTAATACTTGTCATTAATGCTGTCTGGGACACGTGGCGCATCCACAATGTTTCAACCCAGTTTTATATATATATATAAGATAAACAATAAAATCCATAAATAAACCAAAATGTCCTAAAAATCACTTAGGACCAGAAACTTTTAACATGCAACATTATTTCGTGATTTATCAACATAAAACACAAATTTCAAGTTTTATTCGTTAATCGTATTATCTCGGAAAAACGATCCCGATCTTGCATGCAACAACCATAAAGCTCTAATACCGCTTGAAGGAAATCATATTTTAAACATCACATATTTTAGTTTAAAGTTTTAGTCATAAAAACTTAAGGATCTTATGCATGCAAAATATATAAATAAGTGTAGAGGAAAACCGGTTCCTTACATTGAATATTTCGGTTCATAGGCACAAGTAAGGTCTCCTACCTTCACTTGTTCTTGAGCTATGATGAGTAATAGGATGATCCTCCAAAGACTTCAAGTATAGAAGGCACTCCTCTTGATTGCACCCAAGATTATCCGTTATCTCTACTAAATAATATGTGCTAGATATTTGTTTAGTAGTTTACCTTAAAATTGATTACTAATACTCATATATTACACTAATAATATTAATAATTTGATTGAACAATTTTGATTAAATCTTCTCATATTTTAGATGAAGATTAAAGAGAAGAGAGTATAATGCATAAACTTCTGCATGTATTTTGAATGGACAAGTATATTAAATGAGTAGTGAACAAAAGTCATCTAATAGTGGAGGAGGTGTCACGGTTCAAGGAGGGATGAGGACCAATATCTTGTCCTTCACTTTTCCTTTTGTTCTTATCAAAACTTTAGGCATGTAAGGCTAGGTGTAGACTAGGCATCATTAGCTTATTTTATCTCATAAAATAATTCACCCACTAACACCCATCACTCTCATTATTTCGGTCCATGTACCATAAAATGGACTACCATTTTATTTTGTCAATTTGTCATTTGTCACACTATATGTCACATGTAGTATGCTACATGTTATTAACATAAATTTATTCGATTAACATAAATTTTGCTAGTACTACTTCGTCAATATTAGAAACCGGTGGTGATTTTCATCATTATATTTGATACATAGGATGATTAGAATATGACGACTAGCAACAATGATGTCGAGAGATAGAGTCATTGTGTACTCAATCTAGTTTTGGGTTTATATTTATACCTTAATTATGACTATTAAGTGAATAAACTCTAAATAAGAATATAAACTTGTTAAGATACAAAAGAGGTTTCACTTTTGTGACCCTATACACCATGATTTGATGTATGGCTAGCCCATTATCAAGGTGTTTATATTCTAAACCAAACTAGAATGATATATCATGTAGATGATGCAAGACTCAAATTGGTAACCAAAGATTAAATCTTAAATTCTGGAATGATGAACGCAAAGAGTTATCGAGTACTCTTGGAACCATTAGATTGTTAATCTTATGGTATATTCGTATCTTGTATTCAAAGCAAGATGTCTCGTGCTTTTGGTTGAAAAGGAGATCGAGGTTGTAAATCATTGATCTAGATTAAGTTGATCATTTTATTTTACCAACGATTTAAGTTGACACTAATGTGTTCACTTAATAAGGTAAATAAAGAAATCTTTGAAGAAGTTCAAAGAGTTACAGGAAACACGATTTAGTCGTGATGGGATTATCAAAGGAAGACTTTGATATACGCCAAAGGAAATGTGATATAGTATCACAAGTTAATCTCTCTTAGCACGCATTATGGGATAATGTGTGGTTGGATAAAGAAATCAAACCTTATTCGATATGATTTGGACTTTAATCAAGTTACTTTGAGTTACTTGATCCTTTTGGGAACTTTATCATTTTGTCTAAATTTTTTCCACTAAATCTAAAACGAATCATATGAGATATGAAATGGTAGGGTACCATGTTTGTAAGTTTTCAAAAGAAACAAATGCTCATTTTTCCTTACTATAATCACGAGTACAACAGGTTTGTGGCTCGTGAAGCTGTGTTTCTAGAATACAAGTTTATCTCTAGAAGACAGAGTGGGAGAAATTATTCAAGAGCCGCAAAGAATGTTATGTCGCAAGAAACTGGTCTTTCTTGGCTACATGAGACGTTTTGTGTAAGACGTTGTTTCTTCAAAACCTAGGAGGTTAAAGTCATCACTTGTTGAAGATGATGAATTAGTGTTACTTTTAGAAAGTAAAGAGCTTGCAACTTACAAAGAAATTGTTTGATTCAAGTTAATTACTTCTGGAAAGTAATGAACATATGACTTACATGAGAGTGTTTAAGTCACAACTCAATACAAGGCTTAGAGCCATGAAAATCCGAAATAAATTCCAAGTGAATTGTTAGATATCAAAGCTTAATTGGTTGCAAAGGGTTTTGCACTAGTTGAAATGCTTAAGTCTATTTGGATCTTCTTAGGGATTGTGTTTCATTATGATGATATACATATAGCAAGTGAATCTAAAACCCACTTCTTCAATTAGAAGGAATGTATTCAATACATGCCTTGAGTTTTGTAGATTCTTGCAATCCTAAGATAATGTGGAACTTAAGAGAGGGTCTTAAGTAGGACATCAATGAGTTGGAATCAATGTTTTGATCATGTTATAAAACTTTTATCGATAAGTCGAGAAGTTGTGTTTATACATGGAGTTTAGTGGGAGTTACGGAATTTTTAATTAGTCTTATATGTGGATGACATATTGATCATTGGGAATGATTTGACACTTATGGAGTATTATAATACATCTTTAATATCCGGATTTATGGAGATAAATCTACATGATATTAGCATCAAATAAGAAGTCTTATGTTGATAAGATTCATGATTAGTTAAATCGAATTGAACATATTTGATTGATTCCATTTGTTTCCGCTGCCGGATCAATTAAATGAGTAATGATGTATAACACTTCATATACTTTGAGTATGATGAATTGTTTCAAATCGAATTTAAGTAATATTTACCAAGTAAGCCATAAAGATTACCCTTAAGTGCTTGCAGAAGCATTAAGGATGGAAAGTTAAGTGTTTTTGACGCAATTAACTAATTTGTGTAAGGGTGTTACACGAATGACAATTGAGATTGCGAAAGGTTTCAGACAAAACCATATTCAAAACACGTGAAGATGGTTAAGGAACCATTGTGGCTATGTTATTTAAGAAATAGATTTGCTAGAATCGTTCTAGGCAATAAAGAACAATGAGAGATACAACGGAAATTGAGTACACTTACAATCATGAGATGAGCAAGAGGATGGATCCCACACACTGTGAAAACAGTGGGAGCTATTCTAAGGCTATAGAGCTTATGTCTAGATTGGATCTAGACACGTACTCAGAAAGTTTTGTAATGCAAATGTATACATTACAAAGGAAAATGAGTATGTAGTAAGGTTGAGTTAGGTACAAGAAGTTGATAAAACCTACTAACCAAAGCCTTCTCATGGGCTTAACATGATGAGTCATGTCATATGTTATTTCAATTGCATTGAGATGAACAACGACATATAAGATGAAAATGGATTATAAAATTATGAAGTAGTAATCAGGTATTGACTATTCATATGTGATAATCACATTTGTCGTTCGAGTTTTTAAAATCTAAAAACTCCTTTTATACTCTGTTACATCCAAACGGGTTGTAGAGACAATATTGAACCCCGTTAAAGTGAACCTGGACTAACATGGTATTTGCCCATAGTCACTTGTATGAGGTGACGTCTCGAAGTGACTAGAGTGTGATGCGATTGATGGCAAGTTCAAGTGCCATAGAGTCATATGAGATGACTAGTCGATCACATAGGCACACTGTTAGGAACACTTTGTCGAGCAGTGACCGCTTATAGAGTTCTGGCAAATTTATAAAGCCTGGTCGTGGCGAGAGCAACTATAGTATTCTAATGAGTCGATTCTTTTGACTAAAGACTTTTCGCCTAAGGTGGCATGGTTTCAGATTAACTTTGATTTATGTTACTACGACCTTCGTAAATGGGGTCAAATAGGCATATTTTGGGTTATGATGGTTGTGGCTAGTCGAAGGGAATAGTGCGATAGGAATTGTCCACCCCTTTGTCAGGGTCCAAACAATATCTCAGGGCCACTCGAGGAGTAATGAACTGGAAATGCGTGGCCACGCTCGGAAGGTATCTATGGTAGATAATTCCGGTCAAATCAGTTATTATCCAGATCGAGGAAACCACTCTTGATATGATCACTTGCAAGTACGACCTGAAAGACACCTTGCATTGAGTGGGAGATAGTAATATGACAAGAGAATTGGTGACGCACACTTGTCGAGGACAAGTGGGAGATTGTTGGAGTGTCCGCGACAATAATGCGATCACAATTGTCGATCATGATGATCACATGTTTAAATCTCATTTTTGAGAATACGTAAGGGATGATTCATTATATAGTCAACTGATCAACATTAATCGGTAACGATTGGCTTGCTAGAGTTTGACGTTACTGTCGTGGGACGGTGGTGGTCAGTTGATCCCTTAAGGTCACACCTAAAGGATGATGCCCTAATCTGTAAAGTTGATTAATTGTATGACGATACAAGTTAATCAATTCCTTAAAATTGAACAATTCAATTTGAGAGAGATAATATTGATATCTTATAATAATGGGATTAAATAAGATTTATTTTAGTAATTGAAATATTTTAATACTAAAATTGTTTATTGTTTGTGAAATAATAGAGATGATAATGAATGGTTAATTATAATTACAAGATGTTGTGAATTATAATTAAATGACCCATTTTATTTATGTGATCAAGTATCACTAGTCAATTTGTTGAATATAATTTAGTTAATTTATAAAATGATATTTATGTGATAAATGTGCATTAAAATTAATTAATAACATGTAGAATACTACATGTGACATATTGTGTGACAAATTACAAATTGACAAAATAAAATGGTAGTCCATTTTATGGTACATGGACCGAAATAATGAGAGTGATGGGTGTTAGTGGGTGAATTATTTTATGAGATAAAATAAGCTAATGATGCCTAGTCTACACCTAGCCTTACATGCCTAAGGTTTTGATAAGAACAAAATGAAAAGTGAAGGACAAGATATTGGTCCTCGTCCCTCCTTAAACCGTGACACCTCCTCCACTATTAGAGGACTTTTGTTCACTACTCATTTAATATACTTGTCCATTCAAAATACATGTAAAAGTTTATGCATTATTCTCTCTTCTCTTTAATCTTCATATAAAATATGAGAAGATTCAATCAAAATTGTTCAATCAAATTACTAATATTATTAGTGTAATATATGAGTATTAGTAATCAATTTTAAGGTAAACTACTAAACAAAGATCTAGCATATATTATTTAGTAGAGATAAGCTAAGGGATAATCTTGGGTGCAATCAAGAGGAGTGGCTTCTATACTTGAAGTCTTTGGAGGATCATCCTATTACTCATCATAGCTCAAGAACAAGTGAAGGTAGGAGACCTTACTTGTGCCCATGAACCGAAATATTCAATGTAAGGAACCGGTTTTCCTTTACACTTATTTATATGTTTTGCATGCATAAGATCCTAAAGTTTTTATGACTAAAACTTTAAACTAAAATATGTGATATTTAAAATATGATTTTCTTCGGACTGAGAGGGACACCACTCGACCGAGTGGGCTCACCACTCGACCGAGTGATATTCCACACTCCATCGAGTGGACCTGTGTTGTGGTCAATGCCTTTTGCCTCAAAATTTGGAGCATGAATTGACGTTTGTTACGCTCATTAAAGAGACATAATGCCGAGAACCCATGAAAGTACTCCTTCACCTCCATCACGCGTATCCGAAGAGGAAATGGAGCGAATCATAGCTCAAAATGAGGCTCTCACCGAGGCCCTTAGAAATGTCACTAGAGAGAGAGATGCGGCGATGGATGCCTCCGCCGTGACCACCGTCATCTCGCCCCATTGCCCCAACAAGTACCTTGGGGTTGGGGAGTCTTGTCTCTTTTGTTGGAGTATGTGTCCTCAACAATAGTGCGATCACATGTTTAAATCTCATGTTAAGAATACGTAAGGGATGATTCATTTATATAGTCAATTGATCAACATTAATCAGTAATGATTGACTAACTAGAGTTTGACATTACTGTCGTTTGACGGTGGTGATCAGTTGATCCCTTAATGTCACGCCAATAGGACAATTCCCTTAATAGACAAGTTGATTAATTGTATGACGATACAAGTTAATCAATTCCTTAAATTTGAACAATTTATTTGTGAGAGAGAATATTTATATCTTATTGTAATTTGATTAAATAAGATTTATTTTAGTAATTAAAATATTTTATTACTAAAATTGATTATTGTTTATGAAACAATTGAGATAAGAATGAATGGTTAATTATAATTACAATATATTGTGAATTGTTATTATATGACCCATTTTATTTATGTGATCAAGAATCACTAGTCAATTTGCTATATGTAATTTAGTTAATGTGTATAATGATTTTTATTTGATAAATATGCATTAAATTAATTAATAACATGTTACATACTACATATGACATATTGTGTGACAAGTGACAATTTGACAAAATAAAATGGTAGTCCATTTTACATATGGACCGAAAAAATGGAGGATGAAGGAGTTAGTGGGTGATTTATTTTATATGATAAAATAAGTATAATCATACCTATCCTACACTAGCCTTACATACCTATATTTTGGAGAAGAACAAAAGTAAAAGGAGATGCCATGATTTGGCATTTAGCATTCACCCTACCCGGCCCCTTCCTCCTTTTATGATGAGAATTTTGTTCTCATTTTACACTTCTCCATATTCATTCTTATCTCATCTTCTCTCTTTAATTTTTCTCTCTAAAATAAGTTTTAGAAAACCAAAAGATTGTTCATCCAAAATTCTAATAACAATATAAGATTACTAGTGTAGTAATAAGAATATTATTAGAATCATTTTAAGGATACTAGTATATTAATCTAGTTAGTTAATATATTAGTTTAAGGGATTTGTTTTGGGTGCAATCAAAGGAGGATCTCTACATTTGGGATTTTGGAGGATCATCCATTACATTTAAGCTCAAGAACAAATAAGAAAGGTGACTTTATTTGTGCCCATTATTTCGAGCCATTTAACAATGTAAGGGACATTGTTTTTCTTATTTTATCTCTTATTTAGTTATGCATGCACTAGATCTAAAGAACTCTAATTAATATGTTAATTAGTTCACTATTAGAAGAGTCTAATAATAGACATATGAACCTAACAATTGGTATCAGAGTATAGGATGTTGCATGCATAATTGATTTATAGTTTTTTCGAGATATTAGTAACTTAATTAAAACTAAAAATTTGTGATTTATTAGATAAAGTCACGAAATCATGATGCATGTTATATATTTTGGTCCTAAAATGTATTTAGGTCATTTTTATGATTTATGGTATTTTATTGCTCATTTTAATGATTTTTAGTTATTTTATTACATTTTTATGACAAAAATGGAAATTAAAATGCTAAAAATAGTTAAAATAAGTCTCTGACCTTGAAAGTTTTATATGACCTCACATGCATATTTTAATTATTTTATGTAAAATTTCGTATTAATGTGATTAATATTGCATGATTTTATGCATATTTTAATTATTTTATATGACCTCACATGCTCATTTTAATGATTTTTAGTTATCACATGCATATTTTACCCACAATGTGTAAAATTTGAGATGAACTTGATTCATTTTGCATGATTTGTGAATTTTTAGTGTAAAAATGGCATAGATAGTGACTATTTTAGCATAAATAGCTAAAACGAATTACATGGCATAAGAAAACTATTTTAAGTTGAATTTATATCCCACTTATCATATATAAGGTTATAAAATTCATTTAATTAACTTTTGTATACTTTAGATGTTTTATTTGATAAAACCGATAAATCACAACAATATTTTTCTCGAAATAAATACGAAAAATTTAACCATGATTTTTAACATTATGAGTGTCATGGACATGTTCTAGAATTTTCAAAAATTTAAAATTCAAATTTTGAAATTATTGTAATTTAATTTGGGTTTATTTCATAAATATTTTGATTATGGTAAAAAATGAGCATAAAATTAAATCAAGTTGAATTATTGTCAAAAACTGAGTGATGACTAATTTTTGAGATCTAAGAGTGTTAGGATAATTAAATTAAGCTTAAATTTGATTTAAGTATTGATTTGTGATTTTAATAAGTTATTATCACGCATTTCCATAAAACCGGGTTATATAATCGATATAAGTTAAATAGGGCGATTTGGCACATAATTTGACATGATAGACACATATTATAATGCTGCATATTTCATTGTTGAATGTCATGTTTTATTTATATAATTTTGAATTATGTAATTTTATCTTAGTATGGCCTTAGTTTTAATCGATATTACCCGTAATGAAAGGGGATATTGATTCGGTTGTAATTGAATGTTATCTCATATCACTTTTAGTTTTACTAGTTTTTCATTTTACAAATGTATAATAGGAATAGCTTTGTGTTTTTATTATTATTTGTAACTCCGGAGTTTCTTCAAGACGATGCTATTCGGAAAGGCGTTCCGACAAAGATGGTGTACTTGGGAGGCGTGCCACTTGAAGATTCAAGGGACCAAAGGAGTTGGTTTCCGAATATGTAATAGATTATTTGATTTTCTATTTTAGGAAGGCCATACTAGGAATTTATTGTTTGTTTTGCATTTCTTTTAATATGTTGCATGCATTGCCAAATCGCCATAACAACACATGCATATCATATCGATTCATCGACCGCATCAAATATAATTATCGAGAATTCTACTTTTAGTTCACTTAAAATTGATAGATAATAAATTGACAAGACCTTTACTTTTAAATGATTGAGACTTAGTCTTGCCAAATAGTAGGAGCCCATGAGTCTAAATTTCATAAGGGGTACAATACGATTTTTCGGGGTGCTTCTATTGACGTGGATAAATGGGGTAATAAGTAGTTATTACACTTCAAAAATTTGGTTAATCTCAACGAAGGTATTTTGCGACCGTAGCCGCAAAAGGTTCGGGCTAAAGATGAGTTTAACGTAAATTCATCGACCGAGAGTTCTAATTGTAGAATCAGTTTTATATTCATTCTTTCTTCTCAGGTTAATTATATCTTTGCATTCATCATGTTTGTCTTAAATATGTTCTTGATTATGTTTGTTTTGATATAATATGGCTGGGAGAACCTTGAGTTACTCTCCACTGAGTGTGGCGTTTATGTTTACATGAATGACAGGTGATAGTGTTGCTTCTTGTGGGTGAAGATGTGTGAGGTAGCGAGCGTTATCCTTACAACGAATGACCCTTCTCGTTGTAGTTTATAATCATACTTAGTTTTATAGTTGTGTTTTATTTAGGGATTAAGATTCCGCTCATTTAGCTAAGTTATATTTTCTATAAAAGATTTATTAAACTCAAATTTTTGTTTGTAGAGTGACTCCGCGGTTTTTAATATTAAAGTTTTTAAAACATCGATTTTTCAGCTGCAAAGTTTGCATATACCTTTTCGTAGAAATCCGGGGGTTCACATACTCGGTCTACTGAACTCTCCACTAGGTATAGTACAGGTTATACTTTGTCCACTACACCGCTATGTCTTACTCATGAATAGTCTCTCGTCAAGCCTAAGGGTTCTCTCACGCATCCCAAGATTCCTTTATAGGTCTTCAAATATCCAGGTATTACAATCTCTCCCCCCCCCCCTAAAATGAACTTTGTCCCCGAAGTTCGCCTCGACTCTCCTTTCACCACAACTTCTTTAAGTCTCACTTTCGGCTATCATGCACTTCCCTTACTTTCCGTAAAGTCCCTCAACGGTTTTTACCATCATCATCACTCTCTATGTGGCAACATCATCCTCGTCTTTCTCATCATGCCCTCCCGCTTCCTTTATCCGTATACACTCTCGTGCTCATCATACCCTATTGTGTTGCTTTCTTTCCTTAAATCCTCAATTATTACATCCACTCTCCCTAAAAGAGAACTTCGTCCCGAAGTTCAACGGTTAAATCTCACACATACTATTATGAAGTTTGCCATCCGATCCCTACACAACCAAGTTTCCGGTTTTACCACTCTCTCTCACTTACCGCAAATCCGTAACCAAGCCTCATAAAATCACAATGTCATCAAAATGACTTCTATAACACGGCCTCCCAAAAGGTCAACACACTAGGTCAAACCCCTTAATTTAACATTCTACCCTCATAACTCGTGTCGTCGCCCTCGTATATATATATATAGAAATAGGATCATAGGAGTTGGGAATTTTTGGTGAGTTACCCCTCCAAATCTGGACCATTGATCTAATCTAAGATAGACGGCTAAGATTAAATCTTTCATCCTTTATTTAAACCTTATGTTTTACGCTCTTCACTTTTTTTTCCATTTCTCCAGTTTCTTTCTCTTTCTTCACATTTCCCCTCTATTATTAATCTTCTACTGCGATATTCACTTTCTTCGTGCTTTTTCTTCGTGCTCTTACTTCATGCTCGCTCACTAATTCGACGTCATCGTCATCTTCAATAATGTGTAATTCGCATCTCACCTTCTTTTTCTTTGTTCGAGTTTAATGTTTTTTGTTCGTGTAATCTTCAATTTATTCAGTTTTCTTCATTATGTTGTTCAATTTCTTGTGTTTGTGTTGTTAAATAACATTGTTTCGTTTTCGCATAAATCCAGAGTTTTGTAATTGTATTTTGCGTTTTTGCACCCGATTTTTGAATTGGATGTTTCTCTTTTTGGTTGTTCAATCAAACTATTATGAATGTAGATAGGTGGCAGGAAAAAGGTTGTTTAGAGTATCTTTTGTTGCTAACAATGGTGCGTCGATCTTAATGCAGTTGAGTTTTTTTTGGTACATTATTATTTCTCTGAAATAATCAGTTATTGTATTATGTTGTTTCCGTTATTTCAATGCATTAGTGGGATTATTGTATTTCATTTTGCTTAGTTACTCCCTTCTGACAAAGTATGTTTTATTTATCTAAACCAACAAGTTATTTTATAGTATTTTTATGGTTATTTCAGTACTTACGGGTGGTTATTGTATTTCAGTTGCATAGTTAGTTCAACTTACGCTCTTCGTTGTTTTTATTTCTTTCAGGGAGCTTTCGCTTTTTGCAGGTTTAACCCTCATCAATAGGCTAGACATGGTTCTCATTGGGAAGAATGATGAAAACACCAGTAACACAACTTCTTGTTAATGCTTAACTCCAAGGATAAAGTATGAGACAAAGTACACAATAGTTCAATCATGGTTATTGTAAAGTTCAATCACCGTTATTGTAATAATTATTGTAGTACACCATAGTTGACGCATGGTTATTGTAAAGTTCAATCACGGTTATTGTAATAATTTAAGTCAATTATTATACGACTCTGATGTAATTACTCTATTTTCATGTTCTAAATAAGTGTGGTTTCTGTCAAATTTAGATTCCAATTCATCTTCATCCCCTTTTTTATCATCCAGCTTCTTATTCATCTTCCTCGCATTCTATTTCTAATGCACACTCAACAAATCGGGAAAGGGTTTATTAGCTTGGTTATTGCATTAACGAATCTCAATCATTTCAATGAAGAAAATCAATTATTCTATTAAAAATAATGGCAGTTATTAAATTAAACAAGATGATAACAAACAAAGGATAGATTGTTGACTATGTTTGAGTTTCATCTCAATATAATAACACGTTTTATTCATTACAATAACTGAGTTTATACATTACAATAATTGAGTTTCTACATTACAATAACTGCAAATAGCAGAGTTTATACATTACAATAACTGAGTTTCTACGTTACAATAACTGCAAATAGCAGAGTTTTTCAATGCAAAAACTAAGTTTGCGCATTCAACTAGGCATTTAACATACATTTCCTGTGATAAAATAGATTACCAATAACTGCAAACATCTTGCGTAAGAAACAACTGCAAATAGTTGGTGTGCTAATATAGGGATTTTGTATGCACTTATTACATGGTCTCTTCGGTTTCCTCGCCTTTTCAATTTCCTTATTCTTTTTGGATATCAGTCACTTCATACTACCTTTGTTGTTCGAAATCTTTGGTGGAAGAAAAATAACGTTTGATGATGCCGAACAACCTAACGGCATTTCCACTTCTTGTTCCTTCGACAAATTTCCTACGGTTGGACTTATCTTTTCTCGGAATTGTGCTAGCATCACACTTAGTTCCCTTCAAATGATATCTAGGCATCGAGTTAAATACACTTATTGTTGAATAAAATTCAGACCATACTGTTGACATTTCCATCTTTCTTAAATCATAAGGATCATAGTCTTGCAATAGTTTTCCATCCAAACTATACAAGGGCTTTTTGTAAGATCTCTTTGTCCATCTACTTAGGATATACTGCTATGAGATGCTATGTAACCCCATTCTTGACATAATCCATATAATGTGTTTACAAAGGATTCATTTCCTCTCAAACATCTTCCACGCACATGTTGTTTCTTTTGTTTCAAGATTGTGAACAACCTGTATTACAACAGCAGTTATTTCAATATAAAAACATAGTTATTATATAGTTTAAAATGAGTTCTTTCATTCTGAAAACAAATGAACGACTAAGTAGCAACTGATCAATCATTTTAGTGTGAAGACATAATTATTATGAAGTTCAAATTGAGTTATTTCATTCCGAATACAATTGAATCTCAAAGTAGTGGCATTTAAAATGGAATTTATTATTTCTATGAATACATGGTTATTGTATAGAATTAACCCAGTTATTTCAATGCATAAAAGCAGTTATTGTATATTGTTTTACTCAAAATGAATTTCAATTATTTTCAAAACATGGGATAACCTGGAATAGTTTAAACTGATTGAAGGCAACTGAAACATCTATTATGTAAGTGATACCGTTTTCTGCAAATCCTCCAACACCACAAGAACAGGCAGCCGCTTGCACCACACGAATTCATCATTCTATTAAAAATCACAGAAATCGGATTAGAATTGTTATTTTGATTTCAATAGCTACGAAAATCACTGAAGTAATTCGATTATTAGCTAAAAAATCGTAAATAATATACATACCTTTGTTTTGATTTGATGTGTTAGGGTTTTCCAAAATTTGACTATTAATTGAAGAAAAAATTGATCGTTTCAATTGAAATAATCGAAATTGTGAATAAATTTGCTGTAATCGTATGGAATTGCAAAAAAAACTGGGAAGAATTTGATGAAATCGTCGAATTTGGATATTTTGATTGCTTTTCGAAAAATTTGTTTGATGCGAAAAGAGAAAATAGGTTTAGAGAGATGAAGTGGTTAGATTTAGAGGGAGAAGCAGTTCTTTGTGTTTGTGACGTCGAATTGTGAGGAAATTGATTTTGTTAGATCAATTGTATATATATATATATATATATATGTATATATGTATATATATATGTATATATGTATATATGTATATATATATGTATATATGTATATATATATATATATATATATATATATATATATATATATATATATATATATATATATATACATATATATATATATATATATACATATATATATATATATATATACATATATATATATATATATATACATATATATATATATATATATACATATATATATATGCGGGGGTAACTCACAAAAAGTGGCAAACTCATCGGATCCTGTAAGTCCACCTTTTTTAGTTGAGTCCATAAGTTCTAATTTAAGCCTTTGGATGGGAAAAAGGAAGGGCTGAGATTAGATCAAAATGAAGGAATGAAGGGTTGAGATTAGATTAAAATATGTGGCTGAGAATGAATTGAATATAAACCCTAATTCCTCTCATTTTTCTCATTTCACTCCTCTCACAACACACCAACCTCTCACTTTTCTCTCTTCCTCTTCTCTCTCTAAACAAACCCTAAATCAACCACCACCACCACCACCTCCTCTCCTCTTGTCGCCCACACCGCATCACCACCGCCGCCACCATTCTTTTTTTTTTCAGATCTGAAAAAACCCGTCCTCTACCGCATCCCTCGTCCGCCCCTGCCACACCACCTCTGCCGCACCTCCTTTCCTCCACCGTCCTCCTTTCCACCACCTCTCCGCGCCTCCTTTCCCCCACCTCCTTTCCTCTGCCGCACCACGCCACACCTTCCTCCTCTGCCGCCTCTGTCCCCTTCTCCTTTCTCATTTTTTTTTCCAGATCTAAGAGTTTGGTGTTGTTGTTGGTTGTTGTATTTTGGTGGTGGTGGTAGATGTGGGAAATGCGGTCGGTGGGTCTGCCGCCTCCATTTCTTTTTTTTTTTAAATCGGATCTGAGAAAATTAGTGGTTGGGGTTGGTTTTTGCGGTATGTGGGAGATACGGCTGGTGGTGCGCGGTGGGTCTGCCGCCTTCCTCTCCTTCTCTTTTTTTTTAAAAAAAAAATTTCAGATTTGAGATAATAAGTGTTTAGTATTGGTTTCCGCGTTTTTTTTTGTAGTGGTGGGACCGTGGTGGTGGTGCAGTGGTGGTTGGGGTAGGAGGTGGTTGATAAAAGTAAGCTTTATTAGTATAAAGTTACAATTCCGGGGACTAAAGTTACAAATTCAAGGACTAGAGTTACACTCGTAGGACAATAAAATTACATCTCTATTGACTAAACTTTTCACCTCCAGACTAAAGTTACAATCTTGAAAAAAAAAAAAGTTACACCTGAAAGGACTAAAATTACAAAATAAATGTATATTAATTTAAATTTTTATATAAAAACTAATAGATAACAAAAGTTACGACTCCAACGACTACAGTTACACTTGAAAGGGGTAAAGTTACACACGTAAAAGTATATAAATTCAAATTTATGCATAGAAACTATCATACGACTAAAGTTACAATTAAAACGACTAAAGTTACACTTATAAGGCAGTGAAGTTACACTCCTAAAATTACATAAATTCAAATTTATTTATTTAAAATTATATTTTTATACCATAAATTAAATTTTTTGTGAAAAAAATGGCTAGAAAAGGTTGAAGTTACACTATAAAAGTTAAAGTTACACTCAAAAGTCATTAAATGGACAAAGTTACACTCATAATGCAGTAGAGTTACACTCAAAAAATGTGTGGCTGAGAATAGGACTTAGGGACTCAACCAAAATGAAGGATTTACCGAACCTTTCTCTTATATATATATTATATATATATATATATATATATATATATATATATATATATATATATATATATATATATATATATATATATATATATATATATATATATATATATATATATAGGGGTGGGATCCGTGCGAACTGAGTTACGGTTCGAACTGTATGAACTACCTAGATACAGTTGTTATTACTCCCAAATACATTTGGTATTACTACTGGATACATGTGTATCCACTAGTAATACAAAATGTATCCACTAGTAATCGCAATTGTATCTAGGGTGGTATTTTGTGTATCCACTACAACGACCATCATCACCGCCCCAACACCATCACTACCGCCGCCGCCACCACCACCGTCGCCACCATCCCCACCGTCACCACCATTATTACCCCATAAAATGTCGGCGATATCAGTAGCCACCATTCCTATCCTTCTTCAACTTCCGTTACAACCACCACACCAACACTACCACCATAGCTCTCCCACTACCACGAGTGCACCAAAATCACCATAGCTTAGAGGATGCACCTCCACACACTTAGCTTTTCTTCGCCCATAACTAAATCAGTCGACCACCTCCATCAACAAAACCTTTCTCGCCCATAATCATCTCAAATTTAATTTTTTTTTAAACATTGTGTTTTAAATCATAGATTTACAAAAAAAAAGGAGATTTAATAAAACCGAATGCAATAATGCCATATCGAATCAAATCGAGTTGATTATGAAAAAGAACGACTCCAGTTCTGTGGTGACGGTGGTGGTGCGGCTACCGGCCTGGAGACTAGTCGAAGCAAAAAAAAAGAACACGACTAAGAGGGGATGTGTGCGCAGACCGCCATAACAGTGGTTTAAGGTTGTTCGCCGGCAAGGTAGACGTCGAAAATAGTGTTCGATGGCAAGAAACTACAGCACCGATGATGTTTGTGGTGGTATATTGACGATCGAATGAGGAAGGGAAAGAAGGAAATAGGACTTGCGCAGGGTTAGGATGGCCAGAATCGATAGTTTGCCGGCGTCGACTACGTCGGAGATGCTCCGGTGTCGGGGATGATCCGATGATCTTTGGCAAAGGTGTGGTTAAAGTAATATGTGAGTGTAATTCAGGTTAATGGAGTGCAGTTATAAGGGTGAGGGAATATGTCAGTATGGTAGTGCGCTGATATTGTTGAATTTGACAATTCTCAAATGAGTTTGTAAGTTCGCACTGAAATAAGGGTTCGTACAGGATCTTAATTCTATATATATATATATATATATATATATATATATATATATATATATATATATATATATATATATATATATATATATATATATATGTATATATATATATGTATATATATATATATATATATATGTATATATATATATATATGTATATATATATATATATGTGTATATATATATATATATATAGATAGATAGATTTAGGATCCGGTGAGAACGAACACTCGGTGAGAACGAACTAATTACATAATATTATTAAAAGAAATCTAAGGCATATCCTATAATCCAAACATTTCACCACCCAAACTCATTGTCACTCCTCTCCCCTAACATCAGCCACCACCCTAGTCACCGGCAAGCCACCACTGCCGTCAGTTAGCGGTGAACACCACCACCACCTCCATACATCGGAGAACATCACCTACTCCATCGTCGTTCTCGCCATTGCATTCCCTCTGGTGAACACCACCACCGTGTTTCTCACTCATAATATTTCTTCTCTCCGCCGCCGTCCTCACCACCACCATATTTCGCGCTCATCACCTCTTCACATTTCAAACTCCCCTGATGCCGTCATTCAACATTTGAACCGTAACTTTCGAACTCAAGATCTCGACTATCCTTCAGATCTCGATTTTCCGTCGATTTTTCCGGCGAAATATCTGGCTGTGCAAGGTGGATGATGGTTGATGTGTGCATTTTATATAGGTATTTCGTACTTCATTTGCACGCATTTCAATGCATTTTATGTAGTGTTTAGCTATAAATGTCCCCCGAAAAGTCTACTTTGGTTTGTCTTGTATTATTTGCAGGTATGAACCGAAAGGAGAATAATCACGCCTAAAATATGTCCCTATGCATGAATTTAGAAGATGAGTTCAGTCGGATCTTGGAAACTACTAATTGTGATGCGCAAAGAAGTAAGATAGCTAGGCGAGGAAAGGAAGAGCTTCAAATTATTAGTGCCTACTTTGACGAGCTATATCTCGCGTTCTACAAGTTATTTTCAAGTGACTCCAATTGGAGATGAAATATTGTCCTCTTAGCTTTCCAACGCCACCTAGAACGCTCTAATTGCCCAAGTAACGAAGAAGTGGCGGCCGTTTGAAGTTCAGTGCGCGAAGCAGGAATTGTGCGCTGGAAAGTACTCGATCGAGTACTATAGTGTTTGATCGACTCCTTTTTCTACTCGAGCGAAGGTACCTTTTCGATAAGTGTTCGATTGAGTACCTAAAGTACTCGATCGATAGGGTTTTGGTGGATTATGTTCGATCGAGCATTTCCAAAGGGCTCGATCGAGTAATAAGTTGTTGGACGCGGGCTTTTGTTTTAGTATTATGTTCTAGGTCGAATCTTAAAATACCTCTCATATAAATAGGAAAGGGGTAATTAGGTTTTATTATCACTTCATACATTACTTTTCTTTTTACTGTTGAACACTGTTTCTCTCTCTTTTCCGGATCTAATTCACTGTAACTCTCTCTTTCTCTTTTATCCTTTTTCTCTCTTATCTCTTTATTATGTTGCTTATTCCTTTATCTTTCCCTCTTGCCTTATTTACTAGTATGCGTAGCTAATTCTCCTAGGATTTAGGGGATTCGATGAATTATTGTTAGTTGCTAATTAGGTTTACAGATCTTTCATTGCTATCATGTCTTTGTTGTTAATCACTGCAATTAACTGTTATTAGCTGCTTAAATCGATGCATTTAGCTAATTTATTTGGTAAGCCTTAACCTAGAACGGAAGGTTGGAAGGGTGAGACCTACAGTGAACATTAAGATGCTTTAGTGAGGGCGGAAGCTAAGCTAATAGTGTTTTAGGGCGAATTTAGACCGGAAGGAGATATTCATTGCCCCTTAGACTGATACAAGCGACTGATCTGTGACCTTAGCTGCAATTATCTGGCATTCATTGATGACCCGACAATGCTAATCCTCTCTCTTTATTGTTAATCCCTCTTATTCTCTTCTCTTGCTTTAATCTCATTTAGATTAGTTCACACAATTCAAACCCCCATCCGGTGACCGTAGACAGACTAGAATTAACAAGTAGCCCTGTGGAGATCGACCCTACTTACCGCTGACTTCTGGTAGTAGTACTTGGTATTTATTTTTGGTACTAAACGACGGTATCAAACTTTGGCGCCGTTGCCGGGGAGGCAATTATTTTATTTAATTGTTTAATTTTGTCTGTCTTTAGCCTCAAGGGATTTATTCCTTGAGGCAGTTCTCATCTTTTTCTCTAGTGTTGTTTTGATAGGCCCTACAGGTCCTACCTAGACAGTTGTAGGTAAAACATCATCAAAGGGAAGGCTTGAGTACCTTTGATCTTCCACCTATGTTCCATCCTATGGCGCAGTAGGTGGTTTACTGTGAGAGATATGGTGTTGCGGGGCACAATGCTGTCATCCGTCTAGCGGGAAATGACCGTGTCAAAATTTGGCGCGACAAAGTCTATGCGTTTAAGCAGCATAGATAAGCTAGTCATTCCATTACATATGTGCCGCCATATCCGCTTCAGCAACGAGGCTGTCAAAAGTCTTTGTTTACCTGGCCCCCACAACAACAAACCCTTTCTCCCGTTGAAGAGAATAAAGAGGTTGATGAATTGAAATCCTTGGTGAAGGCACTTGCACTTCTAGTGCAAGAATCTGATAAAGCTTGGGAAGCTCGTGTCAAGTTATTTGAATCTAAAATAGCTCAATTAGCTGCCGAGATGGACTATAGGCATTCGGAGGAGGTACTTGCTATTTGTACCGAGAGCGGTCCTTCCTATGAAGGACCTGAGCTGCCTATTGATGATAAAGATTTGTACGACTCGGAAATTAAAGAGCACGAAGCATTTCTCAAGCACTTCACACCACGGTTCAGCATCAAACGTTCGATCAAACAGCCCATCATGTTCGATCGAGTAAATTCTATGAGGAGGAATTCGATCGAGTAGAACCAACTCCTCGATCGAATGGTTTATATGAGGAAGACCTCGATCGAACACCCCACACTGTTCGATCGAGTAATGCTGAAAAAACGAACCTCGATCGAACACCTTACCTTGTTCGATCGAGTGAACTGTGTGAAGAAACTCCTTGATCGAGCATTATGCATTCTCGATCGAGTGATATAGCCAGAGAGAGCAATGATATGTCATATTGGTTCGTTTTGGATGACGATTTTGATGAAGACAATGGTTACGGTGAATCTCCCGTTTTCAAAGCCGAGTTGGATGCTTTCGAGGCTGCGATTTACGGGATAGAACCCACAAAGGAGGGGAACGAGAAGACAGTTGAGTCAGTGATTGTTCCTAGCACGGAAGAGGTAATATACTCTTTTGTCAATGATTCCGACGTTGGGAGCAACCAACCTAAGGTAGTTAACGATAATTTTATTATTGTTGGTATTAATAGTACGCTATCTCATATGACTCCTACTTTTTCTTTCGATGCTCGACCCCCTCCCGGATGGACGAATAAGTTAATAATTTTTCACCATATTTGTCATCAAAAATTCGTTAAGTTAAAATGGTACCTTAGATTGCTTTTAAATGCTCCTGAGCTCCTTTATATTCCACCGACGGTCAATTCGAGATTTCATATTCCGCCCGTAGCTGGACGGCAGAATTATTTTGTGGATAATTTTGGGATCTGTCATAGGAAATTCGTTACGCTTAAACAGATGGACATTTCAATTTCCTATATTATTAGTCTATTATGGTGCTACTTACAGTTTTTTGTAGCACATGCGCAATTATTTGATCGGCTGCTTAGTGCTTTGAGCTGTTTTGACTGGGCTAAATTAGAATGGCTGTTGAAGAAAATATGGTCGAGCTGGGACCTGTCCGAAACTAGCGCTGTCCGGGAGGCAACCCAGAGTTTAAATTTTTTTAGCTGTTTTACATTTCAGTTTTGTGTGTAATAAATGGTTTTTGCAACCATAGACTCTGAACGATCTTGGCTTGGTTTTTGGTCGTATTTTTAGTTGCTATTTGCGTCTTTGCAGGTGTTTCCTTGACGCCTAAGAGTTGCGCAATAAGGAGTTCTCGATCGAGATATCTTCTACCCGATCGAGTGTGTTACTCCCTTGATCGAATGCTTTCCATCTTCGATCGAGCAACCACAGACACGACCATTTCGATCGAGCATTTCCCTTTTCTCGATCGAGCACTTCCACAGCCCATTTCACTCTATCGAGTAATCTACTCTCTCGATCGAGTTGGCTTGCTTTAATTCGCTTCTTGTGACACTGTTCTGCAGCTGTTTGCGACCTCCCATGTTACTGGCTGGTTTGGGGAAGTCCCTACTTCGCGTATTCTTGTGAGTTTTCCGCATCTCCACTCTCTCCTTTTTAGTTTGCATTTTCATTTCCTATTTTTGAGTACAATGAGGGCATTGTACGGTTTGGTTTAGGGAGGTTATGCATCCAAATCTGTGTCTGCATTTATATTTTTATTGCATTTCTGTTATCACGTTTAATTTCTGTATGCATTTTTGTTTATTTTTATACAAATTCGAAAATCTCATAAAAATTAGAAAATTACGAAAAATTCAAAAAACATTCACGTTTACTTTTGCATATAGGTTGAGTCAGAACGGTGGATTTCAATGATGAAATTGCACTACTTTTAGTCCTTTTGCTTAAGCCATGCAACAAAGTGATGTCTTATTAGCTTTGTCTTTTGCATATTTACGAGTTAATGTTGAAATTTAGCTGAACGAATAGACTTGACCTGTAATTTTGGCAACCTACTTATAAATTCTAAGGACTTAGAGCCTTATAAACTGGTGTCATTTATGACCAGTTTCATGTAGGATTGTGAGTAGTTACTCCTTGCTTAACATGTTCATTAATTTGCACGTTTATGAAATTCAATTTCTTTTTGCCTGCATACATTCGGGTTAGTGGTTGGTGTCACATGCAGGGAGGCGCTTACATTTCCCTTTTCTTTCATTTTTACCCATTTAACTCCACATTTAGCCAAATTTACCTTTTGACCCTTAACTTCATCCAGATTTAGCCTGCCTTTTCAAGCTAGTTTAGATTGTTTTGTGGTATATTATTTATTGTGCCAAGTTTGGTTTGTATTGTATTATCAGGAGTTGGTAATTTGTGAAAGGAAAGAAGGATGAGAAAAAAAATAAAAAAAATAAAAAAACAGGAAAAAGAAAAGAAAAAAAGTCGTTAAAAAAGGAAGAGAAAAAAAAAGAAACCGAGAAAAGAAGAAAAAGAAAAAAAAAAAATGTTTGATTGTTGACGGTTTCATTCCTACGCTTTATATATATCTATTGAGGAGTATGTTCAGTTCGGTTTGGTGAGCTCGAATGCCAAATATGGGCATTGTGCTTCATTTTGATGGATTAGAAATGGATATGTTCCATTTGGCTCTGTTCAGGTACTAGGTTGGCCGCCTATACCTCCACATTCCCAAAAATGTTTTGCCTTTTCTTAACCATTTCCTCACTTTACCATACTTTTGTAAGCCCTCGGCTGTGACAGACCTTATTTGGTTGGAATTTACGTACGGCAGTAAGAATTGTCTATTATATTAGATGCATGCATGCTTATGTGGGTCGTAGTTTAGGTGACCGATTATTTTTCTTTCTCTCTTACATTTAATTGCTTACCCTTTGCTTCATGAGAGAAGAGTGACCCGTGAGAGTCCATCATTAAAGGTCTCGCAAGGTCGGCGGTTCAGCTTTATTATAAACATCCTACAACTCGTTTGCATTTGACATTTTTGCTATAAGTGTTAGTTTCCTGCATTAAATTGGTTTAAGTGGACAATTTGTAGCTAGCTCTGAGTTTTCTTTTCTGTTCCGTTAGTTGCATATAGTTTGCTTGGGGACAAGCAAAGGTTTGGTTTGGGGAGATTTGATGCGTGCATTTTATATAGGTATTTCGTACTTCATTTGCACGCATTTCTATGCATTTTATGTAGTGTTTAGATACAAATGTCCCCCGAATAGTCTACTTTTGTTTGTCTTGTATTATTTGTAGGTATGAACCGGAAATGAGCATAATCAGGCCTAAAATATGTCCCTATGCATGCATTCAGAAGATGAGTTGAGTCGGAGGTTGGAAACTACTAATTCTGATGCGCAAAGAAGTAAGATAGCTAGGCGAGCAAAGGAAGAGCTTCAAATTATTAGTGCCTATTTTGAAGAGCCATATCTTGAGTTCTACAACTGATTTTCAGGTGATTCCAAATGGAGATGAAATCATGTTCTCTAAGCTTTCCCACGCCACCGAGAACGCTCTATTTATCCAAGTAACGAAGGAGTGGCTGCCGTTTGAAGTTCAGTGCGCGAAGCCGAAATTGTGCGCATGAAAGTACTCGATCGAGTACTATAGTGTTCGATCGACTCCTTTTTCGACTCGATCGAAT
The DNA here is from genome assembly GCF_048544455.1 of Silene latifolia. Lineage (NCBI taxonomy): Eukaryota > Viridiplantae > Streptophyta > Magnoliopsida > Caryophyllales > Caryophyllaceae > Silene > Silene latifolia. The sequence goes on from NC_133538.1 coordinate 1,412,957, forward strand.
GTACCATTTTGATAGGTGTTCGATCGAGTACCTAAAGTACTCGATCGAGAGGTTTTTGCTGGATCATGTTCGATCGAGCATTCCCAAAAGGGCTCGATTGAGTAATAAGCTGTTGGACGCGGGCTTTTGTTTTAGTATTATGTTTTAGGTCGAATAATAAAATCCCTCTCCTATAAATAGGAGAGGGGTAATTAGATTTTATTATCACTTCATACATTACTTTTTGTTTTTACTGTTGAACACTGTTTCTCTCTCTTTTCCGGATCTAATTCACTGTAACTCTCTCTTTCTCTTTTATCCTTTTTCTCTCTTATCTCTTTATTATGTTGATTATTCCTTTATCTTTCACTCTTGCCTTATTTACTAGTATGCGTAGCTAATTCTTCTGCGAGGATTTAGGGGATTCGATGAATTATTGTTAGTTTTTTAATTAGGTTTACAGATCTTTCATTGCTATCATATCTTTGTTGTTAATCACTGTAATTAACTGTTATTAGCTGCTTGAATCGATGCATTTAGCTAATTTATTTGGTAAGCCTTAACCTAGAACGGAAGGTTGGAAGGGTGAGACCTGCAGTGAACATTAAGATGCTTTAGTGAGGGCGGAAGCTAAGCTAATAGTGTTTTAGGGCGAATTGAGACCGGAAGGAGATATTCGTTGCCCCTTAGACTGATACAAGCGACCGATCTGTGACTTTAGCTGCAATTATCTGACATTCATTGATGACCCGACAATCCTAGTCCTCTCTCTTTATTGTTAATCCCTCTTATTCTCTTCTCTCGCTTTAATCTCATTTAGTTTAGTTCACACAATTCAAACCCCCATCTGGTGACTGTAGACAGACTAGAATTAACAAGTAGCCCTGTGGAGATCGACCCTACTTACCGCTGACTTCTGGTAGTAGTACTTGGTATTTATTTTTGGTACTAAACGACGGTATCAAACTTTGGCGCCGTTGCCGGGGAGGCAATTATTTTATTTAATTGTTTAATTTTGTCTGTCTTTAGCCTCAAGGGATTTATTCCTTGAGGCAGTTCTCATCTTTTTCTCTAGTGTTGTTTTGATAGGCCCTACAGGTCCTACCTAGACAGTTGTAGGTAAAAGATCATCAATGGGAAGGCTTGAGTACCTTTGATCTTCCACCTATGTTCCATCCTATGGCGCAGCAGGTGGTTTACTGTGAGAGGTGGTGTTGCGGGGCACAATGCTGTCATCCGTCTAGCGGGAAACGACCGTGTCAAAATTTGGCGCGACAAAGTCTATGCGTTTAGGCAGCATAGATAAGCTAGTCATTCCATTACATATGTGCCACCATATCCGCTTCAGCTACGAGTCTGTCAAAAGTCTCTGTTTACCTGGCCCCCACAACAACAAACCCTTCCTCCCGTTGAAGAGAATAAAGAGGTTGATGAATTGAAATCCTTGGTGAAGGCACTTGCACTTCTAGTGCAAGAATCTGATAAAGCTTGGGAAGCTCGTGTCAAGTTATTTGAATCTGAAATAGCTCAATTAGCTGCCGAGATGGACTATAGGCATTCAGAGGAGGTACTTGCTATTTGTACCGAGACCGGTCCTTCCTATGAAGGACCTGAGCTGCCTATTGATGATGAAGATTTGTACGACTCGGAAATTGAAGAGAACGAAGCATTTCTCAAGCACTTTACCACGGTTCAGCATCAAACGTTCGATCAAACAGCCCATCATGTTCGATCGAATAAATTCTATGAGGAGGAATTCGATCGAGTAGAACAAACTCCTCGATCGAACGGTTTATATGAGGAAGACCTCGATCGAGCACCCCACACTGTTCGATCGAGTAATGCTGAAAAAGCAAACCTCAATCGAACACCTTACCTTGTTCGATCGAGTGAACTGTGTGAAGAAACTCCTTGATCGAGCATTATGCATTTTCGATCGAGTGATTTAGCTACGGAGAGCAATGATATGTCATCTTGGTTCGTTTTGGATGACGATTTTGATGAAGACAATGGTTACGGTGAATCTCCCGTTTTCAAAGCCGAATTAGATGCTTTAGAGGCTGCGATTTACGGGATAGAACCCACAAAGGAGGGCAACGAGAAGACAGTTGAGTTAGTGATTGTTCCTAGCACGGAAGAGGTAATATACTCTTTTGTCAATGATTCCAACGTTGGGAGCAACCAACCTGAGGTAGTTAACGATAATTTCATTATTGTTGGTATTAATAGTACGCTATCTCATATGACTCCTACTTTTTCTTTCTATGCTCGACCCCCTCCCAGATGGACGAATAAGTTAATACTTTTTCACCATATTTGTCATCAAAAATTCGTTAAGTTAAAATGGTACCTTAGATTGCTTTTAAATGCTCATGAGCTCCTTTATATTCCACCGACGGTCAATTCGAGATTTCATATTCCGCCCGTAGCTGGAGGGCAGAATTATATTGTGGATAATTTTGGGATCTGTCATAGGAAATTCGTTAGGCTTAAACAGATGCACATTTCAATTTCCTATATTATTAGTCTATTATGGTGCTACTTACAGTTTTTTGTAGCACATGCGCAGTTATTTGATCGGCTGCTTAGTGCTTTGAGCTGTTTTGACTGGGCTAAATTAGAATGGCTGTTGAAGAAAAGATGGTCGAGCTGGGACCTGTCCGAAACTAGCGCTGTCCGGGAGGCAACCCGGAGTTTAAATTTTTTTAGCTGTTTTACATTTTAGTTTTGTGTGTAATAAATGGTTTTTGCAACCATAGACTCTGAACGATCTAGGCTTGGTTTTTGGTCGTATTTTTAGTTGCTATTTGCGTCTTTGCAGGTGTTTTCTTGACGCCTAAGAGTTGCGTAATAAGGAGTTCTCGATCGAGATATCTTCTACCCGATCGAGTGACTTACTCCCTTGATCGAATGCTTTCCATCTTCGATCGAGCAACCACAGACACGACCATTTCGATCGAGCATTTCCCTTTTCTCGATCGAGCACTTCCACAGCCCATTTCACTCGATCGAGTAATCTACTCTCTCGATCGAGTTGGCTTGCTTTGATTCGCTTCTTGTGACGTTGTTCTGCAGCTGTTTCCGACCTCCCATGTTACTGGCTGGTTTGGGGAGGTCCCTACTTCGCGTATTCTTGTGAGTTTTCCGCATCTCCACTCTCTCCTTTTTAGTTTGCATTTTCATTCCCTATTTTTGAGTACAATGAGGGCATTGTACGGTTTGGTTTGGGGAGGTTATGCATCCATATCTGTGTCTGCATTTATGTTTTTATTGCATTTTTGTTATCACGTTTAATTTCTGTATGCATTGTTGTTTATTTTTATAAAAATTCAAAAATCTCATAAAAATTAGAAAATTGCGAAAAATTCAAAAAAAAATTCACGTTTACTTTTGCATATAGGTTGAGTCGGAACGGTGGATTTCAATGATGAAATTGCACTACTTTTAGTCCTTTTGCTTAAGCCTTGCAACAAATTGATGTCTTATTAGCTTTGTCTTTTGCATATCTACGAGTTAATGTTGAAATTTAGCTGAACGAATAGACTTGACCTGTAATTTTGGCAACCTACTTATAAATTCTAAGGAATTTGAGCCTTATAAACTGATGTCATTTATGACCAGTTTCATGTAGGATTGTGAGTACTTACTCCTTGCATAACATGTTCATTAATTTGCACGTTTATGAAATTCAATTTCTTTTTGCCTGCATACATTCGGGTTAGTGGTTGGTGTCACATGCAGGGAGGCACTAGCATTTCCCTTTTCTTTCATTTTTACCCATTTAACTCCACATTTAGCCAAATTTGCCTTTTGACCCTTAACTACTTCCAGATTTAGCCTGCCTTGTCACCCTAGTTTAGATTGTTTTGTGGTATATTATTTATTGTGCCAAGTTTGGTTTGTATTGTATTATCAGGAGTTGGTAATTTGTGAAAGGAAAGAAGGATGAGAAAAAAAAATAATAAAACAGGAAAAAGAAAAGAAAAAAAGTCGTAAAAAAAGGAAGAGAAAAAAAAAAGAAACCGAGAAATGAAGAAAAGAAGAAAAAGAAAAAAAAAGATGTTTGATTGTTGACGGTTTCACTCCTATGCTTTATTTATATCTATTGAGGAGAATGTTCAGTTCGGTTTGGTGAGTTCGAATGCCAAATATGGGCATTGTGCTTCATTTTGATGGATTAGAAATGGATATGTTCCATTTGGCTCTGTTCAGGTACTAGGTTGGCCGCCTATACCTCCACATTCCAAAAAAATGTTTTCCCTTTTCTTAACCATTGCCTCACTTTACCATACTTTTGTAAGCCCTCGGCTGTGACAGATCTTATTTGGTTGGAATTTACGTACGACAGTTAGAATTGTCTATTATATTAGATGCATGCATGCTTATGTGGGTCGTAGTTTAAGTGACCGACTATTTTTCTTTCTCTCTTACATTTAATTGCTTACCCTTTGCTTCATGAGAGAAGAGTGACCCGTGAGAGTCCATCATTAAAGGTCTTGCAAGGTCGGCGGTTCAGCTTTATTATAAACATCCTACAACTCGTTTGCATTTGACATTTTTGCTATAAGTGTTAGTTTCCTGCATTAAATTGGTTTAAGTGGACAATTTGTAGCTAGCTCTGAGTTTTCTTTTCTGTTCCGTTAGTTGCATATAAGTTGCTTGGGGACAAGCAAAGGTTTGGTTTGGGGAGATTTGATGCGTGCATTTTATATAGGTATTTCGTACTTCTTTTGCACGTATTTTTATGCATTTTATGTAGTGTTTAGATACAAATGTCCCCCGAACAGTCTACTTTGGTTTGTCTTTTATTATTTGTAGGTATGAACCGAAAAGGAGCATAATCAGGCCTAAAATATGTCCCTATGCATGCATTCAGAAGATGAGTTGAGTCGGAGCTTGAAAACTACTAATAGTGATGCGCAAAGAAGTAAGATAGCTAGGCGAGCAAAGGAAGAGCTTCAAATTATTAGTGCCTATTTTGACGAGCCATATCTCGAGTTCTACAACTGATTTTCAGGTGATTCCAATTGGAGATGAAATCATGTTCTCTAAGCTTTCCCACGCCACCGAGAACGCTCTATTTATCCAAGTAACGAAGGAGTGGCTGCCGTTTGAAGTTCAGTGCGCGAAGCCGGAATTGTGCGCTGGAAAGTACTCGATCGAGTACTATAGTGTTCGATCGACTCCTTTTTCGACTCCATCGAATGTACCTTTTTGATAGGTGTTCGATCGAGTACCTAAAGTACTCGATCGAGAGGTTTTTTCTGGATTATGTTCGATCGAGCAGTCCCAAAGGGCTCGATCGAGTAATAAGCTTTTGGACGCGGGCTTTTGTTTTAGTATTATGTTTTAGGTCGAATAATAAAATCCCTCTCCTATAAATAGGAGAGGGGTAATTAGGTTTTATTATCACTTCATACATTACTTTTTGTTATTACTGTTGAACACTGTTTCTCTCTCTTTTCCGGATCTAATTCACTGTAACTCTCTCTTTCTCTTTTATCCGTTTTCTCTCTTATCTCTTTATTATGTTGATTATTCCTTTATCTTTCACTCTTGCCTTATTTACTAGTATGCGTAGCTAATTCTCCTGCGAGGATTTAGGGGATTCGATGAATTATTGTTAGTTGCTAATTTGGTTTACAGATCTTTCATTGCTATCATATCTTTGTTGTTAATCACTGCAATTAACTGTTATTAGCTGCTTGAATCGATGCATTTAGCTAATTTATTTGGTAAGCCTTAACCTAGAACGTAAGGTTGGAAGGGTGAGACCTGCAGTGAACATTAAGATGCTTTAGTGAGGGCGGAAGCTAAGCTAATAGTGTTTTAGGGCGAATTGAGACCGGAAGGAGATATTCGTTGCCCCTTAGACTGATACAAGCGACCGATCTGTGACTTTAGCTGCAATTATCTGACATTCATTGATGACCCGACAATCCTAGTCCTCTCTCTTTATTGTTAATCCCTCTTATTCTCTTCTCTCGCTTTAATCTCATTTAGTTTAGTTCACACAATTCAAACCCCCATCTGGTGACCGTAGACAGACTAGAATTAACAAGTAGATAGTGACCGCCTCCCTATGGAGATCGACCCTACTTACCGCTGACTTATGTTAGTAGTACTTAGGTATTTATTTTTGGTACTAAACGACGGTATCAATGGTGCTGGTGGGGCGTGGCGTTTTATGTCGTCGAGGTGATGCCTGGTGATGTCACTGACGGTCGAAGGTCTTGGTCAGGGTTCCGTTGTGGTGGTTGTGTGGTGGTAATAATGGTGGTGATTTGATTTATGGATATTAGGGTTTTTAATTTGGGGGGTTTTTTGGATATAGGGTCTGTAATTTAGGGTGGGTTTAATGTATCTAGCTCTCCGGCGATGTAGGTGCTTCCCGGCGGTGGGAGGTGTACGTCAGGTGCTAGTGATTTGGGTTTTTTTATTAGTTACATCTCCGGCGGTAGTAATATGTTGTTGATTTGATTATTTGAAATTAGGGTTTGTAATTTGAGTTTTTTTTATTGAATTTTAGATTTCATAATTTTGGATTGCCTTTTGTGTATCTAGATAACGTAATTGTGTATCTAGAATCATATTTTGTGTATCTAGGTAATCTGTTTTTCTTTTAATATTAAATGTTGGAAAAAATGTATCTAGAATGAAAAAAAATGTACCTAGAATTTATGTAATAAGTATATATACGTTGTCAAAAAATGTATCTAGAATTATGAAAAAAAAAGTGTATTTACAATAGATTTTAGTGTACCTGAGATTTTGTTTTTTAAAAAAAAAAATAGTGTACCTACCTACGTTTCAATGTAACTAGTTCGTTCTCACCGAGTGATCGTTCTCACCGGATCTTGACTATATATATATAGTTGGGATCCTGTGCAAACGGATTTACGGTGCGAACCGTACGAACTAACCAATTAAAGTTGTTCCGGGTGTAATTCCAGAGCAGTTATATGTTACCACCCGTGCTTGTAGAATGACGTCTTTAGTTGAATCCTCCTTGCGGTCTCTTGAAACGATGAACAAACTGAGGGCTCGGCTTTGGGCCGAGCGAACTCACTCCGACGCTCAAGTCAGTAACTTAGAGAGGTAAGTGATTGTTACTTGGCAAAGTACGTATTGTAGAGAGATAAGGAAGATATTACCAGATGAATAGTGATTCTTAGGTTAAATTGTAGATCCTTTCCTCAATGATAGTTGAGGAGTATTTATAGACTTTCACCTTTTGTCACGTAGTGGCCAAGTGGCCAAGTGGCTAGCGGGTGGAAAGACTGATCTACCCCTCGGCCGAGGGACCTATGGCAGGCCGGCGGGCCCTGTTAACCCACCGCCGAGGGGTCTTGGATATGAGTTCGCGGATGTGTGCCCCGGCTAGCTGGTTGCCCCGGCCGGACCCATCCGACAGCCGACAGCCTCGTCTGTTAGGGCTTGTCTAAGCCGTTGACTTGTTGTGGATATCTTTGACCTTGCTCAATGTGTTGACTTGGTCGGCGGGTGCAGAATATGCCCCATCAATTTGCCCCCGCCGTAGTCTATGCCGTGGTATGGGCTCCGATGTATCTTTGAGCGTATATTCTGCGCAAGTGAAAATTTTACTCGCCTTGCTTCTTCTACCTCGGCGTGACTCTGCTTAGGCCGTACCATATCCCCCTCCACATGGTTGTGTAATGGACATCCGATGTGGAAAAGGCAATGACGCCGGCCGAGACCGGGTGGAGAGTGCCAGGTTGTTTCGATTGCCCCCGGCCGGTGCTTTCTGGCTTGGTTGATCATTTGGCCGGCGGAGAAACGGATACTTAGGATTTTGCTTGAGGAAGATGAACAGCGAGAGATATGAAGGGGCGTGTTGAAAACGCTTGGTCACTGTTGCATTGATTGACATTCAATCTGTTGCAACGATTGACATTCCGTGGCGCATGTCCGACACGTGTCCGATCTTGATTGGTCGACGTTTCATGGGTCATGCCCTGATTGGTCCTTCTTCATGGGCTTTTTCCTATATATAGGGCAGTTAGTCTTTGAAATTGGGCACCAATTTCGTTCTCTTAAAATTTTCTTTCCTCCAAATTTCCAAGGGTTTTTCTCTTTTCTAATCTTCAGTGTCGTTACTTTGGCTAGTGTTTTTCTTCAAGGTAAACAAACAAACTTTTCTCGATCTCTTATTTTGTTGAATAACTGTTGCTACCATGTCTTCTACTGAGGCCGGACCTAGTAACCCTGCGCCGGGGGGTTCCCTGTCGCGTCTGGATGAAGGGGAGGCACTGGCCGCCGTCCCACTAAGGTCCGGGGGTCCGAGGTCTCCTTCTCCTGAAGTTGATCCTCAAATTTTGGAGGAATGGGAGGATGATGATGATGTTGATGACGACGGAGACGATTTTGGTGATGATGCTGAAAGGGCTCACCCTAATGAGGGGAGGCAGTACGTCATGGATCACGGCGAACCTTGTAAGGTCGGCCCTGACCGTACTTGGACCCATAAGTTCGCCCGTTGTTCCGGCGAGACATTTTTCGAGGGCCATTTCTACTTTGGCAGGGGATACAAAATTGTTATCCCTGAGAGGGGTCAGGCCATCTGTTGCCCTCCACCGGGTTGCACCGGCGTATATATGACATCCGGAGTACGGGCTCGGTTTCCATTGAATGATTACGTTATGGCCATCGTTAGGGCCATGAACGTCCGTGTTGCCAGTGCACCCGTTGGCTGTTAGGACCATAGTCGGCTTTGTCGCTCTGTCTCTTTAAGGGGAGGTCCCAACGGTTAATTTATTCCGTCGGCTTCATCACCTCCGGCCGTCATTTTCTGGTCGCGTCGGATGGTACAACGTGCAAATGGAGCCGGGTTACGTCTCCGTTGATAAGCTTTCCTCCTGCAAGGACTGGAAAGATTGGTGGGTGTACGTTGAGGTGCCGGATGACTATCCGCTGCCCCGGTCCTTCCAGCACCGAGTTAATTTGCGGTGCGAGACTGAGGCAGAGCACGACAGATGGGTTACCCGGAAAAAGCTTAAAATGGACGCCGACAAGGTCCCTCTTAATGAGGATGAGAGGTGGCGATGAGGCTCTTTGAGACGGACAAGAGTGGGCGTCGAAAAGATGGATTCCCCAACGCAGATCATTCTTCAGGATGAGCCGCTCTGCCATGTCGGCCTCATACCGGCCCTAGCACGGGGTGAGTGGGGTCGGTGTGAGGCCCATGACTCGCTCTCAATGTTTGTCTGTTTTGAATTTTGGTTCATTCCTTGCTTAACTCTTGCTTTGCTTCTTTTGCGAGATCATTTTGGCGCGGACTGTCCGAGGGATATTCTTAAGAGGATGGGGCTGCACAAGGACAAGACCGTTCTTGATTTGCACCCTAAGGCTTTGGCCCGTGATCGCAGGACGTCGCCGAATGACCGATGGATCGCGGCTCAAAGGCCGAATGTGGAGGCGGCCCGGGCGAGGGTTGCTAGCAACATGCGCGTCGAACGCGAAAACAAAGCCTTCGGTGGCGACGGCGTCGACATCCGTCCCACCTTCCATCCCTTCCGATCCGAGAAGGAGACGGTGGAGATCGTTGATATCACCAACGGGAGGACTCGATGCGGAGGGATCTCCCCTCGTCCTTAAGAGGAAAAGGTCCACCCCGCTGCTGCTTTCCAGCTGCTGCTACCGAGGGCGGGAAATGGGCCCTCCGACAAAGAAGTCCAAGCACGGTACCGATTTACCCTATGGCTCAAACTCAGCCGGCTCATTGGGCGTTCTGATGAGCGGCTTTCCGATATGTCCATGTATACTTGACACGGATGTTTTAATTGACTTTTTGTAGATCAATCCGTCGGCGCCGCCGTTTTCACCGTGCGGCAATTGGAGAAGCAGCCTGAGAAGGCGGGTGATAAAAATGTCGTCGTCGCTCCCCTACCTCAGAAGATTTCCCCCGCCGAGCTTGTGGCAGAGGGTGCAAAAATATCCAAGAGGCTGGCGAAGTGGACTTGGCTAGCCGGCTCCCACATTATGGAGCAAGAGGAGACCATGGCCGAAGCGCCCCCGACTCGAGCGGCTAAGGGCCGGAACTCGACGCGGCGAACAAGGAGGCTAAGAGGGCCAAGGCTGAGGTGAAGAGGCGTCCGTCTTTGAGAGAAAACTTAGGGAGGACGCTGAAAAGGAAGTCCTTCTTTGAGAGAGCCAAAGGCCGACGCCGCGGCGCTCAAGCTGCCAAGCTGCAAGGGAGATGCGTGACTTTGTTCGAAGCGCGCCGACCTTTACCTTACACGAGGAACGAATTTAGGGACTGTTCCGGACCCAGGGGAAGGTGGTCCGGGACAAGGATGCTATCATTGCCCAAAGGGAGGAGGACATTGAGAAACTCCAAACCGTTCTTCTCCCTAACATGTGCGCCCAATATCGGGACCTGGCCGAAAGAGCTGCCAGAGAAGTGATTGAGGAGCTCTTCCCTCTCGATGGCTCCTTTCCATGGGACAGATTTGACGAGCTGTTTGATGACAAGCTCGAAGCTAAGGAGGAAGAGGCGAAGGAAAAGGCCAAGGAGGAGGCAAGGGTGAAGAGGGAGGCGGAGGCGGCCGCGGAGAAGGCGGCCCTTCTTTGAGGAGGCTAGGGCGACCAAAGAGGAAGCCGAGAGGATGAAGGCGGTGAGGCTGCGAGGCTGCGGTGCTGAGATCTATTCGAGACAGCTTCTGGGTCGCCTATTAAGGACGATCTTCGCTAACGCTGCGACGGCGAGCAGAAACAGGCATAGGGAGACGGGCGGTTGTCACCAGGCTCTCCCGGCGCCTCGGATAGCTTTAGCTTTAGATCAGTCTTTCCTCCCTGCCATCTTTTGGCGCTTAAATGATATCTGTAACCTTTTGCCTCTCTTTTCCTTGTATTTTGTACAGCTTTGGTAGGTTGTCTTTTGGCTTATCCTTATGGGGACGGCCGTCGTCTGCATTTCTTGTAATCTTGAACATTTTTAATAAGAGTTCGCTTCTTTTGCCTCTCGGCTTGGCCGAGGTCTTTACCCCCGTTTTTAAGAGTTGTCTTCTTGCGCTAGTAGTTGAGCGTCTTAATCGTAAACGTTTTCACTTTGCCTCGGCTTGGCCGAGGTCTTTTCTCGTCTTCGTGCAGGTTGTCTTCTCACGTTATTAATTGAGCGCCTCTTTTGTTTTCGCCTCGGCCTTGGCCGAGGCGATCTAGAGTGCGTATCTCAACTGTTTAACGTTCTAAGGAATGTTGATTGCTTTTGCGAGTATCATTTGTCTTTGGTAGTGACTAAGTGGCGTCTACCTCTGGGGTGACTATGACGGCGCACCTTCTTAATGGTGACTTGCCGTGGTGTCTACCACTTGGAGTGGCTAACTGCGGCGTCTACCTCTTCGGGTGGCCGTAGCGTCTCTACTACTTGGGGTGACTGCGACGGCGCTTGCTTGATGATGACTAGTGGCGTCTACCACTTAGAGTGATTTAACTGCGGCGTCTACCTCTTGGGGTGACTGCGACGGCGCACGCTTCTTGATGATGATCTGCCGTGGGCGCTACCACTTGGAGTGACTGCTGCGGCGTCTACCTCTTGGGGTGATCGCCGTAGCGTCTACTACTTGGGGTGACTGCACCGCCGCTTCTTGATGATGATCGCCGTGGCGTCTACCACTGGAGTGGCGCTGCGGCGTCTACCTCTTGGGGTGATCGCCGTAGCGTCTAGTACTTGGGGTGACTGCGACGGCGCTGCTTCTTGATGATGATTTGCCGCTCTTGTCGGTATGACAGTGTGGAGTACACTGTTTCGATAGTGACTATTTGGGGAATGAACACTTTGATGGAGAACTTGGACGATTCCTCATTAGATATAAACATGTGTCGGGGTACCCACAGTTGTCTTGGGCACCTCCGACACTTTACAAGGTATTCTCTGAGATCGTCAGCGTTCTAACGGCTTATTAAAGGCACACCTTCCTAGTTAGCCGTCAGTTGAATCCATGAGGTCGCCCTCCAGTTGTAAGGATGGGCTTTTCCCCCTCTCTGACTTCTTTGCCGCTTTGAGGGATTGCAAGTTGCATCCTCTGGCGGATATATGGACGTTGACCACCTCGTCCTTCTCGTCCTTGGAGACGAGCTTATGCGCTTCCCCGGTCAGAGACATACATCGGTGTCGGGCCCGTATGGACATCACCGCGTCGGCCTCGCTCAGAGTGACTCGGCCGATAAGAACGTTGTAGGCGGACGAGCCGTCAATGACCACGAACTAGCTAGGACATTCTTAGCCGCAATCCCTTCGCCGAACATCACCGGCGATCGATTGACCCCGGGGTACTAGTCCGGCCCGGAGAAGCTATCGGTGGACTGGTGCAAGGGCTTAGGTCCTTGACTTTCAGTAGGTTGAGGAAGCATTCCCCGAACATGATGTTCGTGTAGGCGCCGTGTCAATCGGCACCTCTTGACCAGGTGGTTGGAGATGTCCAAGTGGACTATGAGTGGGTCGTTTGTGAGAAGCGATGACTCCCTCGTAGTCCTTCTTCCCAATAGTCATATCGGGGATGTTGGAAGCGGGGACCGCTGTTTTGGGCACAAAGTTGATGGCCCGATACTGACTCGTTCGGTGCCGTTTGTGCCCATGAGCGGACCCACCGTTCTCGTTGTCCCCGATGACAACATGGATCACTCCTATCCGTTCAAAGACGGATTTCTTATTTGAACCGCCGGCCTCGGTCTTTTGGCCTTTGGCAACATACTTGCCGAGGCTCCCCTTCCGGATTAGCTCTTGAATGGCATTCTTCGAGATGCCTAAGTTGTCGATAAGGTGACCCGTGTGGCCGTGGTACTCACGATCTTGGCTCGTGTCACCGTCTCCCTTCGGCTTGGGAGGCCTTTCCCATTTCTGGCCCTCGCCCTTACTCAGGGCGAAGACCTCGGCGGCAGATACAACCAGGGGGGTGTGATCACGGTACCGCCTTTAGTGGTACGTTCCCGAACTCCTCCCGGCGCCCGCCGAGCTCTGCTTCCTGGCTGATCTATCGGACCGTGACCTATTATTGTCACGGCATCTTTCATCCGGGTTGTCCTCCCGGTGGCTCTTCTTCTCTGAGGGCCCAGCCTCGCTGTGGCCTACCCAGGTCTTGTGATAGTCCTCTACCTTGATGGCTTGGTCGGCCATCTTCCTGGCGGCGTCTAAGCCCAGGCCTCCGGACTTGATGAGCTCGTTTTTTAAGTCTCCCCTTGGGAGGCCTTTCATCGCCGCAAGGCCGCCAGCTCGGGATTAATCTCTCGAATCTGGCCGAACCTTGGCATCGAACCTCTTCACATAGCTTCGTAGAGACTCGCCCCCTCCCGCTGATAGTTAGGAGGTCCGATGTCTCCACGGCCTTCCTCTTATTGCAAGAGTCTTGGGCTAGGAAAGCGTCCCTTAGGTCGGCGTAACGAAGATACCGAGCCGTCGGGCGACCCTTTGTACCAACTCCGAGCCATCCCATGCAAGGTCGTTGGGAAGACTCGGCACCAGACTTCATCGGGTTATTCCCACACTGACATGTACGACTCAAAGGCCTCGACATGGTCGGTGGGGTCGCTATCCCCTTTGTATGTGAACACCGGCAACTTTAGTTTGGTTGGCACGGCGGTGTCAAGGACATAGGCACTGAGGGGCTGTCTGACCACGTGTCGAATGACACGCGGCGATTGGCTCCTCGCATTCCTAGTCCGGCTCCTCTCCTCGTACTGGGTGGGGCTTCTCCTCCGACTATGGTAAGTCGGGCTTCTTCTCCGACTCGACGAGTCGGACTTCTTCACTTCTCGAGGCGGCCTCGCCGTGCCGCGCGCGGCGCTGTCCTCCCGCGGTGCGGGAAGGACTTAGGTCTACCACCGCACTCTGGGCTCCTCCGGCGTCTTGACAGGGCCGCTTCTTCCCGGTGCTCCATTCAAGTCTCTTGGAGTCACGTTAAGGCCCCTGGTCTCTGGACGGGTTCCGCCGCTCTTGTCGGTGTGACAGTGTGAGCCGACGTACTACTAATGAGGTCCAGGAGTAGCTTCGGTTTTGCTACATCAACCACATGTCCCATGATGGTGACCTGGTTGTGCAGCGTGCGTGTCTGTATTATTGGCATCCCGTACTCGGCTGAATTACCCGGCCGGGTGGAGGGTCTGCGCAACTCCGAGTTGTGGACGGTATCATCTTGGCGAAACTCGGTTTCGTCGATTCTGAATACCTCTTGTTGTTTTGACATCTTCTTAGCTTTTTGGGTGGGTTTTTGTTTTGTTTTTTTTTTTTTGTTTGGGAATGAATGTGACTAGCTTCTAGTATCTTTTCCCCACAGACGGCGCCAATTGTTCCGGGTGTAATTCCAGAGCAGTTATATGTTACCATCCGTGCTTGTAGAATGACGTCTTTAGTTGAATCCTCCTTGCGGTCTCCTGAAACGATGAACAAACTGAGGGCTCGGCTTTGGGCCGAGCGAACTCACTCCGACGCTCAAGTCAGTAACTTAGAGAGGTAAGTGATTGTTACTTGGCAAAGTACGTATTGTAGAGAGATAAGGAAGATATTACCAGATGAATAGTGATTCTTAGGTTAAATTGTGGATCCTTTCCTCAATGATAGTTGAGGAGTATTTATAGACTTTCACCTCTTGGGGTGACTGCCGTAGCGTCTACTACTTGGGGTGACTGCGACGGCGCCTGCTTCTTGATGATGACTGCCGTGGCGTCTACCACTTGGAGTGACTGCTGCGGCGTCTACCTCTAGGGGTGACTGCCGTAGCGTCTACTACTTGGGGTGACTGCGACGGCGCCTGCTTCTTGATGATGACTGCCGCTCTTGTCGGTATGACAGTGTGAGCCGGTACCTGTTTCTGATAGTGACTATTTGGGGAATGAACACTTTTATGGAGAACTTGGACGATTCCTCATTAGATATAAACATGTGTCGGGGTACCCACAGTTGTCTTGGGCACCTCCGACACTTTACAAGGTATTCTCTGAGATCGTCAGCGTTCTAACGGCTTATTAAAGGCACACCTTCCTAGTTAGCCGTCAGTTGCATCCATGAGGTCGCCCTCCAGTTGTAAGGATGGGCTTTTCCCCCTCTCTGACTTCTTTGCCGCTTTGAGGGATTGCAAGTTGCATCCTCTGGCGGATATCTGGACGTTGACCACCTCGTCCTTCTCGTCCTTGGAGACGAGCTTATGCGCTTCCCCCCGGTCCGAGACATACATCAGTGTCAGGGCCCGTATGGACATCACCGCGTCGGCCTCGCTCAGAGTGACTCGGCCGATAAGAACGTTGTAGGCGGATGAGCCGTCAATGACCACGAACTCAACTAGGACATTCTTAGCCGCAATCCCTTCGCCGAACATCACCGGCAGTCTGATTGACCCCAGGGGTACTAGTCCGGCCCCGGAGAAGCTGTACAGTGGACTGGTGCAAGGGCTTAGGTCCTTGACTTTCAGGCCGTGGTTGAGAAAGCATTCCCTGAACGTGATGTTCGTGTAGGCGCCCGTGTCAATCAGGCACCTCTTGACCAGGTGGTTGGAGATGTCCAAGTGGACTATGAGTGGGTCGCTGTGAGGAGCGATGACTCCCTCGTAGTCCTTCTTCCCAATAGTCATATCGGGGATGTTGGAAGCGGGGACCGCTGTTTTGGGCACAAAGTTGATGGCCCGATACGGCTCGTTCGGTGCCGTTTGTGCCCATGAGCGGACCCACCGTTCTCGTTGCCCCCGATGACAACATGGATCACTCCTATCCGTTCAAAGACGGATTTCTTATTTGAACCGCCGGCCTCAGTCTTTTGGCCTTTGGCAACATACTTGCCGAGGCTCCCCTTCCGGATTAGCTCTTCAATGGCATTCTTGAGATGCGGCGGTTGTCGATAAGGTGACCGGTGTGGCCGTGGTACTCACGATCTTGGCTCGTGTCACCGTCTCCCTTCGGCTTGGAGGCCTTTCCCATTTCGGCCCTCGCCCTTGCTCAGGGCGAAGACCTCGGCGGCAGATACAACCAGGGGGGTGTGATCACGGTACCGCCTTTAGTGGTATGTTCCCGAACTCCCCCCGGCGCCCGCCGAGCTCTGCTTCCTGGCTGATCTATCGGACCGTGACCTATTATTGTCACGGCGTCTTTCATCCGGGTTGTCCTCCCGGTGGCTCTTCTTCTCTGAGGGCCCAGCCTCGCTGTGGCCTACCCAGGTGTTGTGATATTCCTCTACCTTGATGGCTTGGTCGGCCATCTTCCTGGCGGCGTCTAAGCCCAGGCCTCCGGACTTGATGAGCTCGTTTTTTAAGTCTCCCCTTGGGAGGCCTTTCATCAGCGCGAAGGCCGCCAGCTCGGGATTAATCTCTCGAATCTGCTGAACCTTGGCATCGAACCTCTTCACATAGCTTCGTAGAGACTCGCCCCCCCCCGCCGATAGTTAGGAGGTCCGATGTCTCCACGGCCTTCCTCTTATTGCAAGAGTCTGGGCTAGGAAAGCGTCCCTTAGGTCGGCGTAACAAAGATACCGAGCCGTCGGGCGACCCTTTGTACCAACTCCGAGCCATCCCATGCAAGGTCGTTGGGAAGACTCGGCACCAGACTTCATCGGGTTGTTCCCACACCGACATGTACGACTCAAAGGCCTCGGCATGGTCGGTGGGGTCGCTATCCCCTTTGTATGTGAACGCTGGCAACTTTAGTTTGGTTGGCACGGCGGTGTCGAGGACATAGGCACCGAGGGGTTTGTCGACCACGTGTCGAATGACACGCGGCGATTGGCTCCTCGCATTCCTAGTCCGGCTCCTCTCCTCGTCCTGGGTGGGGCTTCTCCTCCGACTATGGTAAGTCGGGCTTCTTCTCCGACTCGACGAGTCGGACTTCTTTCACTTCTCGAGGCGGGCCTCGCCGGTGCGCGGCGACGTCCTCCTCCCGCGGGTGCGGGAAGGACTTAGGTCTACCACCGCACTCGGGCTCCTCCGTCTTGACAGGCCGGCTTCTTCCAGGTGCTCCATTCAAGTCTCTTGGAGTCACGTTAAGGCCCCGGTCTCTGGACGGGTTCCGCCACTCTTGTCGGTGTGACAGTGTGAGCCGACGTACTACTAATGAGGTCCAGGAGTAGCTTGGTTGCGCTACATCAACCACATGTCCCATGATGGTGACCTGGTTGGCGGGCGGCGTGTCTGGTATTAATGGCATCCCGTACTCGGCCGAATTACCCGGCCGGTGGAGGGTCTGCGCAACTCCGAGTTGTGGACGGTATCATCTTGGCGAGAACTCGGTTTCGTCGATTCTGAATACCTCTTGTTGTTTTGACATCTTCTTAGCTTTTTGGGTGGGTTTTTGTTTTGTTTTTTTTTTTTTTTTTTGGGAATGAATGTGACTAGCTTCTAGTATCTTTTCCCCACGAGGGCGCCAATTGTTCCGGGTGTAATTCCGGAGAGCGATTATATGTTACCACCCGTGCTTGTAGAATGACGTCTTTAGTTGAATCCTCCTTGCGGTCTCCTGAAACGATGAACAAACCGAGGGCTCGGCTTTGGGCCGAGCGAACTCACTCCGACGCTCAAGTCAAGAACTTAGAGAGGTAAGTGATTGTTACTTGGCAAAAGTACGTATTGTAGAGAGATAAGGAAGATATTACCAGATGAATAGTGATTCTTAGGTTAAATTGTGGATCCTTTCCTCAATGATAGTTGAGGAGTATTTATAGACTTTCACCTTTTGTCACGTAGTGGCCAAGTGGCCAAGTGGCTAGCGGGTGGAAAGACTGATCTACCCCTCGGCCGAGGGATTTATGGCAGGCCGGCGGGCCCTGTTGACCCACCGCCGAGGGGTCTTGGATATGAGTTCGCGGATGTGTGCCCCTACTGGTTGGTTGCCCCGGCCGGGACCCATTTGACAGTAAGCAGGCCTCGTCTTTAAATTTATCTAAGCCGTTGACTTGCTGTGGATATCTTTGACCTTGCTCAATGTGTTGACTTGGTCAGCGGCTGCAGAATATGCCCCATCAAAAGTCACTCTCAAGCGCGCTTCGCCGGTTCCTATTTCTCTACCCAACTAAAACAATTCCATACCCTTCCACCACAAACCCACCACAAACACTGTACTTCCTTCCCCTCTCACACTTCCACTGTCGGCACCACTCTCACCGTCGGCCACCATTTCCACCGCCGCTTCTACCACCCTGCCCAAGAAGCGATTTCAGTCTAATATAGAAGAAACATTAGCTTCAATTCTTATTTTAATCTGTGAAGAGTTGTTTCGTATTTTTAGTCTATTCCATTTCCATTGTAAAGATTTGAGAAGTAGTTTTATGAGAAAACATAAGATTATAATCAAAAAAATTGATCTTTAGGTATGAACTTTAATTAAAAATTAGGGTTTATAAAATTTGATCATTACAAATTTCATTTTTTTAATTGTTTTTTGGTTATAATATGGTGTAGTCTTACACCAAATTATTCTAGCAAGGGAATCAACAATACCAGCTAATGATGGCGCGGACGGGGCTGGTTGTGGGGTTAGTTCAGGGATAGTGGTGGTGATGAAGGCAATAGGTGTGGTGGTGGTAGTGTTGGTTGTGGTAGTGGCCAGTTTCGTGGTCATAGTTGATCATTAGATCGTGGATACACGAAATACCAGTCCGGATACACATGATATTACTACTGGATGCACAAATCGATTTGTGTATCTAGTAGTAATACCATGTGTATCCGCCAATACTTGACAAATTCCTAGAATTCTAGATTTTTGCTAGTGGTCCATTTTTATGAATTCACTATAGTTCTATATTGCAAAAACAATAAGAAATAGGAAGTAAAAGGGTGCGTATATGCAATAGAGTGTAAGTCGGTCGGTGAATAGAGTCAAACCCACAGACTTCAAAGATGTTTTAGTCGTTTCGACATTCAGAGATTAACCGAAAGTGAACAGTAGGGTATTGGGCTTTAAATGGTCTAGACAACTGCAGTGACTTTAAATCAGTGGACTTTATGATAAACTGTATACCAAGGCTAAGTTAGAGGCAATCGAGTATAAAATTCAGTCTCGGATTTTACTAAAAGCATTATGCAAGTGTTTTGTATTTACATAAACTTACCCCATTTCGGTCATATGGTATTGGAGCAAGTTCCTCCTTGGTGACAATGTGACCATTGTTCAGGCCAACAAAAAGACCAGTGTTCGGCTGTTTCGGAGCCATTACCTACAAAATGGCAACGCATATGTCAGATTCTATTTTCATAAGATAAACCAGGCTATTTACATTAACTGAACCAACCGTTGAGGTTGAAGATGACGATGACACTGAAGATACGGATGATGGAGGATTAGAGGGTGAAGAAAATGAATCGGACACAGATGGTGATACTGAAAATCCACTCGTGCTACTACAAGAATGTTGAAGCAAATGATTCCTCAAATGTTTGCAGATGAAGATGATGGTTATATGTCATCTGAACATGAAGTCACGGAAAGAAGTTTATCCAGGGAAAACTTGCTTCATAAGGTGTGTTGTTTGTTTTGCAAATCTGACTTCTATGCAGTCATTTGTAAAATTTCATGACTGCTTATTTTTCTAAAGCAAAGGCATAAGGTGACTCATGCACACCAGGCACACTGTTTTGCAAATAAATTTGTGGTTGCAAATTGAAATTTTGTACAACAATACCACTTTTTTGTTATCTTAAAGAGGATTAAAATGTAAAAGGGTAGAGGCCAGGTAAGTGAGGCATAATAAGAAAAACATGAAAATTGCATAATCTCTCTTTAGCTATGTTGTAAGCAAAGTGTCGTGTGCTTAGCATCCTATTTTAAACTGTGCTTTGATGTCAATATATGAATAGTTGATACCATGATGTAAAACTTGTGGTTGGTGTTGATATCTTTTAGGAACCCAAAAGGAAGACAAAGTTCTTGTGGTTTATGTTTCGGCCTGATTGTTGTGTTTATCGAAATTATGATTCATTTAGGCGCCCTGTTTCTCGACGTTGCTAGTTTTATTAAATGTAGTCGTTTTGAACTGCCTGACAGTTTTGTATATTAAACACGATGTGTTGATCTATTTGTCATTTGGTTATTTCATACGCATAGATTGAACACTAATCGGAAATATAAGTTCGGTAGTAGTTTGAGAATGGTACTGGTAAATGCCAATGGGGTAGTCTGGCTCTTCACTCAGTTTATGTCTATCTACCTACACTTTTTAGCATTAAAAGTGTAATTAATGGAGTACTGCACGACAATTATCACTTTTACCTTGTAGAATATGGTGGACACAAAATGCTAACGAGTGTATCTAGTAAACATTTAATTTACACTGTTATTCCAATCCATGATAAAAATTCACTTTCGTCCGAAGATCCCAATCAATATTGTCAACAATAACAATCAAACCCTTGAAATTGCTCTATCATATGCAGGGGCTGATTTAGGGGGGGCCCGGGTGGGCACGTGCCCCACTTGATTTCTGGAAATCCAATATTATGTAATAAAAGCTGCTCTTCTTATGTTTCTGCCTCCCGCGTAAGAGAGCCGAGTTCGAACCCCAGTCCGCAATTTTTTTTAATTAACTTTCTTCACTTGTTTGGAAGATTCGATATTTAATTTAACAAAACATATGGGGGTAGGAAGATTCGAACCCATGCCAATTATATTGGAGCCCACCTTTAAACCACCTTGACATTAAACAATTATGTGTAAATGACAACTACAATTCTTATAAATTAGTGTTTAAAATACAAAAAATTAAATTTGAATTAGTAAGCAAAAAAAAAATCCCACCACTTCTTAAATAATACGTTTTTTTGTTAATATTTTTTTTTTCAAATTTTTTATGGTAGTATAAATATAAACATCTTGGTTTAGTAGCGTCGACTACATATTTTTTTACAATATATACAGTAGTTCCTAGCCTTTTTTTTTTTTTAAGACGGATCAATTAGATTGTGCCCCCCTTAGATAAAAACCCTGCGTCTGCCCCTGATCATATGAAGATATTAACTTCAAATACTTGTGAATAATTGAAATGGAGCACCTCTTAAACATGTAGTTTTTTGCCCCGTCGACCACGTTGGAGAACTAATGAAGTGACCGAAGAAGATCGGTAGTGGAGAGCTTCCGTCTTCGGAGTAAGTATCTTAAATTGATCTCTGATCTCTGAACTTTTAATAACGTATGACGGTGGACTATTGAGGCTGATGAAGGCAGACTCCAGTTAAGGCAAGATTATGGTCACTGTTATAATTTGACTTCTTTTATTAATGTAGGTTGTTGATATGGTAAGGAGACGGAGAGAACACAGTGCGTTGCTGCGTGTTTCGTCTGAGACTGAACTTAGTTTGATTATTAGAGATTCCACTCTTGTTCTAGCCTTTGATTCTTCTCCCTTTCCTTAATCCATTGCTGCTATTCAATCTCACAATAATGGTGGAATGGTGGTGATGATTGTAATGACAAACGAGGAATTAATTACCTAATCTTGCTAAGTTTGGTCAACTTGGGTGTCGTTAAATAACTTTATCATTCTTTTTTAGGTGGGATGTCTCTCTTTTCGACAGCTGCATTAATCAATCTCATCATTACCGTCAATTGCTGACATCGGCCGACCGTCACTCCGCTTTAATTTTTTTATTTTTATTTTTAGAGAATGTGATGGTATATTGAAACTTTTGGTTGCCATTGGTCCATGGATACTTAGAACATAGGACATATTATTTTAACCAGGTTCATTCTCTTTTTTGTATAAATAATAGAGGTGTTAGAGACGGGTAACACACAAGTTAGCGTGATAAGGATCAATTCAAGGTAGCGGAAATAATAGTCGAAGATGTATTCGTGATTGATTTTGTAGCGGAATTGGAATAACACACAATAACACGAGAATAACATCAGAGTAACTAGACAATCATAACGCTAGAATAACACTGGAATAACAAGTGGTAACACACAAAAAAAAGTACTCCCTCCTATTCACTATGATCTTCTACATTGCTTTTGGGTAGTTTTTAAGAAAAATGAAATTTGTGGTGGAAAAAGGAGGAAATGGAAAGTAAGAGAGGAAATGTGGAGTCATAAATCCTAAGAACCACAAATTATAGACTAATAAGGAAAGTAGAAGATTTTAGTGAATTTATCATTTTAGGAAATGTGGAAGATGTTAGAGAATAAGAGGGAGTATAAGAGTAACACTAGAATAACAGGTAAAACAAAAAAAAAAACTAGAATAAAAGATGGTTACAAAAAAAATAAAAAAAAATAAAAGGTAACATAATCAGAAAACTAGAGAGGCGTGATAACATAAGAATAACACTGGTATAAATAGTGTGAGCACATAAACTCACCATAAGAACCAAACTAACGAGATCCCACCTATATATGATGAGTAATATTTTAGTCGTATTTTACCCCTCATTTATAGCTTGTTCTGACTCGATTTTGCGTGCTTAATTTATTTTATAGCTCATTTATTTGTTTAATCATTAATATTTAGCTTAATTATATTTATTATGAATAATTGTATATTTTGGTGGTTTTGGTATGCCTTTTGTTGTTGGGTCGTGTAGGTACCGAAGAAGGGTGAAGTCGAATTGACAAAGAATGTCGAGATGAATTTAGTAAAATGGGTCGAGAAATACAATACAAATTTTGAGTAAACAAGCTGAGTCAAAGTCAAACATGAGCATGACCATATCTAAATTGAACTCATTAGTCTTCCTTTGTTTTTCCTGACTTTTCGACATTCGTCATTCTAACTCATCAATTCAAGTCAATTCACAATCATTCATTCTCTCACCATCAGAGTCATGCACCGTCACACCATTCCTCCTTCATCTCACACAAATCACCATATCCAAGCTCAAGATCAGCTACAATGATCCGTGAGCACTACCTCGGTTACAAAGGTTCATACTTCTCGGCTTGTGACACCAATCAAAAATTCAGCTGCTCCCACAACCGAGTTACACAACCACTGACCACCACGAGTCACCAGTAGCAGCCCAACATCACGACCTTCACAATCATAATCTCCCTTCGTCACTCACCTCCTCCACCATCTCAACACTACCCGACATTACCCCTACTGTTCCATCTTCATTCACGCAACCAGCAGCTCGATCCCATCTTCACACCTGTTCGTGTTCACGCCACCAGCATCAACAACCTCAACCGACATCACCATCACTGTTGTGCGGAATCGTGAATACCTTGTGTTGGGCCTCTGCTGCATCTGTGTCCATTGTCCATAATAGTTCGATATTGTCCGCTTTGGGCCAAGCCCTCACGGATTTACTCTTGGGCTCCTTCCCAAAAGGCCTCGTACTATTATATTTTCTGGACACTTATAAAGATGATCTTCCATCTTTATTCTACCGATGTGGGACAAGGGTTTGCACCCTAACAATCACAACACCAGTGCTCTCTGCCATTCCCGCCTTCACCAGCAAACCACGAGGCAGCAGCAACCTCGGAACCACGGCCTGCTCAAATTTATGTTAGGGGATTGATTATTACGAACAATAAATTTGACAAACAAATACAGACCGAATCGACTCTTGCTTTCCTAATAGAATAATTCGACCCTTACTCTTGTGCCTGGGTTATACCGAATTTTTCTACTGAGATAAGACGGTCCCCTCTGCTTTGGCACTCAAAGATCAGAGACCTAATATAGAAATATTGTGTGTAGTTTGTTAAACGTTTGTTGATGTCAAAAGAATTTTCTATCTATGCTTCTTCTCTTCCTCTTTGTTTATATAGAGAGGAAAACAGGAAAGGGAGGGAAGTTATTCTGAAGAGTTGCAACTCTTCAAAACCAGGAATACGTTGAATTGATTTCCCTTGAAATTAATTAATTATCTTTTCAGAGTAGACACGGAATTAAGTTCCGTATCCCGCGATATTTAATTAAGTTTCGTAATTCCGTAAATAATTATGCAAGTATACTCTCCGTATTTTCCCGAACTTGCAATTTATTATTCAGAAATTACCCATTAACGAACCAACCTTAATTACGCAAAATGAAACCGGTAATTACTCTTAAATCACCAACAATCCTCCCCCATTTAAGCGTAATTCAAGATTAAATAAGCTAACAAACATACCAATTTATGCATAAATGAAAATGTCACGAAGATTGAATTTTCACTTAGTGAAATTACACATTCCAAATATTCGAGTATCGGGGTGTGACTAAGCATTGAACCCTCCTACACATTTTGAATACATGAAGATAACTCACACATAAACTATTTTACTTCTAAAATTACATTAACCGACACTTAATTACAAGCCTAGTGTCCTTTATCTTTTCATGAACATATGAGGAGCCACACCCAATCTCCTTTGAAGCGGCTGAAGACTTCATGTTCACATAGGTTGATTCTTTTCATCGTGTCCCTGCAAACACACTTTTTCAAAAGATCAATTAAGAAGATAAACTTCATCCTCACAACTTGCAAGACTAAGCACGCACCTTGGGATTTAAGTTTGTGTGCTCCAATCTCATAACAATAGGCCTTCCACATTGAATTCAGCCTCTAACGTTGTATTAGAGGGGAATTGTGTAACACCCCGTAATTTCGGACCGTTATTATATTGCGAAAGTAATTTATTAATCAAGTAAAATTTAATATTAATGTATTTGAAGTAATAATAATTCAATGAAATATAATTCTATTATATTTTGAAGTAAAGTATTTATTTCGATAGTTTCGAAATGTTTAAAAATAGTTTAAACCACGTAAAAACCTTTTATTTCGAAATCAGGGTATATCGGGGAAAATGGCAATTCTTGTGAAAATTGGGCAAACGATTTTGGAAATGGGTCATATGAGTACTCAATCTTCTTGTAAGCTCGTGTTTAAGCACTTTGGCATTGTCGGAATTTGCATTTGACAAACGGTTCTAATTATCGTCGAAACGAGCCAAAACCGACTAATGAAATTCCGCCAAATACCCGTCTCCTCTTCTTCTTGGGTGGCACACCTTCTTCCCCCTCCTTCCCAATTCTTCCAAGGGTTTCCTTTGTTCTTGTTTTGTTCCTCTTGACCACCGAAAATCCACAAAAAAATCAAATAAACTTACAATCGTAATTTCATCATAACTTCTTCGTTTCTAGTCCGATTTTCGCAAAATTTATATTTTCGGAATCCTCTCTTCAAGATCTACATCCTAGAATGTTTTAATTTCAGTTTTCATTATGTCGATTTAAGATGATTTTGGGCATAATTTCGGTTTTAATAGTTATTATTGTGTTTTTGTTGTTTTTAATAGGTGAAGATTATGAGGATGATATAGGGGACTTCTATATAGTAGAGGATGATGGGTAGCTACTGTTTTTAGGGTTTTCTCAAGGGTTATTTTGCCTTTTTCTAGCTTAAGGTAACATATTTCGAGTTACTCGACGAATAAATGTCACATTCTTTGCTTTTGTATGATTTTGTGAATGCTATTTGAGTGGTTTATTTTACATGAATATATGGGTTAAATTCATGTCTTTTGTAAGTATAAGTTCACATATTAGTATGGAAATGAATTGGGAATGACTAATTGATGCTTAAAACGATGTTAAAATGAACAAAAATGGAGAAACGGAGGATTTGGGGTGGCGGCCCAATTAGCCGGCAGTTCGCGTGCGAGGCCCACAGCGACCACAGGTTGGCCGGGTCGGCCCGTTGCTTGTTTCCGTGATTTTTCATGCGTTGTTCGTCGTTTCGGGTTATTTAATGTTATATTTAGTATGAGTAACATATGGGTAATCTTAAGAAATGAATAATGTTAGTAGTACATATAATGTTGATGGTAAAATTATGCTTATATTGGTAGTTTGCACATGTTAGGATAGGTTATGATATGAAATTGTAATGAATATGCTTGAAATGAATTTTATAGCGATAATTGCAATGTTTGGATGATTATGCACGAAAATGAGCCCTTAGTCCCTTTGAATCGAATCGATGTCGATCAATTGTGTGATTGGTCGGCCAGCGATTGAACCTGCACTGTCGCGGGTGGGGTTGCGGTAAAAATTCGGTTGGATGAAATTATAGTGTGAATTGGATAATTGGCCTTATTCTTGTTTTAGGCCATTTATTATGTTTTTATTTCACATATGTAGTTGGTTGATTTGAATGGTTTCTTATATTGTAGAAACGGCCCTAGATTCCCTGAAACCTTTAATATTGTTAATATTGCTTGAAATGGAATTGGTATTGAATACTTCTTGCAGGTTGTTGTGTTTGTCATAGATAGGCCTTTATAGTCTTTGACGAGTATATGTTCACTGCTTAATAGCCTTTGTGTTCCTGACTTGGTGGGTTTATATCCAAGTTGGGGCATGACCTCGTTACTTATTTTGAGAGTAAGTGGTCAGCTTAAGTACTAGCCAACCCTTTGGTGGACTCCTTAGGGTACTCACATGGTTTTATAAAATTGTGGGTCTTGGGTGCGGTGGTGTGTATCCGCATGTCTAGGTCTGCATAGATTTAGTACTAGGGTTGTGTTGTGTCTTGGACATGTTTTGATAGAACCTCTGAGCCAGGATACCGGTTCGATTACCTTCCCTACCTCGTGGCATAGACTCGATTCTGAGTGACTATTGACCGTGCTAAGAACTTATGCTTGTCTTTGATATATTGTCCTTTCTTGTTTGATGATTCTATGAATCATAGAAGGTGAGATGCAAGCCGGCTATGGTTGATAGAGTTTGGATTCCTGGATGTTATGTGATTCACATGATAGTGTAGTATGAGTCGGTCTAGTATTCGCATGCTAGGACTATGTGTTGTTATATTGTTGTTCACATGATAAGCACGATTGTCTAGCATCTATATGCTAAGGCTATGTGTGATTCGTATTCATATTCTTATGTTTACATGTTATATTAATTATGACATTTCGTGGCTGGGAGAACTCGAAGTTACTCCCCACTGAATTGTGGCTTTCGTGTTTGTATAAAATGCGATTGACAGGTTGATGATGTTTAGATGGGGTACATGGACGAGCTAGTGAGCAAAAGAACCTTGGACCTAGTTTGGTTATATTTTGTAGTAAACTTTTAAACATGTGGTTGTGTTTATATTTTGGAGGGACATATGTCTCCCTCTTTTACTTTGGTTTGTATCACTTTATTCACGCGACTTTAGTAATGTTATGTAAATTAGTTTGTTAGTATTTGCAGGTTTTGGCACTCTTCATTTGGAAATGTTTGTGAATGGTTTAGAAAAGTTTTTAAAACTACAGGTATTATCTAGTTGAACCAATTACAAACATATCCTGTCAATTTTTCTGTAGAATTTACGTGTTTATTTAACGCTAAAAATGAGGGTGTCACAGTTAGTATCAGAGCATATTTGCTCCCGACGCACGTTTGTGCACCCCAATATAAATAACTTGACCTTAAAATAACAAACTTGAGAGATGGGTAGGATGGGTAGACTTAGGACCTTATGTTGTAGTCTCCTTGTGATTGCTCTTTGTTAGGTACTAACATGTTTGTTGATTGTCATTTTATAATTGTTGTGCCCTTGGATCAATAACTGTGAACTTATCAACGTGAAGATCAAGACATGGTGCCTATTGCCAGAAATTGAATATTTGTTCAACTTTGAAGGATGCTTCTACTTCCTCGAAGATGTTTCTCATTCTTTGTGCACCATGCCCTGTTCTTTACTTCTTAATGCTTATCCCTTCTTCTAAATCCTCTTTTCTTTCTCCTTGTGAGTCACTCTTGTATTTTCTAACTTGTCCTTTGTTCCTTGCTTATCCTTACTTAACGCCTTTTGATAGAACTATTTCTTTTGAGTAATGTTGACCTTGGTTGGAAATTATGACCTTTGAGGAGATAGTTTGTGTTTGACCCTTAATCCTGGTTTTGAGAGGATGTGATGTTAGAAAGACTTAGGTAAGGTGATGAGACATACTTAGTGATTCTTATACCTAGTTCCTTGACAAAGTGAGTATAATTGATTGGTGGATTCTTTGTGTTAGGAATGAGTTGCCTATGTGATTAAAGTTATAGAACTTGGCTTTGTTATTTATGTTTGGGATTTGAAAGCTTAGTAGGTTGAGCGTCGTCACCTTAGGAGTAAACATGAGATAAGTTTAGGATATGAATTTGGAAGAAAACCCATTTTTAGATGTTAACAATCCCGTATAGATTGGTGATGTGATTTGATGTTAGTTGTTCCTTGAGAACTTTGTTGAGAAATCTTTGTCAATTCATTCTTTGGTGTTTAAAACATTGAGGTTGTGTCGAGTGCTTGAGATAAAGAGATGCTTTTATACTTGAGTGGTAGATTTGCTTTAGGGAAATCCTAATATGTGATAAGATAGGTGGAAGAAGTATCTAACCGATTTATCACCCCTTAAGCGAGCGTTTATTTTACCTTGACCCTTGTTTTGGGATTTTGTCGCTTTGTTATGAAGGTACAATACCCTAATAGACGTGACCTTGTTAGATAGAACCTTAAGTTTTAGGAAGCGTATGGATTAAGCCTTAAAATCCTCTTTCATACCATTAATCGTTTTCCTCCCTTTCGTTCATACCTTGGTTGGATTTGATTCTAAGTATAAAAGTTTACTCGTTATTTCCTTGTCTTGAATACCTCCCAAATTCT
The DNA here is from genome assembly GCF_048544455.1 of Silene latifolia. Taxonomy (NCBI): domain Eukaryota; kingdom Viridiplantae; phylum Streptophyta; class Magnoliopsida; order Caryophyllales; family Caryophyllaceae; genus Silene; species Silene latifolia. The sequence continues at coordinate 1,441,495 of NC_133538.1, forward strand.
AATATCTCTTTGATGTGACCATAATTGGCGCATATTTAGCCCCCGAATTAGCATTGTTTCCATGCTTTTTAGTGCTTATTTGGGTCATTTCTTATCTTTAGTTCTTTGTTTTGCATATTCTTTGAGATTTTGATCCCTTGGTAGGAAAGGAGTAAGAATCTTCCATTTTCATGGCAAAACGAGACTAAATTGATCTAATCCAATGACCAAGCATCAAGGAGAGACAAGATTAGAAGGCCTTTGTACATATCATAGTAGAAGAGCAATGTTGAGGAAAGATCCTTGAGTCCCCAAGGAAATCCCCAAGGAATTTATGAAGAAAAGGGAAGAAAAGAAGAAGTTACTATGCTGACTGACAATCCGAGCGGATTGTCAACAATCCGTCCGTCCAGCCCCAGCACAATCCGAGCGTCCTTGCCTGAATCCGCTCGGATTCCCCCTCCACAATCCGCTCGGATTCCAACGGTGCAATCCGCCCGTCCCGACCCTATTCCGCCCGGATTTCTTCACAGCACGGATTGTCTTCTTCAAGCTACGAAAAGAGAAGCCCTTCTCTCCAAAAATACCGGGTCCTCCTTGCTCAACTTAAAAAGTGTAATTACTAGTTTAGCCCTTAGTTAACCCTAATGCATCCTCCCTAATTTTCACTATAAATACCCCATTAGTCTAATTAGAGGAGCATGTTCTTCTTATCAATAATTAGTGTAGTTAATATCAATCAAATCTCTCTTCAATATTGTAATCAAGTATTAATCAAGTTTTAATCCAAGTTTTAGTTCTTTAATCTCTCTCTTGTTCATCCTTTATTTTGGGTAATTGAAGATTATTTGGGTTATTATTGGGAGATTGACAACCTCTCAATCAAACATCAAGTACTTCTATTATTCTTGCTTTATTATTGGAATCATTAGTAGGTATAATCTCTTAATCCCTTTTTAATTATTGTTAATTACTTTCATTTATTCATCATGTTTCATATTGTTGGTATGATTGACAACCTTGCTAGCATGATCAACATGATAATGAGTGAGTAGTCTCTTAGCTAGGGTTAATGGGTGATTAGGGAAACCAACATGGGGAATGATTCATGCTTAAATTAATATGCTTTCATGTTTTATTTGCTTGCTTGTTTTGATCTCAACTCATGCACATGTTATATTTGATGAAATGCTAAGCCTATGAATCCTTGCATTTACTATCATCTCCTATCTTTTCATTGAGACTTGTAAGACATAACCCAACTCGAGTCTCATTAGACCATGCATGTTGTTGAGTAGGGAAGATTAAGTCGACTTGTAGGTGTTGTACAATCTAATCGATTCGGCTCCGGGACCCAAACTTTCCTAGGATTGTAAGATATAACCCAACTCAATCCATCACAACAATAATTGCTTGCTTATAATTTGAGAACATGTTTGTAAGATCATATCCCATGATTCCCCTATGACCCCATGACACCCTAGTGCCTTTAATAAATTGTTTACACCCCTTTAATTCATCTTGCTTGTTTATTTTCATTGTTATTCTAGTTTAGTAACCTTCTACATCAACCCAATTTGTGACACCCCTTAGACACCACTAGTTACAATAGAAATCTCATTTCAACTCCCGTCCCTTGGGATCCGACCTTTACTTGCCTCTTTACTAATTGTAGAGTTGTTTGTGGAGCTATAAATTGTGTTTTGATTCGACCGTGACCAACGACCACATCCTAATTTGTGAACACTTAGCGGGATCGCATCACTCTTACTGGTTGTTAACTAATTATCTTTATTATTCGACTCTCTTAGTCTGACACCCTGACATGTTGCTTAAGTTTCCTTGTTGTCTAAATTCCCTTTCTCCTCGATCATAAGCGTTACCGTTCATACCTCCTTTCCTCGCTTCATCTTGCTCCTCCCTTAAGTTTGATGCTAGTGACCTATAAAAACTCTATCTTTGACATCCTTGCTGACCTTACTTCAATTCTTACCCTATGAAATTCATCGTGGCTCTTTTGATTAGTTAAGTTTGAATCCTTTTAGCATACTTGTATCTATGAAGTCTAATAAGTCACTTTTCTATTCGTACAATTTCTAAACAATTTAAACTATCGTTCGGTGTTAAAAGTTAATGTTACTTTTGTAAAACCTTACCTATTATAAAAATTTGGAAACTGAAAATTTGATTTAATTCCATAATTGTTCCTTTAGTATAAACTCATTTAGCATGATTTTAATTGCTAAACCCGATATTTCTTTAAATTTTATCCAATTTCTATTAACCTTGAACTATTTATGATTTCTTTGTCAAAGTTTAAGATTACATTTTCAGAAATTTGATTCCCTTTCGAGTTTAAAAGTGAAACCTTTATTTCTATTTTAACTTTTTGCAAAAGAAAAATTTGAGTAGATTACCTTTCTCTTATTTTGATTTTAACGTTGATCGGATGTTAGAACTAGTTATTAGAGACGTTTGATAACTTGTTCTACGTTTGTCGGCGAATAGTTTTTGTTTTAAATTTGTCTCTGACTTGGAAAGTTAGCGTTCTTGTGTGCACGACAAGAGCAATTCCGTTCCATGAATGAGACATCTATTTCCATGGATTTTGTGATGGCTTTACCCAGGACTTCCACTGAGAAGAATGCTGTTTGGGTGGTTGTGGACCGATTGACTAAGTGTGCTCGGTTTATTCCCATCAAAGAGACCTGGAGATTAGAAGTTCTGGCTCGTGTCTATGTGGATGAGGTAGTGCGCTATCATGGGGTTCCTAAAGATATAGTTTCAGATCGGGACCCTCGATTTTGTTCTCGTTTCTGGACTGCATTACGGAGGCCTTGGGTAGTAAACTATTGATGAGCACTTTTCTTTTCACGTCGCCACTGATGGTCAAACCGAGAGAACAATTCAAACTTTAGAGGATCTTCTTCGTGCCTGTGCCTTAGATTTCCAAACTTCTCGGGAGAAATGTTTACCTCTGGTTGAGTTCTCTTACAACAACAGCTATCAAGCCTCCATTAAAATGGCACCATATGAAGCTCATGCGGTAGAAAATGCCGTACTCCCGTCTGTTGGGATCAAACCCAAAATGTTCCAATGTTAGGACCTGATTTGGTGACCGAGTCCATTGAACAAGTTAAAATCATTCGGGAGCGGATGAAGGCCGCTCAGACCGTCAAAAATCATATCTTTGATGTCCGTCGTCGACCACTTTCTTTTGAGGTTGATGATCAAGTATTTCTTAAAGTGTCACCGATGAAAGGGGTGAAATGGTTTGGCGTAAAAGGGAAGCTGAGCCCTATATATATTGGACCTTTCCGGGTGATTGAAAAGATTGGTCCTGCTGCTTACCGTTTAGAATTGCTCTCAAATCTGAGCAAGGTTCACAATGTCTTCCATGTTTCTCAGTTAAGGAAGTACATTAGTGACCCTAGCCATATCATCCAAGAAGAGATTCCTGAATTGGAGCCTAACTTGGCGGTTGAAGAAAGGCCAATCCGATCAGTTCTCGAAAAAGCCAACAAGCAACTTAGGAGCAAAGTTGTACCTCTAGTCCGTGTTCTTTGGCGTTGTGGAAATGTCGAAGAAGAGACTTGGGAGACTGAAGCTTCTATGTTAGCTAAATATCCTGAATTATTCTCGTAAGGTATCCCTTTTTCTTACTCTTTTTCCGCGTTACTAAGCCGTATTTAATCATAATTAGTAAAGATATTATTCTTATTATAGAACTTTAAACTAAAATTTTGAAAATGCTTTTATGATTTTTAATGGTTTTAACATTAATGAGTGTTAAATCTCGTTATTGGAGACGTCCCAATAATGGGTTTTCTCATTTATTGGTGTAATATTTTTATATTTTGATATGAAATGTGGATGTTCTTGTCTGATCAACAAGAGTATCACCGTTTCATTGAAAAGATACCTATATTTTTCTTATGATTATATTATTAAGTTGTTGTTTACTATAATTTCTCCTTCTAAGTTTCGAGGACGAAACTTTTTAAAAGGAGGGGTGATTGTAACACCCCGTAATTTCGGACCGTTATTATATTGCGAAAGTAATTTATTAATTAAGTAAAATTTAATATTAATGTATTTGAAGTAATAATAATTCAATGAAATATAATTCTATTATATTTTGAAGTAAAGTATTTATTTTGATAGTTTCGAAATGTTTAAAAATAGTTTAAACCACGTAAAAACCTTTTATTTCGAAATAAGGGTATATCGGGGAAAATGGCAATTCTTGTGAAAATTGGGCAAACGATTTTGGAAATGGGTCATATGAGTACTCAATCTTCTTGTAAGCTCGTGTTTAAGCACTTTGGCATTGTCGGAATTTGCATTTGACAAACGGTTCTAATTATCGTCGAAACGAGCCAAAACCGACTAATGAAATTCCGCCAAATACCCGTCTCCTCTTCTTCTTGGGTGGCACACCTTCTTCCCCCTCCTTCCCAATTCTTCCAAGGGTTTCCTTTGTTCTTGTTTTGTTCCTCTTGACCGAAAATCCACAAAAAAAATCAAATAAACTTACAATCGTAATTTCATCATAACTTCTTCGTTTCTAGTCCGATTTTCGCAAAATTTATATTTTCGGAATCCTCTCTTCAAGATCTACATCCTAGTATGTTTTAATTTCAGTTTTCATTATGTCGATTTAAGATGATTTTGGGCATAATTTCGGTTTTAATAGTTATTATTGTGTTTTTGTTGTTTTTAATAGGTGAAGATTATGAGGATGATATAGGGGACTTCTATATAGTAGAGGATGATGGGTAGCTACTGTTTTTAGGGTTTTCTCAAGGGTTATTTTGCCTTTTTCTAGCTTATGGTAACATATTTCGAGTTACTCGACGAATAAATGTCACATTCTTTGCTTTTTGTATGATTTTGTGAATGCTATTTGAGTGGTTTATTTCACATGACTATATGGGTTAAATTCATGTCTTTTGTAAGTATAAGTTCACATATTAGTATGGAAATGAATTGGGAATGACTAATTGATGCTTAAAACGATGTTAAAATGAACAAAAATGGAGAAACGGAGGATTTGGGGTGGCGGCCCAATTGGCGGCCAGGCGTGCGTGCCCCACGGCAGCCACAGGTTGGCCCGGGTCGGCCCGTTGCTTGTTTCCGCGATTTTTCATGCGTTGTTCGTCGTTTCGGGTTATTTAATGTTATATTTAGTATGAGTAACATATGGGTAATCTTAAGAAATGAATAATGTTAGTAGTACATATAATGTTGATGGTAAAATTATGCTTATATTGGTAGTTTGCACATGTTAGGATAGGTTATGATATGAAATTGTAATGAATATGCTTGAAATGAATTTTATAGCGATAATTGCAATGTTTGGATGATTATGCCGAAAATCGAGCCCTTAGTCCCTTTGATCAATCGATGTCGATCAATTGTGTGATTGGTCACCAGCGATTGAACCCGTACTGTCGCCGCAGGTCAAAGGGTTGCGGGTAAAAATTTGGTTGGATGAAATTATAGTGTGAATTGGATAATTGGCCTTATTCTTGTTTTAGGCCATTTATTATGTTTTTATTTCACATATGTTGTTGGTTGATTTGAATGGTTTCTTATATTGTAGAAACGGCCCTAGATTCCCTGAAACCTTTAATATTGTTAATATTGCTTGAAATGGAATTGGTATTGAATACTTCTTGCAGGTTGTTGTGTTTGTCATAGATAGGCCTTTATAGTCTTTGACGAGTATATGTTCACTGCTTAATAGCCTTTGTGTTCCTGACTTGGTGGGTTTATATCCAAGTTGGGGCATGACCTCGTTACTTATTTTGAGAGTATGAGTCGGTCTAGTATTCGCATGCTAGGACTATGTGTTGTTATATTGTTGTTCACATGATAAGCACGATTGTCTAGCATCTATATGCTAAGGCTATGTGTGATTCGTATTCATATTCTTATGTAAACATGTTATATTAATTATGACATTTCGTGGCTGGGAGAACTCGAAGTTACTCCCCACTTAATTGTGGCTTTCGTGTTTGTATAAAATGCGATTGACAGGTTGATGATGTTTAGATGGGGTACATGGACGAGCTAGTGAGCAAAAGAACCTTGGACCTAGTTTGGTTATATTTTGTAGTAAACTTTTAAACATGTGGTTGTGTTTATATTTTGGAGGGACATATGTCTCCCTCTTTTACTTTGGTTTGTATCACTTTATTCACGCGACTTTAGTAATGTTATGTAAATTAGTTTGTTAGTATTTGCAGGTTTTGGCACTCTTCATTTGGAAATGTTTGTGAATGGTTTAGAAAAGTTTTTAAAATTAGAGGTATTATCTAGTTGAACCAATTACAAACATATCCTGTCAGTTTTTCTGTAGAATTTACGTGTTTATTTAACGCTAAAAATGAGGGTGTCACAAATTGGGTATCCTATTGCTAAGGATTTATACGAGTTTTAGACCCATCCCTTCAACCGACTTGTCAATCAAGTCCTTAGCTAATGCTTTGGTCAAATGATCAGCTAAATTCTTTTGAGATCTCACAAACAAAACTGTAATAACCCCAGTTTCTATCAGCTCACGAATCGAGCTATGTCTAACACCCAAATGTCGTCATTTGCCATTATAAATTTTACTATAAGCTTTAGCCATATCACAATTTATAACCATGGGTGGTATAGGTTTTGGCCATAATGGAATTTCATATATCAAATTCCTTAGCCATTCCGCCTCTTTTCCAGCTGATGCCAAGGCAATAAATTCCGATTCTATGGTTGAGGTAGAAATACAGGTTTGCTTCTTCGAAGCCCACGAAATGGCACCTCCACCAAGCAGAAACACCCAACCACTCGTTGAAGAGTGATCTTCAACGTTGTTTATCCAACTAGCATCTTTATATCCTTCTAATACCGAAGGATATCCCACATATGTTAGTCCATAGTTCTTGGTAGCTTTAAGATATCTCAATACACGATTAATAGCTTGCCAATGAAGATTACTGGGGCTCTTCGTGTATCTACTTAGTTTCCCTACCACAAGAGCTATATCTGGTCTGGTGCATGTCATGGCATACATCAGACAACCAATCGCTCGAGAATATTCCAGTTGTGAAACAGGTTCTCCCTTATTAGGTACGAGTTTCAAACCATGAATCATAGGAGTACTAGCTGGAATGCTATTTTCACAATTGAATTTATTTAAAACTTTCTCAATGTAATGAGTTTGTGTTAAAGAAATTCCTTTGTCACTACGGTTTATTTTTATTCCAAGAATCACATCAGCTTCTCCCATATCTTTCATTGCAAACTTGGATGAAAAAAATTCTTTACAAAGATCAACTTGGCTTTGGTTTGTACCAAAAATTAACATATCATCCACATATAGACATATGATCACGCCATTACAAGCATCATCAAACTTGTTATACACACATTTGTCTGATTGATTTAATTTAAACCCATTATACAGAATTGTCTCATCAAATTTATGATGCCATTGTTTAGGAGCTTGTTTAAGTCCATACAATGATTTCACTAGTTTGCAAACCTTATGTTCATTTCCTGGCATAATAAAACCTTCTGGTTGTTTCATGTAAATTTCTTCCTCTAAATCTCCATTCAAGAATGCTGTCTTTACATCCATTTGATGGATCACTAGATTGTTAATGGCAGCTATGGCAATTAATAACCGAATAGTGGAGATTCGAGCCACAGGCGCATAAGTATCAAAATAATCAATACCTTCTTTTTGCCTAAAACCTTGGATGACTAATCGAGCTTTGTATTTGTCAATTGTACCATCCACTTTAGTTTTCCGTTTGAAAATCCATTTACAACCCAAAGGTTTACAACCACGAGGGAGATCAGTTAAAACCTAAGTGTTGTTTCCCAAGATTGAATCCATTTCATCATTTATGGCTTCTTTCCAAAAGGAAACATCATGAGACTTCATAGCCTCATCAAATGTCCTAGGATCCTCATCAATATTGTAACAATAAGCATATTGGGATCCTACTTCATCTCTTGAACCTTCAACCAAATATGTTTGGAAATCGAGTCCAAAAGATTTCTTTTTCCTTATTCTTTTACCTCTACGAATTTCAGGGGCATTGTTTTGAGGTTCTACAACCTGATTTGGTTGAACAATGTCGTTATTTTGTACTTCAACATTAGTTGGAGTCATCAAACTTGGTCTAGAAATAGACGAAAACCGTGTTTCATCGAAGATGGCATCTCTAGATTCTATAAAGGTATGAACCGACACTGCATCGTTTGGTTCTATTACATAAAATCGATAAGCCTTGGAATGCTCAGCATATCCAATAAAATTGCAGTCAATACCTCTTTCTCCCAATGTTTTAATTTTGGGTGCGGGTAGTCTAACAATCGCCCGACATCCCCAAACTCGAAGATAACTCAAGTTTGGTCTCTTTCCATACCATAATTCATACGGGTGATTTTGTTTTGTTTATTTGGGACCCTATTTAGTAAATAGCAAGCCGTCAACATGGCTTCCCCCCAAAATCCGTCACTTAGACCTGAGTAAGATAACATGGTGTTAACCATTTCTTTAAGTGTTCTGTTTTTCCTTTCCGCTATACCATTTTGCTGTGGTGTATACGGAGCGGTTAACTCATGTATTATTCCACATGAACCGAAATAGGTAGGATCATAGTATTCACCTCCCTTATCCGTTCGTAACTTCTTAATGAAAGAAGAATTTTGTAACTCTACTTCATTCTTAAAAAGAATAAACTTACTCATTGCCTCATCTTTAGAATGTAACAAGAATATATAGCAAAAACGAGTACAATCATCAATGAATGTTACTAAATATTTCTTATTTCCTAAAGATGGAGTAGAATGATAGTCACATAAATCACTATGAATTAATTCTAAAAGAGTATAAGATCGTTTTACTCCCGCAAAAGGTTGCCTCGTAATTTTGTTCAACATACAAAAATTACATTTCTTTGTGCTTGTATCGAGAGGAGGAATAAGTTCGTTTTTAGACATTAAAAATACTCGTTTATAATGAACATGGCCAAAACGAGCATGCCACAATGAAGATAAATAAGTTTCGGAACAAACCATAACATTATTGATTTTATTCATGTTATCATTATTAAGGTTTAGCATAAACATACCATTACATAAGTATCCGAAACCAATAAATACACCGCACTTAGATAATACATAACGATCAGATTCGATCACTCGTTTATATCCACATTAGACAATTGACCACTAGAAACCAGGTTTTTCCTTATACTAGGAACATGTAAAACATTCTTCAAACACACTACTTTACCAGAACTAAGATATAAATTAACATCGCCACATCCTTGAATTTCAGCGGTTGACTCGTTCCCCATGTAAATTATGGTCCCATCTTTAGCGGGTACATACTTGGTGAACCATCCACGGTCTTTGCAAACGTGTTTGGTGGCTCCCGAGTCAATCCACCACGAAAGGTCATCATCCTGCATAAAAAAATGCTTTAGGAATCCATGATACATAATTTCCATCTAAATTGAAATCACATACAAGATCATTACCTTGTTTTGGAGGACCTTGGTCCTTAGACCCTTGTCCAATTTTCATCTTTCCCTTTTGATCTAACCCTTTCTTTGCAAACTTACAGTCCCTTTTCAGATGACCAGTTTTGCCACAAATCCAACAGCCTGTTTTGGACTTTTTATCCGGATTATCGGTTTTGTCCTTTCCATTGTGTGGGCGTTTCTTTCCTTTCCTGTCGTAATTAGAGCCTTCACCAATATCCATCATATTGATGGACATAGTTTTTCCGGCATCCTTGATTTTTGCAGACTCTTGAGCCCTTATGGACTCCTCTATGCGCAAGATTTTACCAAGATCTGTTAGCGACATTTCTTCTTTCTTATGCTTTAGTGTGTGCTTAAAGTCCTTCCATTGTGGCGGAAGTTTGTCAATAATACTAGAAACCGAGATGGATTCAGGCATCTCCATGTCATGTTGGGCGAATTGCCCCAATATACGCAACAATTCATTAAATTGCTCCATCACTGGTCTAGCATCAGACATCTTGTAATTCATAAAATTACCGACCAGAAACTTTTTACTCGATGCATCTTCATCAATATACTTAGACTCCAACTGATCCCACAAATCTTTTGCACTTTCACAATTCTGATAAATATCAAATAAAGAATCAGCCATACCATTCAGAATGTGTCCACGGCAGATGTAGTCGTCATTATCCCATTTGCTTCTCTTCCTTAAATCCTCCACGGTACTGTCGTCATCCACTTCAGGGCAGGGAGTACTTAAAACATATACCACTTTTAGATTCGCCAATAGGAAGTGCATCTTCTTCTGCCATCTTCTGAAATCAACACCTTCAAACTTTTCCAATTTGTTAACCTTCATTGTCATCTCCTTACTGTCATCTTGACGAATTTCGGATAATTATTCTATTAGATTGTTAGGGGATTGATTATTACGAACAATAAATTTGACAAACAAATACAGACCGAATCGACTCTTGCTTTCCTAATAGAATAATTCGACCCTTATTCTTGTGCCTGGGTTATACCGAATTTTTCTACTGAGATAAGACGGTCCCCTCTGTCTTTGGCACTCAAAGATCAGAGACGTAATATAGAAATATTGTGTGTAGTTTGTTAAACGTTTGTTGATGTCATAAGAATTTTCTATCTATGCTTCTTCTCTTCCTCTTTGTTTATATAGAGAGGAAAACAGGGAAGGGAGGGAAGTTATTCTGAAGAGTTGAAACTCTTCAAAACCAGGAATACGTTGAATTGATTTCCCTTGAAATTAATTAATTATCTTTTCAGAGTAGACACGGAATTAAGTTCCGTATCCCGCGATATTTAATTAAGTTCCGTAATTCCGTAAATAATTATGCAAGTATACTCTTCGTATTTTCCCGAACTTGCAATTTATTATTCAGAAATTACCCACTAACGAACCAACCTTAATTACGCAAAATGAAACCGGTAATTACTCTTAAATCACCAACAATTTATGCCATCATCATCTCCATTAATAACCATTCATCACCGTCCTGCTCATGCCCAATTTGATCGTTGCGGTATCGAAATACCCGCAACCACCGTGGTTTCCTCCTCAACCTCAACCCAGAAATCCACCTGTTAGGTTCATAAACCTTCATATTAGACATCTCTAATAAAGAACTAATTTACTTATTAATTAGATGTAGGGGATCTAGTTACATGCAAACAAAAATAAGAGTAAAAAGAGAAAACGGTTTTTCCTTACATTATATTGAAACGGAAATGGGCATAAGGTTAAACTCCTTCCAACCTTGTTCTTGAGCTTAATTAATTTGGGATGATCCTCCAAAACGAAGTATCCAAATTAGAATACCTCTTATCAATTGCACCCAAGACTTTACCTAAATATTTCTAATGATATTAACTAGATATTATTAGAAATTATAATCTCTTAATATTATTATTACTACTCAAGTAATTGGAAATAATATTAACGTGGTTGTGTGAGAATTTTTAGAGAGAAGCTAGGAGGAAAAATAAGAAGCAAAAAACTAGTTTTTATAAGACAACTAATGTCTTCCTTTTGTAGTGCCAAAACCGGCTACCCCCACCCACAATAGGTGTCTTTTGCTTTTTATTTTAATCTTATGTATATTAGGTAGAGTATAGTGGAAAACAATATGATTAAAGGTTGTAGGACATGTCATTGTCACATAGTAGAGTGTGTATATTGAGAAGAACAATCATCATTGTCTCTAGTCCATACAAAACCAGCTACTACATGCAAAATAGGTCCGTTTTGATTTTTCGTATTTGTCCTACTAATGACTTTAAATCGTATGCTTAATTATCTTGCATAATTAAGTATTAATATGATTATATAACAATTATATGATACAAATTAATAAGTAATGTACACTTAATTTTTAAGTGATATTTTACCACTATATCAATATATAATAGGTCCTACAATGCCCAATTAAATTAATTTAAAATTCCTTTGTAAATATAATAACCAATTACCTCTACCTCAAAAAATACAATACTTCGATTAATTTAATAAATTAACGCTTAATTATTTAATTAAATCTTATTTAATCACAGTACAATAAGATATAAAGTTTCATTAGTCAATCATCACATAATTGAATAATAAACTTGCGTTAACTCGAGTTCTAAACTCGACCTCAACCAACTAACTAACTAACTAACTAACTAACTAACTAACTAACTAACTAACTAACTAACTAACTAACTAACTAACTATATATATATATATATATATATATATATATATATATATATATATATATATATATATATATATATATATATATATATATATATATATATATATATATATATAGAGAGAGAGAGAGAGAGAGAGAGAGAGAAGAGTTCTTATAAGGCCTTTATACCATATAAGGCCCTAAGTCCTTATAAGAACCCTTGGATGAAGGGATTGAATGGATGAGATAAGGAGAGAGGGGGCCTTTTTTAGAGCAAAAAAAAAAAGGAAATGCTTGTTGTATGAGAGGGGATCCACATGTCACTTCGTCCAGTACAAATCCCACGGACAAAAGAATTAAACAAACACAAATACTTCCTCCAGTACATTTTGCATGCTTTCCCTCTTCATTCACCATTCAAAACCTCTCAAAGAGCAAAACCCATAAAAATCACCATACAAACGACCCTAAATCCTGTAAAATCCAATATAAATCATCAAATAAACAAGAGAAATTTCATTCCAACTGCAAAACTACTTCGTTTTGCCGTTAAATTTCATTCGCTTTCTTGAAGATAAATAAATTGTCATTGTTCATCAAAGAAAGACGCTCAAAATGACAGTCAGTGTTTGTGAAATGGATCATATGCAGATTGAAGTTGCCGTCGATGGTGAGTTATTTGCTTTCTTATTTGTGTCTTGTTTATTGTTGTAGCTTGATGTTCAAGTATTTTTGAGTAATGTTCATTATTGTAGCTTGTTGTTATTTCATTTGTGTTCATTATTTCATTTTTGTTAATTATTGTAGCTTGTTGAGTTTTCATTTGTGTTCATTATTCTTAATGGTGTTGTACTTTCATGGTGTTCATCAGATTTGTTCTTTCATTTTGGTAGCTTGTTGTTCATGGCAAAAAATGATGGAAATTTACAAGCTTGATAAATAACGAATTATAACTTCAGTGGGTTTAAGTAAAACTCTTACCCGTAGATGTATAACTTCAATAATACAGTTTGTCTACTCATGCAGTTCTTATATTCATCGTGTTATAACTCCACTGGTTTTTTGTATAACTCTTTGACAATTTCCTGCAGCTTCAAGTAACAGAGTAATGCTAACCCTAAATTTTGCATAAAAAATATTACTAAACAACCAATTTTGATATAGTTATTCATGTTATAGCTTAAGTTATACATTCATTAAGTGAAGTTATAGGATGTGGAGGGTTATACATTCTCTACTTAGAGTTGTACATTATATGATTAGAGTTATACAGTATGTGTCTAGAGTTGTACATTATATGTAGTAGAGTTTTCGTTATATGCTAAGAGTTAGACATTGTATGACTGGAGTTATACATTCTGATAACTCTAGGCATATAATGTATAACTCTAGTCATACAATGTATAACTCTAGACACAGAGTTATACATTATATGCCTAGAGTTATACATTGTATGACTGGAGTTATACATTGTATGACTCCAGTTATACAAATGTATAACTCTAGACACAGAGTTATACAATGTATAACTCTAGACACAGAGTTATACAGTCTGTGCCTAGAGTTATACATTGTATGACTCTGGTCATACGAATGTATAACTCTAGGCATATAATGTATAACTCTTAGCATATACATATTGTGTCTAGAGTTATACATTATATGCTAAGGGGTGTTTGGTTCACGCGTGGGTATGGGTTTGGAATCGGGATTCATACCTAGGTGGTATCGGGTTGGAACTTGATACCTCATACCTTGTGTTTGGTTCAATTTTGGGGGTATGGGGTTAGAAACTAATCAAAGCTAAAAACTCTTCAAAATAAAATATTTTTAATAATAATTTTTATACTATTAAATCATGTAGAGAAAATTTAATCAAATAAATATATAAAATGATTTTTTTACAATTGTTTTTATCACTTTTTAATATTTGTAATTTGATACCATGGGTATCAATCTCATACCCACCCCCCTCCCTGGGTATGAGAAACCCATACCTCATGGGTTTGAGGTATGGGTATCAAACCTTCAATTTTGTCAACCAAACACATGGTATGGGTTTGGTTCATTCCAAACCCATACCTCATACCTATATTGGGTGAACCAAACACCCTAAGTAGCTTGGAATTATATATGCCTAGAGTTATACAGTCTTTGCCTAGAGTTATACATTGTATGACTAGAGTTATACAGACTGTGCCTAGAGTTATACTGTTTGTGCCTAGAGTTATACATTCTACGCTTGGAGTTACATATATAAATGGTAAGTAGCTTGGAATTATATATTTCTTAATCATTTCGTGGATGTTTGATTCTACTCAGATGGTCGTAAGGAAGCGGAAACTGAGTATTGTAAGCATTTGGCAGCGGAGTTTAGACCTCAAGTAGGACAACAATTTTTTGAAATCGACGAGGCAGTGACATTCTATAAAATTTATGCATTGGCGTCCGGGTTTGATATTCGGAAGTATTCGACGAAAAAATGGCGCGACGGTAAAATCAAGTCAAAGTTGCTGGTTTGCAACAGAGAGGGATTCACATATGTCCCAAAAGGCGAGGCAGTAATTAAAAAAAATGAGACCAGGATTATGAAAGAAGAAATGCAATGGGGATTAACAACTGCGAAACAGAGGAAATATACAGTCAAGAGGGTAGGGTGTAAAGCACATGTCAGGCTATTTATGAAGAATGGAGTATTAGTAATTGACCGATTCCTCATGGGGCATAATCACGAGCTTGTATGTAGTGAGTATCGTCAGTTTCAAAAGATGTCCCAGAACATAGAAGATTTTCACAAGTATTTGATAATGTACAACTCAAGGGTTAGTTTACTATTAATCAAACCTCCACTAATTGAATGGCAAACTTCTAAAGTTATACACCGAGATTTTAGAGTTATGAAAACCTCTAGTAATTGATTGTGAAACTTCTAAATATTTTCACAAGAGTTATACATTATATGACTATAGTTGTACAGTTTGTGTCTAGAGTTATACATTATATGGTTTAGGCATATAAAGTATAACTCTAGGCATATATTGTATAACTCTAGACACAAACTATATAACTCCAGGCATATAATGTACAACTCTAAGCAAAATACCCAGAGTTATACATTATCGGCTTAGAGTTGTACATTCTATGCCTATCTTTGTATAACTCTGACACTTACGTTGTCTAACTCTGGGCACAAAATGTATAACTCTATGCATATATTGTATAACTCTAGGCACATAATGTACAACTCTAAGCAGAGTTATACATTCTGTGTCTAGAGTTATACAGTCTGTGTCTAGAGTTATACAGTCTGTGTCAATCAATGGAGTTATACATATGTTTCATGAAGTTATATGACAAGGTGTGAGATTTATAGTTGAGGTAGCACTGATCAGGATATGTTGTCCACTGCAGTTGAGGATAGGAGCAACTAGGACGTACAACATGTGCAAGGAACTCGTAAACGGGTTCGAGAACATTGGTGCATCCTTAACTGATTTCAAGAAGTTCCACCGAGATGTGAAATGCTTCATCCATAAATGGGACGGTCAATTGTTCATAGACCGGTTCAAGAATATGGCACAAAATAGGCAGAGGTTTTATTTTGATTATGAAGTTGACAAGGATAATAGCCTTCGAAGGGCAATCTGGGCTGACAGAACCGCTAGAAGGAACTACTCCGTTTTTGGAGATGCAGTGTCGTACGACCCAACATACTCAACAAACAAGTACGATATGATTTTCACGCCATTCACTGGCATAGATCACCATAAGCGATCAGTAACATTCTGTGGGGCATTGATTGCCCATGAAGACCATGAATCCTTCCAGTGGATTTTCAATAGGTTTTTGAATGCTATGGGTGGAAAGGAGCCCGATTACATTATCACAGATCAGGATGCGGGCATTATTAAGCCTGTACCACTTGCCTTCACGACTGCACGCCACCGATTTTGCATGTGGCATATAATGAACAAGGTGCCATCGAAGTTCGGGGTGACAAGGGAGGATTATAAGGAGTTCCTTGAGAAATTGAACAACATTATATGGGACGACAACCTAGAAACATCCGACTTTGACGCTAGGTGGGCAGAAATAATGGAAGTGCATGGTCTTGTGAACGAAGAGTGGTTTACAGAAGCGTACGATAAAAGGAGCCAATGGGTGATGGCACATTGCATGGACTTGAACATGGGTGGTGTAATGAGGACAACCCAGAGATCAGAGAGCATTAATAGTTTTTTTAAGAAGTTTTAGCAGAATTCAGGAACGTTAGTTGAGTTTTGGATGCGTTTTGAAAGCGCTATGGACCATCGACGGCATACGCAGAAGAGACTTGACCATGAAAACCTACACTCAACACCGACAAGGGGGACGCATTTACCCATAGAGGAATATGCGTCAAATGTTTATACCCGTAAGGTTTTCAAGGAATTCCAACTAGAAGTCATTTGCTCAATCGATACATGTAAGACCGGGGGCTATGCTGAAGTCGATGGTGTTGAAGTGACTGTCGTTAAGGATTCAATCAGAGAGAAAAGTTTCAACGTAGAGTACAACCCAGGTAACAACATTTTGGCATAATCTTTATTTATGTGGTAGTTCACATTTGTTGCTAGATTTAGTGCCAAAGTTACATTGTCTGAACATAGAAGTTATACAATTGTTCACTGAACTGCAGTTATCTGTTGTATAAATCTGACAACATTTTGAATAACTTTAGTTTTCAGAATGTATATTATATGTATAACTCTACTTGCAGAATGTATAACTCTTGTTGCCATATGTATAACTCTACTTGCAGAATGTATAACTCTTGTTATTATATGTATATTTGTACTTGCAGAATGTATAACTCTTGTTGCCATATGTATAACTCTTCCTTGATAATGTTTAACTGTTATTTTTAAATGTATAAGAGTACTATATGGATGGAGACATTATTTAGATGACAGTAACTTCATAATTTAATTTGATTATAGGGACACTGGCTACACGGTGCAGCTGTAGGATGTTTGAAAGGATGGGAATTCTGTGCCGACATATAGTATGGATTTTGTCGGCTAACGGCAACAAGACTATTCCCGTTGATTACGTTTCTATAAGATGGAGAAAAGATGCATTGCAATTCAGATTATCAGAATGTGATGGTAAACAAACGGATTCAAATAGTAGCGCTGATGGAAAAGAAGTTGAGAAGGTGAAGTTGTGGTCAGAAGTTCATGCAACCATAGGTTTACTTCGTGGCATGAGTGTGACTGAAGTTGTGAACTTAAGCTCCTTAATTGGAGAGTTCAAGGAGAAACTTTTACCATTCAAGAAAGATTTAACTAAGCAGCAGGAATTCGAGCAACTTCTTGGTTGCCCCGCCAGTGACGAGGTAACAATACTTCCACCAAAATAATCTAAAAACAAAGGCAGCGGTAAAAGAATGGTGTCAGCTAAGGCTAAAGCCATTGCCTTGGCTTGTAAGCCAAAGCGCATGTGTAATAACTGTAAACAAATGGCACACCACGATAAACGGAACTGCCCTAACCCATTTTCTGAGCATCCACCGTCTTCACCACATCTGAAGGAGTAGAAGAAGAGGAAGAAGAAGAAGAAGAAGAAGAAGACGACGACGAAGAAGAATAGAGAAACTTAACATGCTATAGTAGTAGAAAAATACCTCCGTCTCAACAAATTATTTACAATCTTTTTTTCTTTAAAAGGGAAAAAATCTGGTGAGACGGAAGGGGTATTCAGTAGCTAGCTTTTGTCTATTTTGAATGGGGTTTGCACTTAAATGATGTAATTTGGTAACTTCACCTTCCAGATTGTATAACTTCAGTAATATGATTGTATAACTCTTTTACACAATTTGGATGACCTTTGTTCATGGCAAAAAATCCAATATTTAAAAGTTTGATAAAGAACGAATTACAATTTCAGTGGGTTTAACTAAAACTCTTACCCATATATGGATAACTGTACTTCAGAGAGTGAATAACTTTTATAGTTATCTGTATAAAACTTCTAATTTGTGTATCTTTTGCCCTTGTTTCTATAATTGTTGATATATTTCACTAAAGTCATGTGTTGTATGACTCTTGTACACAATTTGTATAACTCTTGTTATTTTTTGAATAACTCATAATTATCTAATAAATTTTGCCTTTTTCATAACTGCAGTCATGTGTTGTATAACTCTTGTACACAATTTGTATAACTCTTGTTATTTTTTGTATAACTTATAACTGTAATAAATTTTGCCTTTTACATGACTGCAGTCAGGTGTTGTATAACTCCTGTACACAATTTGTATAACTTTTCTTCACAGAGTGTATAACTCTAATTCTTATCTGTATAACTTGGATTTTAATTATGACAGATCAAGATGATATAATAACAATCTATTCCAAAAAAGTTGTCAGAGTTGTTAAGGAGTTTCTTGACAACATACTAGAGTTGCAAAATCAGAGACTACAAAATGAATGGAAATACATTCTATTTTTTCGCTGGCTTTTTATCTGCTTTCCGCGCGTTTTTTCGTCTGGCTTCTACTTGCTTCAGGATCTGGTCTTTCTCGCTAATGAAACCGTTGACCTTGGACATAACTCCTTGCCCGATGATGTTCATGTCAGCTAGGACAAGCGTTGCTACCAACTGGATCACCAAATATCGACGGTTCACCTTCCTCTCAAGATCAACGTGACCAAAACTATCACCCTCGTACATTAACATGTGTATCATGGCGAACAAGCCAGACTCTGTGTCGTTTATCGTTTGCTTATGCCAGGCAAACTGGATCTTACGAAACTGGAACTCCGGTATGTCTTTCCCTCTGTCCTTGTCCTCGTCCCTAGACTCCAGATAGTCGCTCATGAGGCTCGCCTGGCACAGACAAGAACGTCAAAAAGTGAAATTGTAAAAGCGGTGACAACACTTTTGAGTTGAATGTAATTACAATTTAATTCCACTTACAATTACGTGACACGCTTTGCATATCTCCGACTGGCCCGGACTTGAGTAGTACTTATTGTCCAGAAGATCAATCGTACGTGAATTAAAGTTGATACATGCACATGCATAATGGGCTTCAATCTTAAGGGTACGAAGATTAAATCAGACTTCAAGCTGAAATCTTTTCCACTGTCGACTCTGAAGACGTCCCACACATTGTACAAC
The DNA here is from genome assembly GCF_048544455.1 of Silene latifolia. Taxonomy (NCBI): domain Eukaryota; kingdom Viridiplantae; phylum Streptophyta; class Magnoliopsida; order Caryophyllales; family Caryophyllaceae; genus Silene; species Silene latifolia. Next base: position 1,460,867 of record NC_133538.1, read on the forward strand.
CTTTCGGTGTCCGGTGTTTGTTGGACAGGGTTTCGTACAAGGTTCAAGATTATTTCCCGCTCAAGTAGAAGTATATGTATGAGAATACCAGAAGAGTTATAGGGGTTGTGCAAAGGAGTTTCACAGTAACTCTTATAGCATATTGAAGTATGCCTAAGTTCATACTGGCTGTTAATAACTTCTCAAAACAAAATGTGCAACTCCATAGAGGGTATGTATAACTTTAGTCTTATTTTCCACTGAAAGTTTTAAATATCATACCCTCAAAGTATAACTCTAAAGAGGGTATGTGAAACTCTTATATCATATTAAAGGATTGATTACAACCATACCATATGACGGATACCGAAGTAAGACGAACGAAAAATCGCGCAGTCCTCTGCCTCCAAACGATTGAGCAACAAGGACCAACACTCAATCACTTTTTCATCCATTGGCGTCTCAGGGAGCATGGAAAACATTTGAAACCTATTAATTGTTGCGTGCCGGGAAAAGTTCATAAGTAGTTCACTGTGGTTCAGGCAGCAGGTGTTAGTCAGGCTATAACGTCGACTAAATGGGAAGGTAACTGCTATTAAAATGACTGCATAACTTCAGTGATGAAATATATAACTGCAGATTAGGAATGTGTAACTCCATCAACGAAATGTATAACTTTAGTGGGTAAAGTTATACATTTCATAACTGAAGTTATACAAAGCATAAAACAGTACTCTAGTGGTTCTGTTGATTTTGGACAGCTTACTCATTTGGAAATTTGTAGTCATCAAGGAAAGCGTAATCAGCCACTTGTTTGCGATACACCGGGATATCCCTAATTAATGCCTTGTTTAACTTCAGCATCTTGGCGACCAATGGAAGGTCGGCGTCTGGTTTCCCCCAATATGTGGTGCAACCAAGGCCATCGCCCTTACCCCGGGAGCGGCTATTGACCGGTGAGAGGGCCCAAGTAGACGGCGTCCGGCCCAGGGCTACGTGGGGAGGTGGAGTCCGATAGGTTGAACTGACTTTGGAGCAAGGGCGTTTAGCAGAACTGTTCTCTCCAGCAACTCTGGCACCTCTTTTCCTTCCACTTGTGTTGCCGGCTAGCCTCTGTGCCTCACGCAGCTCCTCCATTTCACGGTTTATAACCTCCTTAAAAGCTGTTACCCTAGATAACACAGCTTCCCTATCCACGTTAATGTCACTGAGAACAAGGGTGGCAGCAACTTCCGCTCGCATTAGGTCATTGCTTTCCTTTGTCCCTATGGTACACTCGAATGGCTCTTCATGGTACAACAGCATATGAACCATGACGTAAAGACCACAGTCATTTTCAGTATACCCTGCTCCCTGCCAGTTGAATTTTATGTTTACAAAAGGAAACCCTTCAACTTTCTTCCCTTTGTCGAGCCCTTTGGAGACCATATACTTTCCCATAGCATCAGCCTGGCAGAAGTTAGGAAAGGCGTTTAAAAGGGGAAGACCAATTAACAAAACATTAGAGGAGCAAATTAATAAGTCTTACAGTAATACGCGCAATCCCTCCATAGGGTAATTTCAGAAGATCGTCCTCGTACGAACGATTATCAAGGTACTCGATCTGCTCAGAGAGGAAATTTATGCAAATGCAAGCGTAGTGATCTTGATCGCCAGTGCTTACCGGGACGAAAACCTACAAACATGCGCCAAATTTCTAAGAGTTATAAAACATAATTAGAAGCTTAGAGGTATACATATTGTGCGTAATTGGAGTTATACATTCTATGGTTAGAGTTATACATTATACGTCTAGAGTTATACATTGTATGACTAGAGTTATACATTCTATGGATAAAGTTATACATTATACGGATAGAGTTATACATTCTATGCCTAGAGTTATGGAGTGAAGTTAGTCACTCATCAAAACTCTAAGCATACACTGTATAACTCTAGGCAAATAATGTATAACTCTATCCATAGAATGTATAACTCTAGCCGTTCTGAAAACTAAAGTTATATAATGTATAACTCTAGCCATATAATGTATAACTCTAGCCATAAAATGTATAAATGTAAGCATATACAGTATAGTGTATAACTCTAGGTATAACTCCAGGCATCTAATGTATAGAGTTATACATTATATGGCTACAGTTATACATTCAATGGCTAGAGTTATACATTATATAACTCCAGGCATCAAATGTATAACTCCAAAGTATATATTGTATAACTCTAAGCACATACTGTATAACTCTAGACAAATAATGTATAACTCCAGTATGGAAATGTCACTATATTGATATCTGAGCTCACCATATCAGAGTCCAGTTGGAATGGACTAGAACACGAATCTTGCCACATGTCCCACGAGGCACAAAAGCCTTCAGAATTATCAACAACCAAGTTTTTTTTCCTGCCTTGCCAAATTGCAATTGCTAGGTCATATAAAACTGATAGACGGGGGTTGGCAGCTTATTTCACAAGTTACGTACATTTTGTCACAAAATAACTTGCGGAGTTCGAGCACACTTACAGCGTGACCTAGGCCAAAGAAACAACGCGAACTTGCTACAGCTGCGGTGTTCACGTGTGTAAGCTGATTTAGCAGTACAGACCAGCAGTCGATGACATTGGCCAAAATCTGAGACCCGGGCATCAACGTCCGGAGATCAATACGCGTTATGCAATTTGGGCAGTTATATGTGACCAATTGTTCCCTACAAAGGATTAGCAAAATGAGACACGCAGCAAGTGTTGTTATGACTGTTTCAACGTCGTATTATTGAAATATAGGTAAAACTTAACTTTTACTTACTCTTTATTATGGTCGTGGAATTGATCAAAGACATAATCCATTACATCCTTCCTCACCCTGAACACCGTCCTGAAACGTTCCTTGTTAAATCGCAGAATCGTGAGCATACGTCTTTGGTCGGGGTTCGGTGCCCGCATTCCTCAGAACAACCTAGGTTCTCAGGTACAATGTCCATGCACGAAAGGGGGACAGTTGAATGTAGTAAGAAAGGATGGTGGATCATGTCACATCGCGGCACATAAATAGGAGAGGGAGGGGGGGGGGGGTGGTGTAACCGGCTCAACCCTACCACCAGCGATTCCAACTACCACACCTTCTTTGGCCGCACTAATCGCTCGCTCATCAACCCCGGCAAATGCCTCATTCATATCTGCAGTGTTCATGAAAGCCAGGGGGATTTGATTTCCACTCCATTTCGTTGAAGGATCTCCCAGGGTGACCTCCGCACCATCGACAACAACTACATTTTCACCCCCGTTGATACGTGCATTTTATATAGTGTTTTTAGCCTATTTATGCACGTATTTCTGTGCTATTATCGTGGTTTTTTGCAACGAAATGCACCGAATATGCTACTTTGGGTTATTTTGTCTTATTTGCAGGAATGAACCAGAAAGTAGTGAAATCGAGCCTTTTATCGTCCGTTTTGCATGCATTTGGAGGAAGAGTGAATTTGGAACGGAATTATAGTTGTCTTGGGATGCGTGAAGGATGTTTCGGGAGCTAAAAAGACAAGTCATAGCTGAACTAACGAGAATTATGAGCTGCTGAAGTTAGTATTCACTCGATCGAGCACTTTACTAGTCGATCGAGTGGCTTTAGATTTAATAATTAGTCGATCGAGCACTTTATATGGTCGATCGACCAGTTCCATATTAGTGTTTAGTCGATCGAGCACTTTGTTTGGTCGACCGAGCGGTTTGAGCCTGAGTTTGCTCGATCGAGTGGTTCTAAACCACTCGATCGAGTGGATTCTCTTATGGGCTTGGTCTTTCTAGTTTATTTCCGTCATTAGGTTAAATAAATCCTATTTCTTATAAATAGGAGAGTTAGGGCGTCAGTTTGTGGGGCTTCTCCTCTCTGAATATTTCGAATACACTGTCCCTGTTACTTTTGTTCTTCCTTATTTCCAGATCATTAATTCAGTAATTTAATCTTTCCCTTTACTCTTATTTAATGCTTACTTCTTCTCTATTTCTTATTCTTGCTTATTTAATTATGTCTAGCATATTTCTCTCTTTTATCTGATTTACCCTTGTATTTCTCCATTATTTTCTCTTATTCATTTCTCTCTTGCTTTAATCTCTTTAGTCTAGTCAAAACATTTCAAACCCCCAATTGTGACATTAGGCAGATAGAATAGACAAGTAGATAGTGAACCGCCTCCCTGTGGAGATCAACCCTACTTATCGCTAGCTTCTGTTAGTTATATTTAGGTATTTATTTTTGGTACATAACGACCGTATCAAATTTTGGCGCCGTTGCCGGGGAGGCAACTATTTATTTATTTGTTTAATTGCTGTTTTTTTAGCCTCAAGGGGGATTTTTCCCTTGAGGTCGTTCTAATCTTTTTCTTTAGTCTTTGTTTTTTGATAGGCCTTACGGTACTACCTAGACAGTTCTAGGTGAAAGATCGTCAAAGGGAAGGCTTGAGTACCTTTGACCCGTCACCTATGTTCCATTATATGGCGCATCGGGTGATTTATGCGGTAGATGTGGTGTCAGCGAGCACACAATGCAGCCTTTTGCATGGCAGAAAATGATGAAGTTTACGCGTTCCAGCAGCGCCGTCAAGTTAGTCAAGCAACTGTAGTTGTGCCGCCACATCCACCCTATCAATGGCCACCGCAACAAGATCCTCCTGATATACAGAAAGAAGAGATTGCGGAGCTGTAATCTTTGTTGGAAATACTTGCATCCAAAAGGCCTTGTTTAGCCACTTGTTTGCGATACACCGGGATATCCCTAATTAATGCCTTGTTTAACTTCAGCATCTTGGCGACCAATGGAAGGTCGGCGTCTGGTTTCCCGCAATATGTGGTGCAACCAAGGCTATCGCCCTTACCCCGGGAGTGGCTATTGACCGGTGAGAGGGCCCGAGTAGACAGCGTCCGGCCCAGGGCTACTTGGGGAGGTGGAGTCCGATAGGTTGAACTGACTTTGGAGCAAGGGCGTTTAGCAGAACTGTTCTCTCCAGCAACTCTGGCACCTCTTTTCCTTCCACTTGTGTTGCCGGCTAGCCTCTGTGCCTCACGCAGCTCCTCCATTTCACGGTTTATAACCTCCTTAAAAGCTGTTACCCTAGATAACACAGCTTCCCTATCCACGTTAATGTCACTGAGAACAAGGGTGGCAGCAACTTCCGCTCGCATTAGGTCATTGCTTTCCTTTGTCCCTATGGTACACTCGAATGGCTCTTCATGGTATAGCAGTATATGAACCATGACGTAAAGACCACAGTCATTTTCAAAAGATACCCCGCTCCCCGCCAGTTGAATTTTATGTTTACAAAAGGAAACCCTTCAACTTTCTTCCCTTTGTCGAGCCCTTTGGAGACCATATACTTTCCCATAGCATCAGCCTGGCAGAAGTTAGGAAAGGCGTTTAAAAGGGGAAGACCAATTAACAAAACATTAGAGGAGCAAATTAATAAGTCTTACAGTTAGACCTGGCAAAATCAACCCGACCCGATTGACCCGACCCGAAAAGGATGACCCGAGACCCGAAATCGACCCGAATTGCTGAACCCGAATGACACCCGAAGCCCGAAGTGACCCGACCCGACCCGAAAATGACCCGAGCTTTCATGGACCCGTAACGGACCCGACCAAAATGACCAATCCGAAACCACTCAACCCGAAAATGACCCGACAAAATATAACTTTAATTGACCCTAATAGACTTGAAATGTCTCTCTTCTCTTAATCTTTGACCCGAAAATGGCCTGACCCGAATTAACCCGACCCGCTTGACCCGAAACACACCCGACCAACAAACCCGAAATAGACCCGTAACCCGAAATGAACCGACCCGATCCGAACTAACCCGAAAATTTGAGAAACCCGAAATGACCCGACCCAAACCGGCCCGACCCGAACCCGACCCGGTTGACCCGTTTGCCAGGTCTACTTACAGTAATACGCGCAATCCCTCCATAGGGTAATTTCAGAAGATCGTCCTCGTACGAACGATTATCAAGGTACTCGATCTGCTCAGAGAGGAAATTTATGCAAATGCAAGCGTAGTGATCTTGATCGCCGATTAACTTACGGGGACGAAAACCTACAAACATGCACCAAATTTCTAAGAGTTATAAAACATAATTAGAAGCTTAGAGGTATACATATTGTGCGTAATTGGAGTTATACATTCTATGGTTAGAGTTATACATTATACGTCTAGAGTTATACATTGTATGACTAGAGTTATACATTCTATGGATAAAGTTATACATTATACGGATAGAGTTATACATTCTATGCCTAGAGTTATGGAGTGAAGTTAGTCACTCATCAAAACTCTAAGCATACACTGTATAACTCTAGGCAAATAATGTATAACTCTATCCATAGAATGTATAATTCTAGCCGTTCTGAAAACTAAAGTTATATAATGTATAACTCTAGCCATATAATGTATAACTCTAGCCATAAAATGTATAAATGTAAGCATATACAGTATAGTGTATAACTCTAGGTATAACTCCAGGCATCTAATGTATAGAGTTATACATTATATGGCTACAGTTATACATTCAATGGCTAGAGTTATACATTATATAACTCCAGGCATCAAATGTATAACTACAAAGTATATATTGTATAACTCTAAGCACATACTGTATAACTCTAGACAAATAATGTATAACTCCAGTATGGAAATGTCACTATATTGATATCTGAGCTCACCATATCAGAGTCTAGTTGGAATGGACTAGAACACGACTCTTGCCACATGTCCCACGAGGCACAAAAGCCTTCAGAATTATCAACAACCAAGTTTTTTTTCCTGCCTTGCCAAATTGCAATTGCTAGGTCATATAAAACTGATAGACGGGGGTTGGCAGCTTATTTCACAAGTTACGTACATTTTGTCACAAAATAACTTGCGGAGTTCGAGCACACTTACAGCGTGACCTAGGCCAAAGAAACAACGCGAACTTGCTACAGCTGCGGTGTTCGCGTGTGTAAGCTGATTTAGCAGTACAGACCAGCAGTCGATGACATTGGCCATAATGTAACACCCCCATACTCCAAGTGCCTTACCAGGACCACTCAGGTATGAAGACATCACCATCTCGGTCGCCCGAGGTATGATAATCAAATAGACAAAACAGAAACAACGTTTATTATAAATAGCTTAATGAATAAATACAATCCTCAAACCAAACCAAAGTACGATACATTATTCCAAACTATCTGTTATCAACTGAAACGTAAATAAATGCTAAACTACAGCGGAAGACTCTATCGTCAAGTCGTGGCCATCCCAGCTATCCCAGTACTCATCTCTATACCTGTTCAATATCTGCTCACCATCCCCGAATGGATCACCGCAGGTTTACAAAACAACACCGGGGTCAGTACTAATCACACAATCAATATAGATAACAATAATAAGACAAACAGACAGCTGAACTGTCACACACACACACACACACACACACCACCAACTCCCATCATCTCAATACTGACTGTCCACTGGACCAGCCCTGCCAGTGGGGGACCGCAGCCGTTCCCACCTAAGCCCCGCTCATCGTACGAGCGATAACCCTGTCCCATTAATGTGCACATCCCCTCCCGTGGCGGGTTCCACGAAGGGCGAAACTAGGGCGTGAAGTCACTCCCACAAGTGACCCCACTCAGGCGAGAACGCATCTCGAGAGCCATAGAAACCAATCACAATCACAATCACAATCACAATCATCATATCAAACAACTAACTACAGCACATCACCAATATCCCATTATGGGACTAATACTGAGTAGGAAATCCTACCTGGAAAGCACAACACGCAGACGGTATCTACAGCTGTATCAAAACGGCTCCTCTACGAATTCTCCTCCTATCATACAGCACATAAAGACTACACATCACAAACTACACACCAAAACCCCCAATTCCTAAATAAGCCTCCCGACTCGAAGGTCAAACAAAACACACCGTAAAGCATGATACTAACCCAACTTATCCCGACAAACATACCGACACAATATATAAAAGGTGTATAAAACTCTTAAAAACTCTCGCGATCATCTCCTACCCCCCTAAAAGAAACAAGGTTACGTCCCCGTAACCATACATACCTGATCAAAAAGGAAAGGGTAACGCTCTTTCATGATATCCCCCGCCTCCCATGTAGCTTCCTCAGTCTCATGGTTAGACCAAAGGATCTTAAGCAAAACTGTCTCACCACTCCTAGTCTTTCTAACCTTTCGGTCTAGGATCTGCTTAGGCACCTCAAGGTATGATAAAGACTCATCTAGCTCTAAGCTCTCTGCCTCCAACACATGTGACGGGTCACTCACATACTTTCGCAGCTGCGATACATGAAACACATTATGCACCCTTTCTAACGCAGCTGGTAGCGCCAGACGATAAGCAACTTCCCCAACTCGCTCTAAGATCTCATAAGGCCCTATAAACTTCTGACTTAGCTTGCCTTTCTTCCCAAATCTCATAACTCCACGCATCGGAGACACTTTCAGAAGAACCTTGTCCCCAACCTGAAACTCTATGTCCCGACGATGTAGATCTGCATAACTCTTTTGTCGATCCTGGGCTGCTCTCATCCGTTCCCTGATCATCTTAATCTGTTCCACCATCTCATGTACCATCTCTGGTCCTAAAACCACTCCTCTCAAGATCGCCGTCGTCCCAACAGATTGGACTCCTGCATCTCCTCCCATACAAAGCCTCAAACGGTGCCATACCAATACTGGTGTGATAGCTGTTGTTGTAAGAAAACTCTATCAAGTCCAACCTCTGCTCCCAGCTACCACCAAAATCCATCAAAAAAGCTCGCAACATATCTTCAAGAGTCTTGATTGTTCTCTCAGTCTGCCCATCTGTCGCAGGATGAAATGCGGTACTCATCTTCAAAGCTGTTCCCAACGATTCCTGCAACTCTTTCCAAAACCTTGATATAAACCTCTCATCTCTGTCAGACGATCCACTATCACCCAAATCATGTTGTTACCTTGTTGACTCTTCGGCAAACCCACAATGAAATCCATGGAAATGGATTCCCACTTCCACTCAGGCACCTCTAAAGACTGAATCTTACCTTGTGGTCTTCTCTGTTCCCCTTTAACTCTTTGGCATGTCAAACAACGGGACACAAACTCAGCTGTCTCTTTCTTCATCCCAGGCCACCAAAACGTTTTCTTCAAATCCTTGTATAACTTGTCTCCACCTAGATGAACTGAATATGGTGTGCAATGCGCCTCTGTCATGATTGTCTTTCTCAACTCCTCGTCATTCGGAACACACCACCTACCATCAAACCTCAAACTACCATCTGTATGAATAGAAAAGCGGGACACTGTCCCTTTCTCTACTCCAGCTCTCCACTCCACTATCTTAGGATCCAAAGCCTGCTTATCCCGAATATCATCATAAAACTCCATATGCACGGTCATATCACCCATAGCATCTCCTTTCTGTATCATATGTATCCCAAAGCTCGCTACCTCATCCCTCAGCCTCATCAAAGATAGAGCTGTACACAGGGAATGTACACTCTTTCTACTCAAAGCATCAGCAACAACATTGGCCTTCCCTTCATGGTAGATGATTTCCATGTCGTAGTCGCCAATCAACTCCATCCACCTCCTCTGTCTCATGTTCAACTCCTTCTGCGTGAAGATGTACTTGAGACTCTTGTGATCATAAAATACCTTAAAGATTGCTCCATAAAGGTAATGTCTCCAAATCTTGAGAGCAAACACCACTGCACCGAACTCCAGATCATGAGTAGGGTAGTTCTCCTCATAAGGCTTCAACTGCCTAGAAGCATAGGCAATCACTTTACCATTCTGCATCAACACACATCCCAACCCATTCTTCGAGGCATCTGTATAAACCTCGAAATTCTCGCTCCCTTCAGTAATGCTAGGACAGAGCGTGGTCAAACGCTCCTTTAATGTTTGGAACGCCGTCTCACAACTCTCATCCCAACGAAACCTGTTCTCTTTCCTCATCAACGCTGTCATCGGTCTAGCTATCTTGGAGAAATCATTCACGAACCGTCTGTAGTATCCAGCTAAACCCAAGAAACTCCTAACCTCAGCCACATTCTTTGGTGCTTCCCACTTTGTCACAGCCTCAATCTTTGCCGGATCCACAGCTACCCCATCCTTAGAGATCACATGCCCCAGAAAAGCAACTTTCTCTACCCAGAACTCACACTTAGATAGCTTAGCATACAACTCATGATCTCTCAACGTCTGCAACACGATCCTCAGATGCTCCTCATGCTCCTCCTTAGTCTTAGAGTAGACTAAGATATCATCGATAAACACCACCATAAATTGATCCAAGAACTGTCCGAAGATTCTATTCATCAAATCCATAAACACCGCTAGGCGCATTAGACAACCCAAACGGCATCACCACATACTCATAATGACCATACCTTGACGTGAAAGTCGTCTTTGGTATGTCCACCTCTCTAATCTTCACCTGATGGTACCCCGACCTCAAATCAATCTTAGAAAAGACTGTTGCACCGCTCAACGATCAAACAGGTCATCTATCCTTGGCAAAGGATACTTGTTCTTTATCGTCACACGGTTCACTCCCCTAGTCTATGCACGGCCTCAAGCTCCCATCTTTCTTCTTCACGAAAAGAACTGGTGCTCCCCAAGGCGATACACTTGGTCTAATGTATCCCTTCTCTATCAAATCATCCAACTGCTTCCTAAGCTCCTCCATCTCCTTAGGACCCATACGGTGCGGTGCCTTAGAGATTGGCCCCATCCCCGGCTTCAACTCAACGGTGAAATCTATCTCCCTTCGGTGGCAACCCCTAATCTCCTCCGGAAAACATCTCGCAAACTCTCCCACCACCGTATCTCATCAATCGCTGGACTTTCTATCCGGTCATCTCTCACGTGGCATAAGATCAAAGGACATCCCGTCCTCGAATACGACTTTAAGGTAACAATTTAATCAACTTAACTTTGGGTTTGACTAGAAACCCACGATAAGACACACTAACACCCTTAGGACCTCTTAGGGACACTTTCCTTTTGATGACAAATATCTTAGCCTTATACTTTCCTAACCAATCCATCCCAACTATCATCTCAAAACCATTAAAAGGAAACTCTAGCAAGTCTACAGGGAAATCGACTTGCCCAACTATCAAAGATACATCTCTAAACAACCTCCCACACGATACAGACTCACCCGAAGGTATGAAAACTTGCTCCCTAACAGACTCATATACTCTCAAACCCAATTGTTTTACATGACTCGAAGACACAAACGACTGAGAAGCCCCCGAATCAAACAAAACAAACGTAGGAATACCATTAACAAGGAATGTACTGGTGATAACGTGCGCATCTTCCTCACCGCCTTCTTGTCCATCATGAACAACTTGCCATCGGTCTTCCGCCCACCTCCCCGGACAAGATCTTGGTGATGCGGTCGGCTTAGCACCCGACCCTTGATTGTTGTTGTTGTTGTTCATCGGTGTCTTCGATAAGAATTACCGCCGTTGCGGTTGCCTCCACTGCAACTCGACTTCCCCGGTTTGGCCATGATCCACCCGTGCATTTGCTCAAATGGCTCACGCAGTCTCCGAAAGATCCCGGTGCACTCGTGCACTCATGTCTCTTGTGGCCTACGCCACCACAACCAAAGCAGGTCACTCCCCAACTATTGCTCACACTCCCACGGCCACGCCCAAAGGAAGCCCCAACACTAAACCCAGACCCAGAAGAAAACCCCTTAGACTGATTGTGGTTGCCTTTCTTGTAATTAGATTGACCACCACCCTCGCTCTCGGACTTCCTCTTCTCTCCACCGGACCTCTCCCGAGCCATCTCCACCAACCTCTCGGCTCTTCCACCCTCTCATAAGCTTCCTTAACATCGGTAAGGATTCCCACGGGTAACTTATCCATAATCTTGGTAGTCAACCCACTCTCAAACCTCAACGCTGTGTTCTCCTCACTCAAACCCATATCCTCAAAGATACCCGGACTTCTCATTGAACTGTCTATAGTACTCGGCTCCGACATCTCGGCGGTCATCTTAAACTTATCGAACTCCTCCTCAACCTACTCCTCACATGCTCCGTCATTTAACTCCTTCCTCACAAATTTCTACGAAACTCCCCCAAGGTATAGCAGGTAAGCCTTGGTTGGTGTATATCTCCTTAGCACTCACTTTTACTGAATCCCACCACTTGCCTGCTGCCTCCCTCAGATAGAACGCAGCCTGTTCCACTCTCATCTTATCAGGGCAATGAACCAAGTCTAAGATGTTCTCCATCTCTCTCACCAACTATCAAGCGATTAGGCTCCCCAATCCCCTTGTATTCCTTCGGGTTAAACCTCGCAATGTAAAGGCTGATTTTAGAATGATCAACCTCCTTCTCCTTACTCTTATCCTTGTCCTCATTCACTCTCTTCAGGGTCTCAGTAAGAGCATCCTGGTGCTCTAACATCTTAACGATGTCATCCGTGGTCATAAGCTCAGCTCTCGCGTACAAAGCGCTTCTCTTGGCGGCATCTTGAAGCTATATAAGAAAGGGTAAACATAAACACACGTACTAAACCTCAAAACACGAAAACACGCTGCCCAGAACCCACTCGATCGAGTTCCCAAACACACTCGATCGAGTAACGGGCTACTCGATCGAGTGCCCCACGTACTCGATCGAGTACCCAAACTCCAGAACCAAACAGACCTTCTGATCTCCTACCTACTCGATCGAGTATCTAGGCTACTCGATCGAGTATCTAGGCTACTCGATCGAGTACCCCTAGTTACTCGATCGAGTGCCCCAAAACTCGATTCTGGACTCAAAATCGCCAAAAACCCACCCGATCGAGTCAGTCCCACTCGATCGAGTATCACTAACTCGTAAGAGCTACCCGCATGTTACGTCGTACACTAACATGCTAAACTTTATAAAACCACATGATAACATAATAAATATGCTACGCATCTATTCTACTATCAACAAGATCAATTCATCATGCTATTAAAGCCACATTGTAAACATCCAACATGTTATTCCAACATCATGTCTACACATATATTACTTTTCTTTCACATTCTCAACTTCTCCTTCAACATCCAACAATCACACACTTCATCACATTGTTAACAAGTTAACCAAGCACACATATGACTCGACAAACACTTTCCCATGTGACCGGTTCAAAGTTGTAGGGCGACCCCGCGACTTTAGGACGTCTCCCAAGCCTTTGCACTAGCTCCTACAACTTTTACCCGGGTTCATTTTAATTGACTCCTATGTTCATTAAGTTCATTGGTTACGTTTTCGGGATCGTCGCTCTGATACCATTTGTAACACCCCCATACTCCAAGTGCCTTACCAGGACCACTCAGGTATGAAGACATCACCATCTCGGTCGCCCGAGGTATGATAATCAAATAGACAAAACAGAAACAACGTTTATTATAAATAGCTTAATGAATAAATACAATTCTCAAACCAAACCAAAGTACGATACATTATTCCAAACTATCTCATTATCAATCAAAACGTAAATAAATGCTAAACTACAACAGCGGAAGACTCTATCGTCAAGTCGTGGCCATCCCAAATATCCCGATTCATCTCTATACCTATTCAATATCTCGCTCACCATCCCGAATGGATAACCGCAGTTTACAAAACAACACCGGGTCAGTACTAATCACACAATCAATATAGATAACAATAATAAGACAAACAGACACCAATGAATCACACACACACACACACACACACCACCAACTCCCATCATCTCAATACTTGATCGTCCACTTTGGACTACCGCCAGATGGGGGACCGCAGCCGTTCCCACCTAAGCCCCGCTCATCGTACGAGCGATAACCCTGTCCCATTAATGTGCACATCCCCTCCCGTGGCGGGTTCCACGAAGGGCGAAACTAGGGCGTGAAGTCACTCCCGCAAGTGACCCCACTCAGCCGAGAACGCATCTCGAGAGCCATAGAAACCAATCACAATCATCATATCAAACAACTAACTACAGCGAATCACCAATATCCCATTATGGGACTAATACTGAGTAGGAAATCCTACCTGAAAAGCACAACACGCAGACGGTATCTACAGCTGTATCAAAACGGCTCCTCTACGAATTCTCCTCCTATCATACAACACGTAAAGACTACACATCACAAACTACACACCAAAACCCCCAATTCCTAAATTAGGGTTTAACCAATCTTAACAAAACATTATAAAAACTATATTAAAAGCTTACCCTCGACGCAAGGAATCCAACGACACGAAAAACGACAAGAACCGACCGTCTGAACTCCGGGAATTGCTAAGAATGCGATTAGGAAGATGAAGTGGCTGCTTTCTCTCTTAAACAGGGTTTTAGGTTTTGTAAAAGTGGATTAAAACAATGACGAATATGTTTAAATACCTTAATCGCATAATTAACAAAACCCGAAAAACATCCCCAGAAACCGGACACTCGATCGAGTACCCAAGGTACTCGATCGAGTACCCTCCTACTCGATCGAGTACCCCACTACTCGATCGAGTACCCAACAGTCGAAACTATTTTATTTCGCAACTTGCCCATACTCGACAGAGTAAGGGCTACTCGATAGAGTACCCCAAGACATATAAATACGGAGTATAACACATAATATGAGACCCGGGCATCAACGTCCGGAGATCAATACGCGTTATGCAATTTGGGCAGTTATATGTGACCAATTGTTCCCTACAAAGGATTAGCAAAATGAGACACGCAGAAGTGTTGTTATGACTGTTTCACTTGTCGTATTGAAATATAGGTAAAACTTAACTTTTACTTACTCTTTATTATGGTCGTGGAATTGATCAAAGACATAATCCATTACATCCTTCCTCACCACGAACACCGTCCCAAACATTCCTTGTTAAATCGCAAAGAATCGTGAGCATACGTCTTTGGTCGGGTTCGGTGCCCCGCATTCCTCAGAACAACCTAGGTTCTCAGGTACAATGTACATGCACGGAAGGGGGACAGTTGAATGTAGTAAGAAAGGATGGTGGATCATGTCACATCGCGGCACATAAATAGGAGGGGGGGGGGGAGTGGTGTAACCGGCTCAACCCTACCACCAGCGATTCGAACTACCACACCTTCTTTGGCCGCACTAATCGCTCGCTCATCAACCCCGGCAAATGCTTCATTCACATCTGCAGTGCTCATGAAAGCCAGAGGGATTTGATTTCCACTCAATTTCGTTGAAGGATCCTCCAGGGTGACCTCCGCACCATCGACAACAACTACATTTTCACCCCCGTTGATACGTGCATTTTATATAGTCTTTTTAGCCTATTTATGCACGTATTTCTGTGCTATTATCGTGGTTTTTTGCTACGAAATGCACCGAATATGCTACTTTGGGTTATTTTGTCTTATTTGCAGGAATGAACCAGAAAGTAGTAAAATCGAGCCTTTTATCGTCCGTTTTGCATGCATTTGGAGGAATAGTGAATTTGGAGCGGAATTATAGTTGTCTTGGGATGCGTGAAGCTGTTTCGGGAGCTAAAAAGACAAGTCATAGCTGAACTAACGAGAATTATGAGCTGCTGAAGTTAGTATTCACTCGATCGAGCACTTTACTAGTCGATCAAGTGGCTTTAGATTCAATAATTAGTCGATCGAGCACTTTATATGGTCGATCGACCAGTTCCATATTAGTGTTTAGTCGATCGAGCACTTTGTTTGGTCGATCGAGCGGTTTGAGCCTGAGTTTGCTCGATCGAGTGGTTCTAAACCACTCGATCGAGTGGATTCTCTTATGGGCTTGGTCTTTCTAGTTTATTTCCGTCATTAGGTTAAATAAATCCTATTTTCTTATAAATAGGAGAGTTAGGGCGTCGGTTGTGGGGCTTCTCCTCTCTGAATATTTCAATACACTTGTCCTCAAGTTACTTTTGTTCTTCCTTATTTCCAGATCATCAATTCAGTAATTTAATCTTTCCCTTTACTCTTATTTAATGCTTACTTCTTCTCTATTTCTTATTCTTCCTTATTTAATTATGTCTAGCATATTTCTCTCTTTTATCTGATTTACCCTTGTATTTCTCCATTATTTTCTCTTATTCATTTCTCTCTTGCTTTAATCTCTTTAGTCTAGTCAAAACATTTCAAACCCCCAATTGTGACATTAGACAGATAGAATAGACAAGTAGATAGTAAACCGCCTCCCTGTGGAGATCAACCCTACTTATCGCTAGCTTCTGTTAGTTATATTTAGGTATTTATTTTTGGTACATAACGACCGTATCAAATTTAGGAGCCGTTGCCGGGGAGGCAACTATTTATTTATTTGTTTAATTCTGTTTGTTTTTAGCCTCAGGGGATTTTTCCCTTGAGGTCGTTCTAATCTTTTTCTTTAGTGCTATTTTGATAGGCCTTACAGGTACTACCTAGACAGTTCTAGGTGAAAGATCGTCAAATGGAAGGCTTGAGTACCTTTGACCCGTCACCTATATTCCATTATATGGCGCATCAGGTGATTTACTGCGGTAGATGTGGTGTTGCTGAGCACAATGCAGCCTTTTGCATGGCAGAAAATGATGAAGTTTACGCGTTCCAGCAGCGCAGTCGAGTTAGTTAAGCAACTGTAGTTGTGCCGCCACATCCACCCTATCAATGGCCACCGCAACAAGATCCTCCTGATATACAGAAAGAAGAGATTGCGGAGCTGTAATCTTTGTTGGAAATACTTGCATCGAAAAGGCAAGAGAGTGATAGACGTATGGAAGCTCAATTCATTGAGCTGGAGTCACAAATAGCTCAGCTAGCTGCTGAGTTGGATAGTAGGCAACCAGAAGAGGTGTACTTTACTGAGTGCAGTTTTTCCCATGAAGAAACCGTGTTGCCTGATACCCGTCGTTGTGAGTACCAAAAATAAGATTTATAATTTCCTAATAAGACTAACCTAGGCTAGTGGTAACAGGGTCGAACCACAAGGAGGCAGACGTAATTTCTAGCTGTCTAATTCTAGTCTAAGGTAACGAGTGTAGGGGTTGAGTTGAATTGGTCTATAACTAAGAGTAAATAAAGACAATAAACTAAAAAGACGGATTAAACAGATAAAGAGGGGGGGGGGGGTACTAGGATGGTCGGTTCATTATAGCTTCGGCGGCAGCATACTAAGTCGGTCTGAATCAAACACATGTGAGGCGGGAAAACAAGAGGTACTCTCGGTCCACTCTTAACAAATGGCATCTTTCGATCTCGTTATAAGTCCCTAATATCACTAATACTTACTCTCGTCCTGAAAAGTGACTAACGGTCTAAAATATACCTATCTTTCGATCTCAGCACAGTTTAGTCATTTTAATTGGTGGTCTAACAACTGTCCCTATCTTTCGATCTAATGGGTCAGTTATAAATTAAGCATCTAACTGGTCGCATGCATTCGATTTGTTAAATACAACATCAAAATCAATTAAAACGAAAGGTAACCTCACGTGGTCAGTCGATCGACCAGGTATGGCGGTCGATCGACTGACACGCGAAGTCAGTCCAAAACAATACTACGCCGCCTACGCTATAATTCGCCTACATCCTAGCACAATTAATCTAGCTACTCATGGTACTGATAAAAACAACAATAACAATATGAACTAATGAATTCATGCTTGAATTATTCAAATAACAAATAGCGATAAACGATAATTGGCTTTGGATACTAACTAGCAATTCTATACTAACAATGAAATAAGGATAAATCGAAATAAGGCAGAAGAATAACGAGATTGTAGAGGAACGATTGAGAATAAGAACGAAAATTCCGATGCTAATCAATATTCCAAACCCTAATTATAAAACTAAATATTACTGTGTAAAAACTTAGGTAAGATTCGGAATCAAAACTGAATCCTTATTCTGATGTTCTAGGTTACGTTATATAGCCAACATACGTAACAACTTATTATCAAAACCTAAACATAATGGGCTTGCGCTTCCTCGGTCTTTTAATTCTCGTATGGGATAGCAGATTGGTCGATCGACTGATGGTAGTGGTCGATCGACTGATCTTCAGTGTACAGTAGCTTCTGGAACTCGCATATTGGCGATCGACTGAAGGTAGTGGTCGATCGACTGCTTGAGCTGCTACTTGACTTTTATAATCTCGTGGATTTGTCTTTTGGTCCTTGAAATGCGCACCAAGCTCGTTCCTCGGGTGAATACTTCACGACAATTGCAATGCAGGATAGTCGGGGACGGATTTAGCTCGATTTCCGCTGGATTCTTCACATTTCTGCAATAGTGTACAAAAACACGAAAGTAGACGGAAATGGGGGAAATGGCAGTATAAACTACATGAATGAGCTCTGAAATGCGTGTAAAATGGGATGTAAAACATCATATAAAAGACACGCATCAAACTTCCCCAAACCAATGTGGGTTAATATCCGTATACTACCCTTTAATTGCAGGACTATAACGTAAAATTAGACATGCAATTTATAGTCATAAAACGATAAACACAATGAAATGATTAATGTATAGAAATAACCTCGGGTCCTTTAAATTGCGGCGTAAAGAACAAATCAAAGCGATTTCCTCCTAATCGTTACACCCAAGACTTTGTCCGAGATATGCCCTTGTGCTAGAACAGTGTTCTCCGATTGCCTTGCAATATAGGGAGAACTGATGTGAGTTTTGTCGAGATGAGAGATCTCCGGTTTTTCAGAGAAGAATGCTCTTCAAAACCCTAGTTTTTCTGCAAATGAAATTGTCTAGGTCAAAAGGAGAGGGAGTCTCTCCTTTTGTTTGGTTCGGCCGGACCGAGTGCATGCATGGGGAAGTGGGCTTCCACTTCCTCTTAATTTTAGCTCGAGGTCCAGTTCGCCAAATGCTAAAATGTATATGACGGGTTTATATTATAAACTGTTATCGGTTATCGGAAATTAAGGCATCAGCTAATAATACGGGTTAGTCAATTATTAATTCGTGTCCGACAAAAAAAGTATTGTATAATTATATTCAATATACATTTAATTAAATATAAATCGTTTATATTTAATTTTACGAATTAATCGTTAATTAGCCATAGCCCATGATATTTAATCCGTATTAAATATAATATCTCAACATCACACATTTGACTAATTACTAGTCAAATAACTCGGACTAACTGGTTAGTCAATTTTGGCATCTACATGACAGTATTTTCATATCGTCACATCTCTCGAACGTATCCTATAGGTGTGACTTTTAGGGACCAGTTGATCACCGCCATCTGTATGACAATAACGTCAAACTTATCTAGCAAGCCAACCGTTATTGATAAACGTGGATCAATTGATAATAATACCAAAGTATGCCCTTTGATCCTTTTAGAGGTTTATAAGTCCTTGCACTAACTGTTAAGGACACCAACCCCAACAAGCTCCCACTTGTCCGTACAAGTGCATGTGCAATGACGTTATCCGCACTAACTGGAGGACACAAGCTCCAACAAACTCCCACTTGTCCGTACAAGTGTATGTGCGATAACCGATTCTCATATTCATTTAAAAATTTCTCCCACTCAATGTAAAACAATTTGCGGATCGGATCCGCAAAGGTCGTATTTTACAATCGATCTGTATCTAGAGTGGTTTCCCCGACTAGAGAGTAACTTAACCGATAAAACGAATCCGTATCCGAGCATGGCCATGCATTTCGATTCTGACTCCTCGAGTGGCCCTGAGAAATATCGAGTAACTGATAAAGGCTGAATATTTCCTTCAACTCGACTCCTTCCGATCTAAGCACGAAGATGAAATGACCCGAAAAAATCTACTTGGCCCCACATTACGGATGACCGTGAGAAAGAAACCAAAGTCACCCAAAATCTGCCGTAGTCTCAAGAGACAGTCGATAGTCAAGAGATTCGACTCTAAGGATCACCATGGAAGTCCTATCCACGACCGGGCAACGAATGTTATAAAACATTTAGGACTCCACGTCGATGTCACAATGGTGTCCTACGAAATATCCGTATAAATCGCCTCTGTGATTGGTCGGTCAACCGGTTGACTTATGGCTCGTTGAACCCACCATCAACCAACGTCACAAAATAATTGCGAGTTATCGGCTCATGTGGGCAATTAAGGACTAACAATATATGATGTTTGTTCGATTCACTTTGTGGTGTTCAAAATCGTCGTACAATTCCACATGAAAAACAAAATATATATATATAAAATATCAAAACGATGATGTCGTATAGAGTACAAAGGAGAATGAATCTGATCCATAAAAGAGTACTACAACTTAGGAACACGTTTGATTCCCATGGAATTAACGTGCCCTTCATGCTTATCTTGTCGTAATGCTTTAGTGAGAGGATCTGCTATGTTGTCATCTCGTAGCAATCTTTTCTATCACTCTCTGTCTTTTGCTCCACGTAATCCGGATTAGATGAGCTTTCCGTTGTACATGTCTAGACTTGTTGCTAGACTTAGGCTCCTTAGCTTGGAAGATGGCACCACTATTGTCGCAATAGATGGTGATCGGGTCATTCGAACTAGGCACTACGGATAGTCCATGTAAGAATTGACGCATCCATATCGCTTCCTTTGTAGCTTCGTACGCGGCATAGTACTCGGACTCGGTCGTAGAATCTGTAACATGTGTTTGTTTCGAACTCTTCCACCGTGATGCAGCGCCATTAAGAGTAAAAACGAATCCCGACCGAGATTTCGAGTCATCACGATCCGTTTGGAAGCTAGCATCTGCATAACCGGTTGCGCATAGCGTTTGGGAGCCTCCATAAGTCAATGCCCAATCTTTAGTCCTCCGGAGGTACTTAAGAATGTTCTTGACAGCCAACCAATGTGGTTCACCTGGTTGCTGTTGGAATCGACTTGTCATACTCAATGCATATGCCACGTCCGGACGTGTGCATATCATGGCATACATGATTGATCCTATAGCCGAAGCATAAGGAATCCGTGTCATGCGCTCTTTCTCTTCCTGTCTCGGTGCCGAGACTTGCTCAAATGCACCCCTGGAGCCATGGGAAGGAACCCTTCTTGAGTTAGTCATGCTTTGAATCTCTCTAGGACTTTGTCTATGTAAGACTCTGACGAGAGATAACATCCGTCGTGATCTATCTCGATAGATACGGATGCCTAGAATTCTTTGTGCCTCTCCCAGATCTTTCATCTGGAAATGGTTTTTCAACCATACTTTCACCGAAGTTAAGAGAGGTATGTCATTCCCAATCAGGAGTATGTCGTCAACATACAATATTAGGAAGACAATCTTGCTCCCATTCGACTTGATATATAGACATGGTTCCTCGACCGATCGAGTAAATCCATTGTCTTTTATCACTTGGTCGAAGCGATGATTCCAACTCCTTGATGCTCGCTTAAGTCCATAAATGGAACGCTTAAGCTTGCACACTTTCTTAGGATGTACTGGATCGATGAAACCTTCGGGTTGTACCATGTACAACTCTTCCTCCAAAAAGCCGTTTAAGAAGGCGGTTTTCACATCCATTTGCCAAATTTCATAGTCATGAAAAGCGGCAATCGCTAAGATAATCCGAATGGAACGCAGCATGACTACGGGTGCAAAAATCTCATCGTAGTGCAAACCTGGCACTTGGGTGAAACCTTTAGCAACTAGTCGTGCTTTGTAGATATCTTGTTGACCTTCCACAGAATGCTTTATCTTGTAAAGCCATTTGCATTGAAGGGGACGAACCTTAGCAGGTAAGTCAACAAGATCCCACACGTTGTTCTCATACATGGAGTCCATCTCGGATTGCATGGCCTCAAGCCATAGCTTTGAGTCAGAACTTGTCATGGCACCTTTATAGGTTGCGGGTTCACTACTCGTTAAGAGTAGAACGTCATCTATATCATGTTCCTCGACCATACCAATGTATCTGTCCGGAGGAATAGAGACTCTTCCCGACCTCCTAGGTTCCTCGGGAATATTCACATGGCCGGGATTGAAGGAACAAGTTCCTCCAATGGTTGCTCGGTGTTTGGTTCTGGAATCTCCGACAGGTCGAAGGTTCTATCACTCTTTGCACTCTCGAGAAATTCCTTCTCTAAGAATGTCGCACTAGCCGCAACAAAAACGCGTTGTTCGGTTGGTGAATAGAAGTAATGACCACGTGTTCCTTTAGGATAACCTATAAAGTATGTCTTGACCGATCGCGGGCCGAGCTTATCTTCAGGTCTCCACTTGACATAAGCCTCGCAGCCCCAAACCCGTATAAAGGACAAGTTAGGGACCGTTCCCTTCCATAGTTCATATGGAGTCTTGTCAACAGCTTTAGACGGACTTCGGTTAAGTATTAGAGCGGCTGACAACAGAGCATAACCCCATAATGAATCAGGTAAAACCGTGTGACTCATCATGGATCGAACCATATCAAGTAGTGTTCGATTTCTCCGTTCGGACACACCATTCAACTGAGGTGTTCCAGGTGGAGTTAATCGTAGGGCAATCCCACCGTCCTTTAGGTGTTGATCAAACTCGTGAGAAAGATACTCGCCACCACGATCCGAACGCAGTGTTTTAATCTTTCTACCTAATAGGTTCTGTACCCTATTTTGGTATTCCTTGAATTTCTCAAAGGATTCACTTTTGTGCTTCATTAAGTAGACATAGCCATATCTGCTCAAATCGTCCGTGAAAGTGATGAAATACCTATAGCCTTCTCGTGCGGTGATTGACATAGGACCACATACATCCGTGTGTATGAGCCCTAATAGGTCAGCAGCGCGCATTCCAACACCTTTGAAGGAAATACGAGTCATCTTACCGATGAGACATGATTCACACGTGCCAAATGATTGAAAATCAAAGGCCGAGATAGCTCCATGTTTGATGAGTCATTTTACGCGTTTCTCATTAATGTGTCCCATACGGCATTGCCATAGATACGTTTGATCTTTGTCACCAACCTTTAACTTTTTATTCATTACGTGTAATATTTCCGAGGTCCGATCTAAAACATAAATTCCGTTCATGGAAACGCCTTGTAGAATCATATCGTGTAATGAGAAAATGCAAGCATTGTTTTCTATTACAAATGAAAAACCAAGTTTATCAAGCGCAGAAACTGAAATAATGTTTTTGGAAAGACTAGGAACATAATAGCAATCATATAATGATAACTCAAATCCGCTTGGAAGTTGGATCACATATGTCCCCTTTGAGATGGCAAATACTCTTGCTCCATTCCCAACACGCAGTCCACCTCACCCTTTACGAGGGGTTCGATGTTTGAGCCCCCCGCACATGATTACACAGATGAGAACCACAACCAGTATCAAGTACCCAAGTTCCGTAACTTGCGTGGTTAATCTCAATCATATGAATAAAAGTAGAAGAGAGAGAAGACATACCAACAGGTTTAACACGACCTGCCTTTAAGTCCTCATGATAAACAGGACATGTGCGTCTCCAATGCCCAGTCTTGTGGCAATGATGGCATTCCATGTTTTCACTCTTGCTCTTTGTCATGCCTGATGAGTTACTCGCCTCACCAGGACCACTCTTCCCTGAACCCGACTTCTTGAACTTCGCCTTACCTACTGTTAGGTTTGCCGGAGCTTTGCCCTTACCTTTCCCTTTGTTTGACACAACGAGAACATCTCGTTTCGAACTCCCACCAACTTCATGTCCTTCTCGGTCCGTACGAGGAGGAGTGCAATTCATGGGGAGTTTTCTTCAAATCATTCATATAGTAATTCGCTCTGAATTGCGAATAACCATCGTGGAGTGAGTGAAGAATACGGTCGATAACAATATTCTCGCCGATGTTACGATTAAAGGTCTCCAGTTTCTCGACATTCTCAATCATGCTGAGAATGTGTGGGCTAACCGGTTGGCCCTTCTGGAGTCTCGCATCAAAGAAGCGAGTGGTATGCTCATAGGTCACGATTCTCGGTGCTTTCGAGAATTCCTTAGTGAGCGTGGTGAAAATCTTGTTTGCACCATGGGCTATGAAGCGTTTCTGCAAATTGGGTTCCATTGCAAAAATAAGTACGTTCTTTACCGCACCCGCTTCTAAAGCGAAATCGTTATACTTGTCGATCTCGTTTATTCCAGCCGTGGGGCCTGGGTTTAACGGCATGGGCTCAAGCAGATATCTGAGCTTTCCGTCAGCAGCGGCAGCATTCCGTAATGCCGCCTCCCAGTCCGCGAAGTTGGATCCGTCATTCTTCAGTCGAGTAGACTGATTCATCTGACTCATGAAGATCCTAAGCCAGGACTCACGGTCCAATGTGGCACTTGGCATTGGGTTATCACTTGAACCAGCCATTTGTTGTTTAGCAGTTTAATACGTGATCTACACTGAAAAAGAAGAAAAACAAAACGAAATAAGCAACTCATCGAGGTGATTTAAGTCTATTTTAAAATTCATTTTAAACATGTAGACTCTCCCACTTGCATAATTGATCTCCCTCAAGAATGATACAAGTGATCCCAAGACTCAATTTCTGTAAACTGATAAGCCAACTGTTTAGCTAATTCTTCCGGAAGAACTCTTGGTCGATAGATTTCCGTAAATCCTATCTATAGTCCACCATGATCACAGGATCGTTTAGTGACCATAGTGTTGAGATAAAATAGGTCAATTGGTTCCAACTTACCCGACGTAGAAGGGGTCATAGTATGCCTACCGACGAAGAAGGGACTCATTGGAGTTTGACCTATAAAGACCGTTCTCAATTTTAGTTTATACGAGGAAGATCCCATCAACTAAATTATAATTCATTTTAAGTGAACGAATAACTAGCGTCTGTCGTGAATGAATTTATTTGGATGATGGCTTAAAACGTGTGACATGAGAATGTCAATGAAAACTAACTCGTGACCTCTATATGTGTCAGTTTTCATGCAATAATTAGGTGGTTTGGTTTTTAGGCGGAAAATGATGCAAATTATCGTAACAATAAATAAATAAAGTAATGCAAAACGTAAATAAAAATTTCCTAGTGTGGCCTATCCTAGTAAAAGAACATAATACAACTTTGGAATCCACCGTTGGACCCGAAAAGCTTGTCTTGATGTTCCATCTTGATCCAAGTAGCGGGAGTGAGCATCTGGTCTCCATCTTTGGTCTTCTCAAAAATTACAATTTAAAATTACAAATATAAACCTATTTACATTCTAATTAAAACTGTAATTACAAGTGGAAAAACCAAAACGGAGATGCGAGATCTCAAAATACAACCAAGACCGTGTTCCATCATTACGGTAACACGTTCTACTAAGGCCACACTAAGTTACAACTGATTGCAAAATTAAATACGTAATAAAAGGCATTCACGGCATTCATAATTAACGATAAATAAAATGCATCAACTAAAACAAATTCATTCGTGACATAATTCCGTAATTATGTTAAATTTATCCAAACCACCTTTTAATGATTAAAATTCATGTGATAAAACCGCTTCTATCATTTAATTTTAATCCATTATAATCCGTCATTTTAAAGACGCTTTAAAACAACTATATGGTACGTGAGTGAATCAATTCACTATTAAGCGAGTGTACTATATCCGTATAAAGTACATATCTAAGCCAAAAGAAAATTTAAATCAAAAGAAACAAATTTTCAAAGTCATGTTAAAGACGAAATCCTTCGATCCAGGGGACATTAGTGCTCGATCGAAGGATTAAAGGGCTCGATCGATCAATCTGCAAGTCGATCGAGAGGTATGCTAACCAGGAGGTGTTCGATCGACAACACTGGTGGTCGATCGAGTACCTATATCAAGAAAATCGCTCGATCGAGTACGAGGACAACTCGATCGAGGAGAGGGGTTTTGAAAGGTGTCGATCGAGTACAGCAAGGACTCGATCGAGCAAAAAGTTTTGGAACAGGGTCGATCGAGTACAGCAGGGACTCGATCGAGTAAAAAATATACAGAAAAGCCACTCGATCGATTGAAAACTTGGTCGATCGAGTGCAAAAGTCTCTGGAAAATTCAAAACCCTCGTGAAAACATATTTCAAGACAAAATCAATTGCAAATTCGATCAAAAAAGTATTAAAACAAATTTGACAATTGACAAAACATGACATATTGTTATAATCTCTGTATAAAACAACAATATGCAAAAACCAAATCGAAAAAAAACATGAAATTACCGTGTAATACATGACACGGTTTAAAAAAAAATCTGCCGTGTATACTAGGCACGGTTTTCAAAGCAGAAAATCATCGTTTCAAAAACGTTTTATGAAAAACACATGAAAAATTCACGTGGCCTCGCTCTGATACCACTTGTGGGTTAATATCCGTATACTACCCTTTAATTGCAGGACTATAACGTAAAATTAGACATGCAATTTATAGTCATAAAACGATAAACACAATGAAATGATTAATGTATAGAAATAACCTCGGGTCCTTTAAATTGCGGCGTAAAGAACAGAAATCAAAGCAGATTTCCTCCTAATCGTTACACCCAAGACTTTGTCCGAGATATGCCCTTGTGCTAGAACAGTGTTCTCCGATTGCCTTGCAATATAGGGAGAACTGATGTGAGTTTTGTCGAGATGAGAGATCTCCGGTTTTTCAGAGAAGAATGCTCTTCAAAACCCTAGTTTTTCTGCAAATGAAATTGTCTAGGTCAAAAGGAGAGGGAGTCTCTCCTTTTGTTTGGTTCGGCCGGACCGAGTGCATGCATGGGGAAGTGGGCTTCCACTTCCTCTTAATTTTAGCTCGAGGTCCAGTTCGCCAAATGCTAAAATGTATATGACGGGTTTATATTATAAATCATTATCGGTTATCGGAAATTAAGGCATCGCTAATAATACGGGTTAGTTTGAATTATTAATTCGTGTCCGACAAAGCAAAGATTGTATAATTATATTCAATATACATTTAATTAAATATAAATCGTTTATATTTAATTTTACGAATTAATCAAGTTAATTCGCCATAGCCCATGATATTTAATCCGTATTAAATATAATATCTCAACATCACACATTTGACTAATTACTAGTCAAATAACTCGGACTAACTGGTTAGTCAATTTTGGCATCTACATGACAGTATTTTCATACCGTCACATCTCTCGAACGTATCCTATAGGTGTGACTTTTAGGGACCAGTTGATCACCGCCATCTGTATGACAATAACGTCAAACTTATCTAGCAAGCCAACCGTTATTGATAAACGTGGATCAACTGATAATAATACCAAAGTATGCCCTTTGATCCTTTTAGAGGTTTATAAGTCCTTGCACTAACTGTTAAGGACACCAACCCCAACAACCAAACCCTTGCTTGTCCCAAAGCAAGAACTAGACTCGATCTAATGACCTAATGGAACGAGTTCAATCTCAGAGCGAAATGCAACATGTAAAGCCTAAACCAATTTAATGCACAACCAACAATCAACTAGCAAATGAATCATGCAAACGAGTTATGGAGTCGTTAAAACTACTGAATCGTCAACTGTAGAGACTTATCAAATTGGACTCTCACGGGTCGCTCAAATCACTCAAATAAGCACAGGTGAATAATGTAAAGATAGAAAGAATTCATTTGTAGTGACACTCACCTAACTACGACCTATAAGAACATGCCTGCAGTCTAATATGAAAATAATCTCTACAACCGTACATACGCATTCCAACCAACAAGAGACCATGACACATGCCGAGGTATATATGTGGATATGTGAGGTATGGGTAAGAAGAGGCAAAACATTTATGGAAAAGTGGAGGTACAGGTGATCAAGCTAGTACCGAAACGGAACCATATGGCAACATCCAACTTCTTGCTCAAAAACAAATGGAACGGTGCTATAGCAAGCACAAATCTCACAATCTCCAGGTATAAAAGTAATCAACTAACTCCCCATAAAATATGAATAATACATGGGAGCAAAAATCGCCAAAAGATAAGGATTTTGAATTATGCGAATTGATTTTTTTTTCTTTTCTTTCTCTCGAACCTCGCCGATCGACCAAAATTGGCATCGATCGACCGCACGAAACAAAGATCTAACTCTTTTTTTATCTTCTTTTTCGAATCATTTTTTTCTTTTCTTTTCTTTTCTTCATTTTCTTTCATTTTCCCAACTAAATCTCAATACGAGCATTTACTACCAAAAACTAAGTAACAATCCCAAAAACTAGACTACTAGCTTGACCAAGGCAGGCTAAGTGTAGGATGTAGTAAATAGGACAAAAAGGATATTTTTGGTAGTGTGGAGCTTATGGGTGAAACGAGAAAAGGGAAACCTCTACCACATGTGTCAACTAACCACGAACCGAATGCATACAGGTATTAAGCAGATTAAGTTCATATTTATGCAAATTAATGTGACATGTCTTATAAGGAGTACTAATCACATTCCTAAATAAACCGCTCATAGATGTCACGAGTTATAGGCTCTAAATCTCAGAAATATGATGTAGTTTGCCAATTTTCAAAGTCAAGTCTCAAGTTCAGAAAGAAATTTAACGAAAACTCGTAGACTATGCATATGATTCTACTAATAACATGTCAATTAGCAAGGCTCAGGCAAAAACAGATGCAAATACAATGTCATCATTGAAATACTACCGTTCCGACTCGACCTATATGCTAAAATAAACGTGCATTTTATTGAATTTTTTTGAATTTTTTCAATTTTTTTTTCTTTTTGTATTTTTTTTGAATATAAGAATGAAATAAACAATGCAAAACAAAATGTAAACGTGAATGCAAGCAAATGATATGCGACGCAAAACCCTTCCCTAAACCAAATCACACAATGTCCCCATTGTGCAAAATCATGTAGTGAAGAAAAGAGAAGTGGGAATTTGCGGGAAAATAAACAAATAAAAATGACATGAAGTGGAAATCGGGAACTTACAAGACTTTGAGCGCAACAAAGGAAACCTCCCCAAACCAGCATGAGGTAGGAGGTTTCAGTAGCCAGCAGTGCTACCATTAAGTACCTGAAAGACAAATAAAACCCACGCATAAAATCGAGAAGACAATTTTGAAGCGGTAAATATGTGCACAAATGAGAAAATTAGAAGAAATAAATAATTTGACGGAAAGTAAAGTGGAGTAGAAAACTCTCTTAAGTCCGCATATCGACCAACCACAGCAGGGGAGAGGTCGTGAGTAGGTACAGCAGCGTCCTTGGTCGATCGACTAAGAACGACAGTCGATCGACCAATGTGTCAGGAACAGTAGCTCCTGGAAAGTGCAACTCAGTCGATCGACCAATGTAGCCACGATCGATCGAAAATACTTCTTGTACTCCTTATTTCTTCGTATTTGCTCAATTACTTGAGCTAAAGAGGTCTAAAAACCTGCAAATGCACAATAATACGCGCCCAAAATTGCGCAAAAACCCAAAGCAAAGTCTCAAACGTATAAAATCCTAAGCAAGCAAAATAAAATGCGAAGTTTCGCGCACACAAAAGCAATAAAAAGTGTCTAACAAAAGCAAATAAAAAGTTTGGAAAACATGTGATCAACTAGTAGCTGATCAAGAACGGCCACGGAATGGCCCACTTCGTCGGCTTCTGGCTACTAGAGGTAGCCTCAACGGTGCTTATCTTATCAGCTGCACCCTTCCTAGCCTCCACGTCCGTATGGCTCAACGGATCAACACTTTCATCATGTCCCCAGTCAATGACCTCTTCTTGCTCATCATAGTCCAAGTCGGACTCCCTTGCCTTGACCGGCTCGTCATCAACTTCCTCATCAGTGGCATAGCTAAGGCAACCAAGACCTCCTCGTGAAACGATTAGCTTCTTTTGGGGTCGGAGTGACTTGCGCTTCTTCCTTCCCAAACCAGCTCCTGCAATATCGAAAATAGATAAATCTTCCTCCAATTTGCTCCCAATCTAGGCGGAGGGGTTACAACAGGAATAGATATAGGTGAATCGGGAAGCACAAAGTACGATTTCTTTTCAGAAACCGTGTTACAAGTCACAGGCCACATGAGGTCCTTTTTCTTAGATGGCTGAGGCAAAACAATAGAATGTTTGCCCACTTTAAAAGTCAGGGTTCCTAGACCGACATCTATGACTGCACCAGCAGTGTGCAGAAATGGCCTACCCAAAATAATGGGAATATGGGCATCCTCAGGCATGTCAAGTACCACGAAGTCGACGGGGAAGAAAAACTTCCCTATTTGGACAGGGATGCCCTCCAAGACTCCTACTGGCTGGACCGCAGATCGGCCAACCATCTGTACTGTCATATCTGTCACTGGGAACCTAGTCAATTTGAGCTTCCCAGCTAGACTCAAAGGCATGACGCTTATACTAGCTCCTAAGTCACATAATGCCTTCTCAATAGAGAAGGTACCTATATTGCAAGGAACAGAAAAGCTACCCGGGTCCTCTGGCTTATGGGGTGCAAGATGAGACAAATAAGAGCATGACTCTTTGGTTAAGGCGACAATATGCACATTTTCAAGTGACTTTTTCTTAGACAGGAGTTGTTTCATGAATTTAGTGTGGCGGGCACCCGATTGACCAACTCAAGGAAAGGAACTTGTACATTCAAACTACGAATAACCTTTTCAAATTTATTGAAAGATACCTTCCTTCCTTTGTCGGCACTAGTCGCTCGGATATGGGGCCGAGAGAAGTACCTTAGCCCTCTCTTCTAAGTCTCGCATGCCGACATCCGTGGACTTAGGCAGAAAGTCCACCTCCTTCTCCTTATTGAAGCTTGAACCCTCCTCAGACCTCTTAATTGTGAGCCATTGACCGACATTGGGTCGAACATCGGAATCGGTACAGACCCATCAACACTCAGGTCTTTCCCCAACACTTTCGGTGTTGTTGAACCCCGGAACAAATGGTCTCTCAAATTATCGGGCATTGAAGGACGAAATTTCTCAATATCGCAGGGTCTCAATGATCGACGCCTTTCTCGTCAATCGACCGAGATGTACAGCCTTCCGAAGCTCCAGAACCCGCATATCGATCGATCGGCCGGGTATCATCGATCGATCGATATACCCGTAGACGCCTTTTTCTTTGAAGTATTCGTTACAGCTTTATTTTGACTCGGTTCTGCCTCATTCTTTTCAGGGGCATCCTCGACCATAGCAGGCCCCTCCAGGGTAGACCCACTCCTCAAAGTAATGGCATTCATGGTCTCTTTCTGGTCAGTTTGAGTGGGTAAGTGTCCGGGAGCTCGAGTGGTACTCTTACTAGCCAATTGAGCAATTTGGCTCTCTAGTAGCTTCATCCCGGCCTCTCTAGCTTGGGACTCCTTCAGCAACAAGTTCTTAAACTCAGCAAAATCAGAACCATGGGATTGTTGTTGCTGCTGCGGCACATAGGGAGGCTTTTGGTATTGTTCTTGCTTATGATGAGGGGGCATATAAGCTTGATGCTGCTGCTGTTGTGGAGGTTGAGTCGGATTTAGGACATTCTGGCTACTCCACCTCAAGTTGAGGTGGACATTCGGCTCATAGTACGTGTTTGTCTACCTATAGTGTTGAAAGGCAGCACAAGACTAGAAAGGACTGGGACAATTCTCTGAGACATGTCCCTCAACTCCACATCTTCTATAGACGAAAGGACCGTCTGAAACAGCATTTACTTGGTACATCCCATCTTTAGAAGCTCCTCCTAATTCATATTTGTCAAACCTTGCAGTGAGGGCTTCTAGTGCAGCAACAGAGGAAGATTCATCAGCTCTCCTCTGGTTTCCTCTCGAATTCCCATATTCGGCCTTATAAGTGGCCAAATCATCGATGATCTTCCACCCCTTGGTCTCTCCCATGTTCTCAGCAAATCGGCCATTGGCTGCAGCATCCAATATGGCCCTCTGATCGTCATACAGTCCATTATAGAACTGATTGCACAAGCTCCATTTTTCGAACCCATGGTGCGGTATGGTTCGCACCGCTTGAAACGGACCCCATGCTTCATGAAAATTCTCGTCGGCCCTTGTTTAAAGCTCGTGATCTGAGCTCTAATGGCATTCGTCTTCGAGGCAGAGAAGTACTTTTTGTAGAATGCCAGGGCTAAGGAATTCCAGTCGGTGATCCCATGGGCGGCTCGGTCCAGATCTCTATACCATTCTCTTGCAGCGTCACGAAGAGAGAAAATGAACATGGTCTCCTTGATCTGATCTTGGGTTACCTCGGCCGGCGGGGGTACAGAGCAACAATAATCAATAAAAATCTCCATGTGCTTGGCTGCATCTTCATTTGCAGCTTCCCCGAACTGGTTTCTCTCAACCAGGTTAATGTAGGAAGGCTTTGGCTCGAATTTTCTCGCCTCCCCTGGTAGTTCGAATCCTTTGTAGAGATTCGCACCGTAGGCTCGAGTGACTAGCAATGGTTGCTTCTTCAGCCATGACTGGGATTTCTTGAGAAGTAACTGTCTCAGCTGAAGAAGTAGAGGCAGGAGATGTAGGTGGATCTCCTTCGAACAGAGCGTTCTCGTAGTAGCTTGACAGAGTACTCAGCTCTTCCTCTGTCGGTAATATCCTTTGTGATCGTCTCAACTCGCGCAAGGATTTCTCGATCTCAGGATTTAATGGTACTAGTTCACCACCCTGTGACCTGCGCATAAGAGGAAACTACAAAAAGAATATAAGAAAAGTTTAAGGAACGGAAGTCCCTTAAACTAAAGAAAGACTGAATAAAAACAATAAAAAATTAGAACAATTGCCTCCCCCAACGACGCCAAAAATTTGATACCCGTCGTTGTGAGTACCAAAAATAAGATTTATAATTTCCTATTAAGACTAACCTAGGCTAGTGGTAACAGGGTCGAACCACAAGGAGGCAGACGTAATTTCTAGCTGTCTAATTCTAGTCTAAGGTAACGAGTGTAGGGGTTGAGTTGAATTGGTCTATAGCTAAGAGTAAATAAAGACAATAAACTAAAAAGACGGATTAAGTAGATAAAGAGGGGGGTACTAGGATGGTCGGTTCATTATAGCTTCGGCAAAGATACTAAGTCGGTCTGAATCAAACACATGTGAGGCGGGAAAACAAGAGGTCCTCTCGGTCCACTCTTAACAGATGGCATCTTTCGATCTCGCTATAAGTCCCTAATATCACTAATACTCGACTCTCGTTCGAAAAGTGACTAACGATCTAAACTATACCTATCTTTCGATCTCAAAGACAGTTTAGTCATTTTAATTGGTGGTCTAACAACGTCCCCAATCTTTCGATCTAATGGGTCAGTTATAAATTAAGCATCTAACTGGTCGCATGCATTCAATTCGTTAAATACAACATCAAAATCAATTAAAACGAAAGGTAACCTCACGTGGTCGGGCGATCGACCAGGTATGGCGGTCGATCGACGACACGCGAATCAGATCCAAAACAATACTACGCCGTCTACGCTATAATTCGCCTACATCCTAGCACAATTAATCTAGCTACTCATGGTACTGATAAAAACAACAATAACAATATGAACTAATGAATTCATGCTTGAAGTATTCAAATAACAAATAGCGATAAACGATAATTGGCTTTGGATACTAACTAGCAATTCTATACTAACAATGAAATAAGGATAAATCGAAATAAGGCAGAAGAATACCGAGATTACAGAGGATTGATTGAGAATAAGAACGAAAATTCCGATGCTAATCAATATTCCAAACCCTAATTATAAAACTAAATATTACTGTGTAAAAACTTAGGTAAGATTCGGAATCAATGTATCCACTGAATCCTTATTCTGATGTCCTAGGTTATGCTATATAGCCAACATACGTAACAACTTATTATCAAAACCTAAACATAACGGGCTTGCGCTTCCTCGGTCTTTTAATTCTCGTCTGGGATAGCAGATTGGTCGATCGACTGATGGTAGTGGTCGATCGACTGATCTTCAGTGTACAGTAGCTTCTGGAACTCGCATATTGGTCGATCGACTGAAGGTAGTGGTCGATCGACTGCTTGAGCTGCTACTTGACTTTTATAATCTCGTGGATTTGTCTTTTGGGCCTTGAAATGCACACCAAGCTCGTTCCTCGGGTGAATACTTCACGTCAATTGCAATGCAGGATAGTCGGGGACGAATTTAGCTCGATTTCTGCTGGATTCTTCACATTTCTGCAATAGTGTACAAAAACACGAAAGTAGACGGAAATGGGGGAAATGGCAGTATAAACTATATGAATGAGCTCTGAAATGCGTGTAAAATGGGATGTAAAACATCATATAAAAGACACGCATTATTGCCCAATGTTGAGGATGATTTTTATGACTCGGATGACGAATTTCTATCATATTTCAATTGTTTACACGAGGATTTCAGCGCTATACAGGAAGAATCACTCGATTGAGTGACTTATATTAGTCGATCGAGTGAATTTCCAGAAAAACTGTTCGATCGAGTAGTTCAAATCACTCGATCGAGTGAAAATCAGGAGGAAAGTCCTCGATCGAGTAATTATTCTGCTCGATCGAGTGAGTTGGGCAGTGAGAGCATTGATACGTCACATGGGTTCATTTTGGATGACGATTTTGATGATGACAATGGTTATGGTGAGTCTCCCCTTTTCAAAGCCGAGTTGGATGCACTTGAGGCTGCAATTTTCGAGGAAATCCACCGAGGAGGGTGACAAGAAGACAGCTGAGTCGGTAATTGCTCCTAGCACGGATGAGGTGTTATATTCTTTTGTCAATGATTCCGACATTAAGAGCAACCCACCTGAGGTAGTTAGCGATAATTTTATTATTGTTAATATTAATAGTAGGCAACCTCGTATGACTCGTGTTTTTTATTTTTATGCTATACCCCCTCCCAAATCGGTCGATTAATTTAGTGTCTTTCACCGTACTTATTATCACAAAATTGTTAATCTGAAATGGAGCCCTAGATTATCATTAATTGCTCCCGAGTTCCTTTATTTTGTGGATAAATTTAGGAGCTCTCATAGGAAATTTGTTAGACTTAAATGTTTACATACTTTTATTTCCTATGCTTGTATTCCACTGTGGTGCTACTTACATTTTTGTGTAGCACATGCGCAGATGTACGATCTCATGCTGCGCGCTTTGAGCTGTTTTGATTGTGATTAATTAGAGAGCCTCGAAGAAAAAGAAGGTCGAGCTGGGACCTGACTGAAGTAGCAATACCCGGAGGCAACCCGGAGTTTTTGTTTTTGCATTTTTATTTCATTTTAGTTGTAATAAATGGTTTTCATACCATAGACTATCTCGATAGCGTGTTTTAGTTAGTTTGCGGGCTGTTTTTATTTGCGTTTTGAATTATCGAGGTTCACTCGATCGAGTACTTTTTGTACTCGATCGAACACTTTTGATTGCTAAATCCTCTCGATCGAGTGATTATTTTACTCGATCGAGCACCTGCAAAGAGAGAACTACTCAATCGACTGCTATTCTTCTCGATCGAGCAGTTTTAGACGCCCAGTTCACTCGATCGACCACTGTTCGAGTGCTATCGAGTGTTTTGACTTGGATTCGCTTTCCGTGATGATATTTGAGCTGTTTAGCGACCTCCCATGTTCATGGCTGGTTTGGGGAGGTCCCTAATGCACGTATCTTGTAAGTTTTCCGTATTTACTCTCTCTCTCTCTCCTCTAGTTGCATTTCCTTTCCATGTTTTGGTACAATGAGGGCATTGTACAGTTTGGTTTGGGGAGGTTATGCATCCATATCTGTGTCTGCATCTTGTTTTTATTTGCATTTCTGTTATCACATTTAATTTCCGTTTGCATTGTCTGTTATTTTCATAAAAATTTAAAATCTCATAAAAATTGAAAAATTGAAAAAATTCAAAAAAAAATTCATGTTTGATTTAGCATATAGGTTGAGTCGGAACGGTAGATTTCAATGATGAAATTGCACTATAAACTGTCTTCTTGCTTAAGCCTTGCATTGAACTATTAACTTTTTAGCTTTGTCTTTTGCATATCTACGAGTTAATGTTAAAATTTAGCTGAACGAATAGACTTGACCTGAAATTTTGGCAACCTACTTATAATCTCTAAGGATTAGAGCCTTATAAACTGGTGTCATTTGTGACCGGTTTCATGTAGGATTGTGAGTAGTTACTCCTTGCATAGCATGTTCATTAATTTGCTCGTATATGAAATTCAATTGCTTTTTGCCTGCATACATTCGGGTTAGTGGTTGGTGTCACATGCAGGGAGGTGCTTACAATTTCCCTTTCTTTCATTTTTACCCATTTAACTCCACACTAGCCAAATTTGCCTGTTGACCCTTAGCTACATCCCAAATTTAGCCTGCCTTATCAAGCTAGTTTAGTGTATGTTTTGCGGTATATATTTCATTGTGACAAGTTTGGCTTGTATCTGTTGATTCGGAGTTGGTATTTTATGAAGAAAAGGAGAATGATGAAAAAAAAAAGATTCGAAAAAAAAAGAAAAAAAAGGAAGAAACCGAAAAAAATAGAAAAAGAAAAAGAAAAAAAAGATGTTGTTTGATGAGACGGTTTCGCTCTTATGCTTTATTTACATTTATTGAGGAGCATTTTCAGTTCGGTTTGGTGAGTTTTATGCCAAGTGAAGGGCATTGTGCTAATTCTATAATTGAGTTGGAAATGGATGTTGTCATATGGTTCTGTTTAGGTACTAGCTTGATCACCTATACCTCCACATTCCCATAAATGTTTTGCCTTTTCTTACCCATTGCCTCACTTTACCATATTTTTGTAAGCCCTCGGCTGTGACAGGACCTTGTTTGGTTGGAATGTGTGTACGGTAGTTAGAATTGTCTATCGTATTAGTTGCATGCATGTCCGATAGGTTGAACTGACTTTGGAGCAAGGGCGTTTAGCAGAACTGTTCTCTCCAGCAACTCTGGCACCTCTTTTCCTTCCACTTGTGTTGCCGGCTAGCCTCTGTGCCTCACGCAGCTCCTCCATTTCACGGTTTATAACCTCCTTAAAAGCTGTTACCCTAGATAACACAGCTTCCCTATCCACGTTAATGTCACTGAGAACAAGGGTGGCAGCAACTTCCGCTCGCATTAGGTCATTGCTTTCCTTTGTCCCTATGGTACACTCGAATGGCTCTTCATGGTACAACAGCATATGAACCATGACGTAAAGACCACAGTCATTTTCAGTATACCCTGCTCCCTGCCAGTTGAATTTTATGTTTACAAAAGGAAACCCTTCAACTTTCTTCCCTTTGTCGAGCCCTTTGGAGACCATATACTTTCCCATAGCATCAGCCTGGCAGAAGTTAGGAAAGGCGTTTAAAAGGGGAAGACCAATTAACAAAACATTAGAGGAGCAAATTAATAAGTCTTACAGTAATACGCGCAATCCCTCCATAGGGTAATTTCAGAAGATCGTCCTCGTACGAACGATTATCAAGGTACTCGATCTGCTCGGAGAGGAAATTTATGCAAATGCAAGCGTAGTGATCATGATCGCCGATTAACTTACGGACGAAAACCTACAAACATGCACCAAATTTCTAAGAGTTATAAAACATAATTAGAAGCTTAGAGGTATACATATTGTGCGTAATTGGAGTTATACATTCTATGGTTAGAGTTATACATTATACGTCTAGAGTTATACATTGTATGACTAGAGTTATACATTCTATGGATAAAGTTATACATTATACGGATAGAGTTATACATTCTATGCCTAGAGTTATGGAGTGAAGTTAGTCACTCATCAAAACTCTAAGCATACACTGTATAACTCTAGGCAAATAATGTATAACTCTATCCATAGAATGTATAACTCTAGCCGTCAAAACTAAAGTTATATAATGTATAACTCTAGCCATATAATGTATAACTCTAGCCATAAAATGTATAAATGTAAGCATATACAGTATAGTGTATAACTCTAGGTATAACTCCGGGCATCTAATGTATAGAGTTATACATTATATGGCTACAGTTATACATTCAATGGCTAGAGTTATACATTATATAACTCCAGGCATCAAATGTATAACTCCAAAGTATATATTGTATAACTCTAAGCACATACTGTATAACTCTAGACAAATAATGTATAACTCCAGTATGGAAATGTCACTATATTGATATCTGAGCTCACCATATCGTAGTCCGGTTGGAATGGACTAGAACACGAATCTTGCCACATGTCCCACGAGGCACAAAAGCCTTCGAATTATCAACAACCAAGTTTTTTTTTCCCGCCTTGCCAAATTGCAATTGCTAGGTCATATAAAACGATAGACGGGGTTGCGCTTATTTCACAAGTTACGTACATTTTGTCACAAAATAACTTGCGGAGTTCGAGCACACTTACAGCGTGACCTAGGCCAAAGAAACAACGCGAACTTGCTACAGCTGCGGTGTTCACGTGTGTAAGCTGATTTAGCAGTACAGACCAGCAGTCGATGACATTGGCCAAAATCTGAGACCCGGGCATCAACGTCCGGAGATCAATACGCGTTATGCAATTTGGGCAGTTATATGTGACCAATTGTTCCCTACAAAGGATTAGCAAAATGAGACACGCAGCAAGTGTTGTTATGACATGTTTCACTGTCGTATTGAAATATAGGTAAAACTTAACTTTTACTTACTCTTTATTATGGTCGTGGAATTGATCAAAGACATAATCCATTACATCCTTCCTCACCCTGAACACCGTCCTGAAACGTTCCTTGTTAAATCGCAGCAACTGTGAGCATACGTGCTGGTCAGGTTCGGGTGCCCCGCATTCCTCAGAACAACCTAGGTTCTCAGGTACAATGTCCATGCACGAAAGGGGGACAGTTGAATGTAGTAAGAAAGGATGGTGGATCATGTCACATCGCGGCACATAAATAGGAGAGGGGGGAGTGGTGTAACCGGCTCAACCCTACCACCAGCGATTCTAACTACCACACCTTCTTTGGCCGCACTAATCGCTCGCTCATCAACCCCGGCAAATGCCTCATTCATATCTGCAGTGTTCATGAAAGCCAGGGGGATTTGATTTCCACTCCATTTCGTTGAAGGATCTCCCAGGGTGACCTCCGCACCATCGACAACAACTACATTTTCACCCCCGTTGATACGTGCATTTTATATAGTCTTTTTAGCCTATTTATGCACGTATTTCGGTGCTATTATCGTGGTTTTTTGCAACGAAATGCACCGAATATGCTACTTTGGGTTATTTTGTCTTATTTGCAGGAATGAACCAGAAAGTAGTGAAATCGAGCCTTTTATCGTCCGTTTTGCATGCATTTGGAGGAAGAGTGAATTTGGAACGGAATTATAGTTGTCTTGGGATGCGTGAAGCTGTTTCGGGAGCTAAAAAGACAAGTCATAGCTGAACTAACGAGAATTATGAGCTGCTGAAGTTAGTATTCACTCGATCGAGCACTTTACTAGTCGATCGAGTGGCTTTAGATTTAATAATTAGTCGATCGAGCACTTTATATGGTCGATCGACCAGTTCCATATTAGTGTTTAGTCGATCGAGCACTTTGTTTGGTCGACCGAGCGGTTTGAGCCTGAGTTTGCTCGATCGAGTGGATTCTCTTATGGGCTTGGTCTTTCTAGTTTATTTCCGTCATTAGGTTAAATAAATCCTATTTCTTATAAATAGGAGAGTTA
Organism: Silene latifolia; assembly: GCF_048544455.1. NCBI lineage: Eukaryota > Viridiplantae > Streptophyta > Magnoliopsida > Caryophyllales > Caryophyllaceae > Silene > Silene latifolia. The sequence goes on from NC_133538.1 coordinate 1,500,396, forward strand.
GGGCGTCAGTTTGTGGGGCTTCTCCTCTCTGAATATTTCGAATACACTGTCCCTGTTACTTTTGTTCTTCCTTATTTCCAGATCATTAATTCAGTAATTTAATCTTTCCCTTTACTCTTATTTAATGCTTACTTCTTCTCTATTTCTTATTCTTGCTTATTTAATTATGTCTAGCATATTTCTCTCTTTTATCTGATTTACCCTTTTATTTCTCCATTATTTTCTCTTATTCATTTCTCTCTTGCTTTAATCTCTTTAGTCTAGTCAAAACATTTCAAACCCCTAATTGTGACATTAGACAGATAGAATAGACAAGTAGATAGTGAACCGCCTCCCTGTGGAGATCAACCCTACTTATCGCTAGCTTCTGTTAGTTATATTTAGGTATTTATTTTTGGTACATAACGACCGTATCAAATTTTGGCGCCGTTGCCGGGGAGGCAACTATTTATTTATTTGTTTAATTGCATTTTTTTTTAGCCTCAGGGGATTTTTCCCTTGAGGTCGTTCTAATCTTTTTCTTTAGTGCTGTTTTGATAGGCCTTACAGGTACTACCTAGACAGTTCTAGGTGAAAGATCGTCAAAGGGAAGGCTTGAGTACCTTTGACCCGTCACCTATGTTCCATTATATGGCGCATCAGGTGATTTACTGCGGTAGATGTGGTGCTGCTGAGCACAATGCAGCCTTTTGCATGGCATAAAATGATGAAGTTTACGCGTTCCAGCAGCGCCGTCACGTTAGTCAAGCAACTGTAGTTGTGCCGCCACATCCACCCTATCAATGGCCACCGCAACAAGATCTTCCTGATATACAGAAAGAAGAGATTGCGGAGCTGTAATCTTTGTTGGAAATACTTGCATCCAAAAGGCCTTGTTTAGCCACTTGTTTGCGATACACCGGGATATCCCTAGTTAATGCCTTGTTTAACTTCAGCATCTTGGCGACCAATGGAAGGTCGGCGTCTGGTTTCCCGCAATATGTGGTGCAACCAAGGCTATCGCCCTTACCCCGGGAGTGGCTATTGACCGGTGAGAGGGCCCGAGTAGACGGCGTCCGGCCCAGGGCTACTTGGGGAGGTGGAGTCCGATAGGTTGAACTGACTTTGGAGCAAGGGCGTTTAGCAGAACTGTTCTCTCCAGCAACTCTGGCACCTCTTTTCCTTCCACTTGTGTTGCTTGGCTAGCCTCTCGTGCCTCACGCACTCCTCCATTTCACGGTTTATAACCTCCTTAAAAGCTGTTTCCCTAGATAACACAGCTTCCCTATCCACGTTAATGTCACTGAGAACAAGGGTGGCAGCAACTTCCGCTCGCATTAGGTCATTGCTTTCCTTTGTCCCTATGGTACACTCGAATGGCTCTTCATGGTATAGCAGCATATGAACCATGACGTAAAGACCACAGTCATTTTCAGTATACCCTGCTCCCTGCCAGTTGAATTTTATGTTTACAAAAGGAAACCCTTCAACTTTCTTCCCTTTGTCGAGCCCTTTGGAGACCATATACTTTCCCATAGCATCAGCCTGGCAGAAGTTAGGAAACCGTTTAAAAGGGGAAGACCAATTAACAAAACATTAGAGGAGCAAATTAATAAGTCTTACAGTAATACGCGCAATCCCTCCATAGGGTAATTTCAGAAGATCGTCCTCGTACGAACGATTATCAAGGTACTCGATCTGCTCAGAGAGGAAATTTATGCAAATGCAAGCGTAGTGATCTTGATCGCCCGATTTACCGGACGAAAACCTACAAACATGCACCAAATTTCTAAGAGTTATAAAACATAATTAGAAGCTTAGAGGTATACATATTGTGCGTAATTGGAGTTATACATTCTATGGTTAGAGTTATACATTATATGTCTAGAGTTATACATTGTATGACTAGAGTTATACATTCTATGGATAAAGTTATACATTATACGGATAGAGTTATACATTCTATGCCTAGAGTTATGGAGTGAAGTTAGTCACTCATCAAAACTCTAAGCATACACTGTATAACTCTAGGCAAATAATGTATAACTCTATCCATAGAATGTATAACTCTAGCCGTTCTGAAAACTAAAGTTATATAATGTATAACTCTAGCCATATAATGTATAACTCTAGCCATAAAATGTATAAATGTAAGCATATACAGTATAGTGTATAACTCTAGGTATAACTCCAGGCATCTAATGTATAGAGTTATACATTATATGGCTACAGTTATACATTCAATGGCTAGAGTTATACATTATATAACTCCAGGCATCAAATGTATAACTACAAAGTATATATTGTATAACTCTAAGCACATACTGTATAACTCTAGACAAATAATGTATAACTCCAGTATGGAAATGTCACTATATTGATATCTGAGCTCACCATATCAGAGTCTAGTTGGAATGGACTAGAACACGACTCTTGCCACATGTCCCACGAGGCACAAAAGCCTTCGAATTATCAACAACCAAGTTTTTTTCCCCGCCTTGCCAAATTGCAATTGCTAGGTCATATAAAACCGATAGACGGGGTTGGCGACTTATTTCACAAGTTACGTACATTTTGTCACAAAATAACTTGCGGAGTTCGAGCACACTTACAGCGTGACCTAGGCCAAAGAAACAACGCGAACTTGCTACACCGCTGCGGTGTTCGCGTGTGTAAGCCGATTTAGCAAAGATCTGAGACAAAGATCGATGACATTGGCCATAATGTAACACCCCCATACTCCAAGTGCCTTACCAGGACCACTCAGGTATGAAGACATCACCATCTCGGTCGCCCGAGGTATGATAATCAAATAGACAAAACAGAAACAACGTTTATTATAAATAGCTTAATGAATAAATACAATCCTCAAACCAAACCAAAGTACGATACATTATTCCAAACTATCTCATTATCAATCAAACGTAAATAAATGCTAAACTACGAGCGGAAGACTCTATCGTCAAGTCGTGGCCATCCCAGCTATCCCAGTACTCATCTCTATACCTGTTCAATATCTGCTCACCATCCCCGAATGGATCACCGCAGGTTTACAAAACAACACCGGGGTCAGTACTAATCACACAATCAATATAGATAACAATAATAAGACAAACAGATGACAAATGAATCACACACACACACACACACACACCAACTCCCATCATCTCAATACTGACCGTCCACCGGACCCGCCACCGCTGGGGGACCGCAGCCGTTCCCACCTAAGCCCCGCTCATCGTACGAGCGATAACCCTGTCCCATTAATGTGCACATCCCCTCCCGTGGCGGGTTCCACGAAGGGCGAAACTAGGGCGTGAAGTCACTCCCACAAGTGACCCCACTCAGGCGAGAACGCATCTCGAGAGCCATAGAAACCAATCACAATCACAATCACAATCACAATCACAATCATCATATCAAACAACTAACTACAGCACATCACCAATATCCCATTATGGGACTAATACGAGTAGGAAATCCTACCGAAAGCACAACACGCAGACGGTATCTACAAAATTTGTATCAAAACGGCTCCTCTACGAATTCTCCTCCTATCATACATAACACATAAAGACTACACATCACAAACTACACACCAAAACCCCCAATTCCTAAATTAGGGTTTAACCAATCTTAACAAAACATTATAAAAACTATATTAAAAGCTTACCCTCGACGCAAGGAATCCAACGACACGAAAAACGACAAGAACCGACCGTCTGAACTCCGGGAATTGCTAAGAATGCGATTAGGAAGATGAAGTGGCTGCTTTCTCTCTTAAACAGGGTTTTAGGTTTTGTAAAAGTGGATTAAAACAATGACGAATATGTTTAAATACCTTAATCGCGTAATTAAAAAACCCGAGAAAACATCCCCAAAACGACACTCGATCGAGTACCCAAGGTACTCGATCGAGTACCCCTTACTCGATCGAGTACCCCGGCCTACTCGATCGAGTACCCAACAGTCGAAACTATTTTATTTCGCAACTTGCCCATACTCGACAGAGTAAGGGCTACTCGATAGAGTACCCCAAGACATATAAATACGGAGTATTACAGTCTTCCCTCCTTAAAAGGAACTTCGTCCCCGAAGTTCAAACCACTACTAAACAAAGGTACTCCCATAAGCCTCCCGACTCGAAGGTCAAACAAAACACACCGTAAAGCATGATACTAACCCAACTTATCCCGACAAACATACCGACACAACATATAAAAGGTGTATAAAACTCTTAAAAACTCTCGCGATCATCTCCTACCCCCCTAAAATAAACAAGGTTACGTCCCCGTAACCATACATACCTGATCAAAAAGGAAAGGGTAACGCTCTTTCATGATATCCTCCGCCTCCCATGTAGCTTCCTTAGTCTCGTGGTTAGACCAAAGGATCTTAAGCAAAACTGTCTCACCACTCCTAGTCTTTCTAACCTTTCGGTCTAGGATCTGCTTAGGCACCTCAAGGTATGATAAAGACTCATCTAGCTCTAAGCTCTCTGCCTCCAACACATGTGACGGGTCACTCACATACTTCCGCAGCTGCGATACATGAAACACATTATGCACCCTTTCTAACGCAGCTGGTAGCGCCAGACGATAAGCAACTTCCCCAACTCGCTCTAAGATCTCATAAGGCCCTATAAACTTCTGACTTAGCTTGCCTTTCTTCCCAAATCTCATAACTCCACGCATCGGAGACACTTTCAGAAGAACCTTGTCCCCAACCTGAAACTCTATGTCCCGACGATGTAGATCTGCATAACTCTTTTGTCGATCCTGGGCTGCTCTCATCCGTTCCCTGATCATCTTAATCTGTTCCACCATCTCATGTACCATCTCTCGTCCTAAAACCATCGCCTCAAAGATCAAGTCGTCCCAACAGATTGGACTCCTACATCTCCTCCCATACAAAGCCTCAAACGGTGCCATACCAATACCGGTGTAATAGTCGTTGTTGTAAGAAAACTCTATCAAGTCCAACCTCTCGCTCCCGCTACCACCAAAATCCATCACACAAGCTCGCAACATATCTTCAAGAGTCTTGATTGTTCTCTCGAGTCTGCCCATCTGTCGGGGATGAAATGCGGTACTCATCTTCAAAGTCGTTCCCAACGATTCTCGCAACTCTTTCCAAAACCTTGATATAAACCTCTCATCTCTCGTCGACGATCCACTATCACCCAAATCATGTTGTTACCTTGTTGACTCTTCGGCAAACCCACAATGAAATCCATGGAAATGGATTCCCACTTCCACTCAGGCACCTCTAAAGACTGAATCTTACCTTGTGGTCTTCTCTGTTCCCCTTTAACTCTTTGGCATGTCAAACAACGGGACACAAACTCAGCTGTCTCTTTCTTCATCCCAGGCCACCAAAAGGTTTTCTTCAAATCCTTGTATAACTTGTCTCCACCTAACCTCAAACTACCATCTGTATGAATAGAAAAGCGGGACACTGTCCCTTTCTCTACTCCAGCTCTCCACTCCACTATCTTAGGATCCAAAGCCTGCTTATCCCGAATATCATCATAAAACTCCATATGCACGGTCATATCACCCATAGCATCTTCTTTCTGTATCATATGTATCCCAAAGCTCGCTACCTCATCCCTCA